>NW_005871153.1:3561903-3589178 GCF_000147115.1 Myotis lucifugus
GTATAGATGATGATACTTACATAGCATGATATACTATTTTGCAATGGTTCTCAGCGGGGGGTGGGGGGTGGTGATTTTGCCACCCCTCCCTCCTAAGGGACAATTGGCAAAGTCTGGAGACATTTTTGGTTATCATAACCTGCAGGGGGAGGGAGGTACTCCTGGCATCTTAGGGGGGAAGTCCAGAGGTACTGCCAAAAACCCTACAATATACAGGAAAGTGTCCCCCCCTGCCCCCCACCAACAAAGAATCATCTGCCCTCAAATGTCAATAGTGCCAAGAAACAGTGTTGAGAAACTCTACTATATAGTCTTTAAAAATTACATTGAGGCAGAATAGTTAACGATATAGGGAAATGTTAAAATATTTTGTAAAAAATTTTAAAGTTATTAAATGCTGAGCAATTTCATGTGTGTGTGTGATAACAATGGACTGCATTCAATGGTAATTGATGATAGCAGTGTTACGAGTGATTTTTCTTCTGCATTCTTTTCTGCATTTTTCAAAGTGTTTTATAACATGTATTACCTTGAACTTCAGTGAAGGAAAATATTTGATGAAGATTAATTATCAAGGGTTGGTCTTTTCCATGAGCCATGGGAAAAAGTTTTGATAAGTTTTGTTCATAATGAGTCTGCGGTCTTGGGCTAGATTAACCAAGATGCGTCTTATAAAATGTGGAATGAGGGACCCGTGGTCCTCTCCAGCCTGTGCTGGCCAGATCTCACCTGGACTCTTGTGTTAAAGACTGGGCACCACATTTTACCAGCCTGTAGGAGTTGTATGTTTACACTGCACCTATATATGCAAAGAAAAATGTGTTTTTCTATTGATTTAATAGAAGTGGTGATTTCAGTCTGGTCCAATAAACTGAAAGTTCTCTTTGGGTAACTCTAGGATGACTCCCAGGTAAATGTCCAGTCTTTCAGAGCTCTCCTCCTCCCTTCCACACAAGGTGTGGACAATGGTTCACTTGGGACCGTGAGGGAGAGAGGACCTAGACCAGTGGTCGGCAAACTCATTAGTCAACAGAGCCAAATATCAACAGAACGATTGAAATTTCTTTTGAGAGCCACATTTTTTAACTTAAGCTATATAGTAGGTACATTGCTATTAACTTTAATTAGGGTACTCCTAAACTGGCCTTTGCTAAAAACGTCCTCAATCTGATTGAGGTACGTTCGCTGAGGTTGACCCCTTCCAACTCTCCCATCCACACTCGTCTTGTATACTTGTTTCGTCTATCTCCTTTCGTTCATCCTCTCTATGTCCAAACCATCTCAACATACCTTTCTCAATCCTCGACACCACATCTTCTCTCCACAACTTTCCCTAAAATTAACTTAATAAACTTTACTTTTGTCACCTGCGTGCGATTTGCGGACGTGACTAGCACTAACCACTGCACAATGAGACTGCTGAATGACTGGCTCGCTCAACTCGTGCATGAATCGCGCAAGTCTCCCCCGCTCCCCCGCGCTGCGTATCCTGCAGCCCGCCTGCGCCGAGTCTCCCCTCGCTAGGCTGACTCACACCCCCCACTTCTTCTAACACCACTTCTTCAAAATAGACTTGCCCAGGCCAAAAACCGACTTCTGCACATGAGCCATGAAGTTTCAATCGCACTGTACGTGCGCGCCCAACATGGTATTTTGTGGGAGAGCCACACTCAAGGGGCCAAAGAGCCGCATGTGGCTCTCAAACCACGGTTTGCCGACCACTGACCTAGACCCACACCAGCTCCTGCAGATCCTCGCTCCCCCTGCTGGTCAACGCTGCACCTGGAGTGGTGGCAGCTGAGGGGCAGTCTGTCACTGTCCGCTGCTGAAGCCGGGGGCTCAGCCACCTTCCTTCCTTCTCTAGTCCTGGTTGGGCACTGCCTCATTCCCGCTGCCGGTGGATCTCTGAGGTCGGCCGCTGATCTCAGACGTCTGTTAAGCTCATCAGCCAGACTCTCAGCCAACTTTGGCACCGCTCTGTGGGGACACAGGAAAGCAGTCCTGGCCACGCAGGAAGCAGCTCTGCCTAGAGTTGAACTCAGCCCTCCCTGCTCAACTGTGTCACTCAGCTATTTACTTAGGACATGCTCTTTTTCATGTGCAATATTTTTTTGGGGGGAGGCACTGCTAAGGAAGTGGGTGTTAGGGGGGAAAAGAAAGGCTGAACAGATGTGGGGGGTGGGGGGGGTGGAGATTGGGAAGTTGGGACATCGCACAAGAGCTCTCAAAACTTTCCATTTCACTTAACAGAGCCCCAAGCAGTGACACCTCATCAACACCCCCAGCAACTCTGTGGCTCCAATCCTCCCTCTCCATGAACCTGTCAGTGGGAAGGTTCTTCAAAACAGACTCGCCCAGAGACTATGAGGGAGGGGCCAGTGCTGGAAAAGTGCTGCACATTCCTGCAGGCAACTCCTCCACAGGCCACAGAACTGCGCTCGCTGCTCAATACCAGGACCACTGCTGACAACCAAAGTCACGGCAGTGGGTGCGAGACAGTTCTACTCCCCACGGAGAAACACCGAGTGGACACAGGTGGTGCTCAGGCTCTGGTGCATCGCTGGGCACAGGGCTGGTGCTAGCCACACAGGGATGCAGAAAGCAGGACTGGGGGGGGTGGTGGTTAGGGAGATGTCACAGAAGCAGGCGGCAGTGAGGCACTGGAACAGAGTGCGGGCCTGGGGTGGCACTGTCCGCGGAGAACGGTGTGAAGATGGGATGTGATTGTGGTTGGGGGCGAGCCGGTTAACAGATCCAACATCTGCACCCTGAGAATACACCACCATGTCCCCCACTCCACCCCTTCCAGGCAGGGTGCAGAGCAAGCAGCCTCCACGTCCCCTCCTCCACTCCACTGAGGGGCTGGAAAAAGGGAGAGAAGACAGAAATAGCTGGAGAAAGAGAAACATGTAAACATTTCCAGGAAAACACACCAAGATTAAAACCACAATGACCCAGAAAAAGCTAATGCTTGCTCATCGTGGCTTCAGCACCCCATTTTCCCTGCTCATGCTAAGGTATTTTCTCCTCAATACTAGTTATTGTCCCAACAGGACATTTTGTGGTCCAACTTCCTTATTCTGCTCTTCAATGACTGAATGGGGCCAGCACCCATGCCACCCACTCACCCTGGGTTGTGGCTCTCACCTCCTGGAGGACGTGGAACGGGGGAACACGAGCAGCCATTCTTTGTTAGCACAGGCTCCGAGGAAATAACCCACAGCACCAAACAATTGGTTTAATTTTATTTCAAAATTGTACAAAATGGCCATACGTGGCTCTAAAAAACTTTGTCTTCAGACACATGGAAATTCAGAAAGAACAATAAAACAGGTATCATTCACAGTGCAATGGAAAGGCTTTCTCTGAGGCAGAAGTTACAACTCTTCTTTCTTCTTCCCTAGTCTCTCGTGGTCTCCCTCCCGGAGGGTTCGAATAAAATTGGTAAATCCCAATTCCTGTGGGGAAGGGGAGCAGAGGAGGAAAAAAGGAATTTTAACCCCTGGTGCAGATGTCATTCTCCCTCTCACTGCCCTTCTCTGACGCTCCGTGTACTCATTCCTCTGGGGTAGAGAGACTGGCAGAACCCGCAGGGGCAGCTGGTGATGCAGGGCGGGTCTGCTTGCCTACAGAGGAGCCCTGAGAAGCCCCCCGGGCTCTGGAGACAGGATTTCTATGACAACCCCCTGAGACCCTCTTCCAGCCAGGCCCAGACCCTTGCCTCTCAGCTCTGATGGGCCAGCTGAGCCTTGAGGCCTCCCTTTGCTGCCCCTCAGTGGCTGTTTCCCTGCCCATCAGCAGAAAGAGCTCTGGGCAGGTTTCTCTCCCCAACTCACCGTCCGATCGCTGTCATATTTTTCTACAAACTTCCCGTAGTGGTAGTAGTGGAAAGTGGGGTAGCCCTTGATGGCCTCCTGCTGACACAGGTCCTGGTTCTTCTCTTTGATGCAGTCCACAGCAGCGCAGCAGATCTACAGGGGAGAGGGGGAGGGTCAGCCCAGGGGTCTCCAGTCCTGGAGCTGAGGCTGGGGCCTCCGTACACTGTGGCCCTTCCCCAACCGCAGGGAGGAGCTGCACTGGAGCATCCCCAGCCCGGAGCTCCCGGAGCCTGGCGGTGCCTGTTTCCTATTTCCCAGGCAGCCGGGGAAAGTTTGAGGGCCCGGCTTGGAGTGCCCTCAGACCGCCTTTTAAAATCAAGAGTACTGCCGAAACCGGTTTGGCTCAGTGGATAGAGCGTCGGCCTGCGGACTGAAAGGTCCCAGGTTCAATTCCGGTCAAGGGCATGTACCTTGGTTTCGGGCACATCCCCAGTGGGAGATGTGCAGGAGGCAGCTGATCGATGTTTCTCTTTCATCGATGTTTCTAACTCTCTATCTCTCTCCCTTCCTCTCTGTAAAAAATCAATAAAACATACTTTAAAAAAATGTAAAATCAAGAGTACTGCAGCCCATCTGTACCCGCAGGTTTTGCATCTGTGGGGTCAACCAACTACAAATCAAAAATATTTGAACAAAGAAAAATCCCAGAAAGTTTCAAAAAGTGCAACTTGAATTTGCCACGTGCTAAGCTCTACGCTGAACCCACTGGAATGAAGTGATGTGTAGGCACACCTTGCTGTAGCCTTTATGCCAACATAGGTCATATGCAAATACTACGACATTTTATGTAAGGGAATTGAGCATCCTCAGATTTTGGTATAAAGGCTACAGCAGGGAGTGGTCCTGGAACCAATCCCCCAAGGATACCGAGGGAGACAGCTGTATAATGACCACAAAGGAAACTTTGACTTGAAGGCAGTTGTAAACATCACAGGTTTACATGATACTTTCTGGGAGGCACTGTGGGATTCATTCATTTACCAACTAATATTCCTGAACATCTGCTTGGGAGGCAGTGTAGTTCCAAGGTTAAGAAAAAGAGCTTTGAAGTCCAGTTTTTCAAGTGCAAACCTTGGGGTGGCTGTATATTAAGACTTGAGGAAAATGACCTCACCTCCTGTGTCTCAATTCCCATCAGCACAGGGCCCTGGCACATAGTTAGTGATCAGTGAATGCCGGCTGTTGTTATATTCACTCCTACCAGCCCCATACACAAGCCCTGTCCCCGCTAGAAGCTCAGTGTTTGTTCAGATAAAGGGAGTCAGAGAGAGTTAGGGGTAGGATGGAGGTGGTCCTGGGCGCCAAGAGAGCGCCAGGGAGTGGAGCAAAGGCACTGTGCGTGGTTGCCACCTGAGCCAGGCCTGAAGGAGGAGGAAAGAAGGTTGGTTCCAGCCAGGAGGGCACAGTCCAGAAACTAGAAAAGAGTTCAGCAGGACCAAAGCAAGCAGAGTTTTGGGTCAGAAAGAGGTTCCCAAATTCCACAAGCTGGGTAGTGTTTCCTTATTACTTATTGTTCTTTCAAAACAAGAGAGTCTAAGGCAGACACACAGAACTTCTTTCCTGTTCGGGGTCACAAAGCAGGGCAGGAGGGGAGAGGGCCCAGTGACGGCAACACGAGATACAAATGCATCACAGGGGAGGTGGGACCGATTCTGAGGCCAGGCGGCCTTGATCGAAGTCCCGCCATGTGTTCTAGATGCCAGGTCCAGGCTGACCTTGACAAAGTTCAGTCACTGAGCGACTGCTGCTCTCACTGCCAACAGACACATAATAAGTGAGATCATTTTAGAGCCCAATGCCTGCTCCGGAGGAATTAAAAGAGGGCGATTCGATAAGACAATAGCCAGAAGGGCTGCTTTTGCCAGATGGCCAAGGAGGCCTTTGCAAGGAGAGAGCATCTGACCTGAGCCCTGAGTGACGAGTGGGCAACCAGCTGCGTGATGAGCACCCAGATAGAGGCCAGCCCACACCAGGACCTGAGAAAGGAATGACATGGGGTCTCTGAGAACCGAGCCCATTAAGGAATCCAGACTGAACTATTACCACAGCTTGACGTGTTGAAGAACCACCACTCACACAGTTCTTTGGCTCCTGGCCACTAACATTTGAATGGAGGCTCCCTTTCCAGGTCGGAGAGCCCAGCAGGCCACCGACAGTCACATTTACTGGGTGAAGAGGGAGGTATGGGCTGCACTCTGGTCACCAGTGAGGCACACCTGTTCTTCCTCACCTGCCCTCACCCTGCTCTGCTACCTCTGTGGCTACACAACGTTCTCTATAGTACAACTTAATGGAGCAGAGTTTGCAAACTCACTGCACACAACCCCTATCTGGCTCTCGTTCCTGTTCTATTTGGCCCACAGAGAATAAAAAAAAATCTGAATTAGCTGCCAACCTAGAAAAAGAGCCAAAAGATTTTTATATCAAAGTTTGGCTCGCCAACTTCTCCTTAAAAGCCAGATTTGATGGCACTTGCCCTGCGTTCTCACAGGCAACGCCTGGCTGGAGCAGAGGGCGGCTGTCTCCTTCAGGCGGGTCCAGCCTGCCATCCCTGGCACCTGCATGGAGCCCGATCCACTGGACCTGCAGGCTGGCCCCGGCAGGCTCCCGAACCCAGCTCACCCTCTCAAGAGCTTTCTGAGTTATTTAGAAACTTGAAGCAGATGCTCCTCTGGCCGGCTCTGGGTTCTGTTTCTCAGGGCAGGCAGGGAAGGGCCCGGCCCAGGGGAGACCCCACACCAGGGCTGGGCAGCTGTCCAGCCCCCCAGCCAGGGACCAGTGCTCCTCGCTATGCTGTGAAAGTGTTTGATGAGCGTTGCTCTGGGCTGCTGCTCTCCCTGCACCAATTTAAATTATAAATTTAATTTGTATACATGCCCTGGAGCTGTGGGAAATGTAGTGTATGATTTTATAAATCTGCTAAATTAAAAATGTGTTCTTATTCGAAATCACCTAAACTCACTGCCAGCCGCACACACAGAGGGCGACCTCCAGCTGCAAAGGCTCCTCCACACTCAGTTTCCATGGGAGATGAGGGCGGCCCCCTCGGAAGGAAGTGGCGTGGACTCTCGGAGGAAGGCAGCAAGCAAGCCTTTCTCATCCCTCCCAACCTCACCTGCCTAACGGCCTGCCCCTTCATGCCCACTCAGGATGTGCACCGAACTCACCCGCAGCACCGGACGTACACCTCTAACTTCCAGATTTGCTCCCTGGTAGTTGGCTGTCAGTGCCCGGCCGTGTCCCCTTGGCCCAGCCCTTGCCACTGTCAGAGAGCAAGAAGTAAGGCCAGCGATGGGCAGGGCTGAAGGACATATCCCCCTGGCAAGGTCTCTCCAGGGACAGCCTAGTTACCCATGAGGTAATCTGCTCATTAATGGCCCTGCTCTGGTTCCTTCCCTGTCTGCTCTCCCTTCTTCTATCCCCTCCCTCAGCAGCTTCCTGAGACCACCTCCCAAATACACCCTCTGCAGTCAGTCCACTGGTTTCTGGGAGAACTCTGACAATTCCTGTTTATTGGATTCTGACTCTGCTTCTATCCGGCTGGGTAACTCTGGGCTAATCACTTAAACTCTCTAAGAGTTGATCTTTGAATGGGAAAGTAATAATACCTAGCTGATTAAGCTACTTTGAGGATTACATGACATACGCTTTTAAAGTATTAATGGGAGGCCCAGCTGGCATGGTTCAGTGGTTGAGTGTCAACCTATGAACCAGGAGGTCACGGTTCAATTCATGGTTGGGGCACATGCCCGGGTTATGGGCTCGATCCCCAGTAGGGGGCGTGTAGGAGGCAGCCGATCAATGACTCTCTGCCATCACTGATGTTTCTATCTCTCTCCTTCTCCCTCTTTGAAATCAATAAAAATATATTAAAAAAATAAAGCATTAATGGGAGAGGTACTCCCAAGAAATGTCAAATACGTTATAGTTCCTTCATTCAATCAACATTTACAGAGGTCTCAGGAGTAAAGACTGCAGGGAATTCAAGGACAAATGAGGTCCCTGTTCTCAGAGAGCTTTTCCTTCTGATGGGCAGACAGCTTTGTAAACATGGGGTGAGGGGAACTATATACAACAGAGTCACAGCAGCCTCTGGGCCAATCACAGAGGAAGGGACCCCTCCTGGGATGACCCTCATACTTCGTCAAGAGCTGCACTGCGAGCCCTGCTCCACCACCAGGCTGGGCGCACCTTGATGTACAGTGAGACGAGCCCCACCTTGCAGCCCAGTGGTCCCCTGACCTCTGCCTGTGTCCACCAACCTTGCACCTTGGATCCCTGTCCTCCATGGCCCCTGCCATAATGCCATTCATCCCAACACTAACAGTGTGCAGCCCTTTCTCCCCTCAGCCTGCCCACAGCTAAAGTCCCCCAGTTAGCTCCTGGGAGGGGGTGGAGGCTCCCCAGCTAAAATATGAGCTGCCTCACATGGCTTTATTGATTCAGTAAAATAAATCTCTGCAGGAGCTAATATTGACTTTGGCTATGAAAATGGAAGTGAGCGACCAACTGCATATTGATTGGGGAAGAAACAGGGTCCAGCTTCTGGGTGGAAAAAAATACAATTCCGGCTAAGAGGTGGATGTCAGAAGACCCAGTTCTGGCTACAGAAACCCACTGGGCATTCCACGGCTCCTCTCTGGGCCTTGGTCCCTCATGAGTAGAAGGAGAGAGCTGGACAGACCCGTGGTCACCAAATGCCAGCCTGTGGCCAGCACGAGAGCCAGCGGTTATGAATCACAAGTCCTGGAACCATCCCTGAGAGTCTGATTTGATAGCTCTAGGATGGCACCCAGCAATGGGGCACCAGTAACATCTGTCCCCCAAGCCAGAGAGACAGATGCTTCCCTGAGGTTACTGAGAGCCACCTTCAGGAGCCCCATGCCTGGAGCGGCCTGGCACAGAGAGGTTATGTGTGCTTCTGAAACGAGGGGATCTCTGGCTTGGAATAAAGGAAGTTGGAAGGAGAGACAGAGGGAATGAGCCCAGAAAAAGGCCAGCAGTATCACTGGCCCGCGTGAAGACAACTAAGCAAAAGGTGTATCAGTGTCTCAGAGAAGGAGGGGTCACCATGAAAATGGGGCTCCTATGCATCAGTAGAGGGGAAAGGGGAAGAGGAGGGCTGGCCCTTGGCTGCCGGCTGTGGGCACAGCCAGCCTGGCCTTGTCACAGACCTGGAGCCATGGAGACCCAAGCAGCCACCCGGGGGTGGGGCAGTGGGGGAGACCTCACACCCCACCACACTCCGGTGTCCAGAGCACTGATTGTTCTCCGGGGAGCAAAGGCTTCCTCATACAACCCAAAGCCCAGAGTGAGGGCGCCCTGCAGGGACGGGCCCCCCAGAGCGGGAGCAGCCACCCTGACGAATGCACAGGCCCCAGTGCAGAAGCGGGATAGGTGGTGGGGGCGACGGGAGACGGGAAGCCCTTCCTGCCACGTCCCTCTCCATGCAGGCCAAGTGGCAAGAGCAGGAGAAAATGGTTCTGGTCCTTACCCCCTACAGGAGGGTGAGGTGTACCTTCAAAGGCACACCCAGGACTTGTGGGTGACGACGGGACTCCCTGAGTCTAGGGCAGGGTCCTGGGGTCTGAGTCCCCAGTGTGTCCCCACTCTCCACACATGTGCCTGTGCCCCAGCCTGGCTTCCTCTCACTTGCTGTCCCTCTAAGCCAGTGATGGCGAACCTACGACACACGTGTCAGAGGTGACACACGAACTCATTTTTTTGGTTGATTTTTCTTTGTTAAATGACATTTAAATATATAAAATAAATATCAAAAGTATAAGTCTTTGTTTTACTATGGTTGCAAATATCAAAAAATTTCTATATGTGACACGGCACCAGAGTTAAGTTAGGGTTTTTCAAAATGCTGACACGCCGAGCTCAAGAGGTTCGCCATCACTGCTCTAAGCTCTCCCCATCCTGTTACTGCCCCTCTCGCAGGGCCGACTCAAGGTGATCCAGGCAGGCATCGGTGTCCAGCAGCCCCCACTTAGCCTGAAGCTTCTACAAGGAAGATGAGGCCCCACGGCAGAGATGCATGACCTTGGGTTGGGTATGTGTGGGTGCGTTTCTGGGACCCACCAGGGGACAGGTTCCTATGACGTTGTCCCAGGCTGGGAATGGTCTTCGTGTTCATCTAGACCAGCACGCCAACTTTACAGAGGAGGGAACTCACAGCCTGGAGAGCTGATGGACTTCTCTCAGGTCACACAGGTTAGCAGTAGCTAAGCTGCACCATCCTGAGTTCCGGGGTCTTCTCCTGGCCACACAACCCCTCGGCCAGGGCCACACACCACCCTCACCAGGCGGCAGGTGGTAGCTTGTCCTGCCCTGCCTGCTGGAGCTGCCGGGGGGGATGTGCCTGGGGGCCCCCACTCCCTGAACACTAATCCAATCTGCAGGTCTAGCTTGTTAATTTTATGCTTCATCAGTCAGCCGCTGCAGGAGCCTTCCACTGACGAGGCTCCGTAGGCATAGCCTGCTCTCCTCCGCCCTGGCTGCCTGTAGTCAACTTTTGTTGAATTTTTTTATTTGTATTTTTGATTATATAAGTAATGCATGACTACAGATCCTACTATAAAAAGGTTCAAGCTCTAAAAAAATAAACAGATAACCCCTCTTCTATCCTCTCCTCCAAGGAAGGGCTGCAACGGCTCAGTGTATCCCTTTTGGTTGATTTTGTAGCATAAATTCAGTGGCTCTATCCTGCCTTATGAAAAGAGAATGTCCTGGTTCCCAGGATCCCCAGGTCTCGGCAGATCCTATCTGGGAAGGGGACTGAATGGAAAGGAGGAAGGTGTGGGAATTGGGGACCGGGCAAAGTTGGAGGCAGGACAAGAGATGAAGAGGAGCACCCATACCTTTCGGTCATCTTTGAAGACGTCCGCGGTGGAGGTGAAGTATGGAATGACCTTCTTACAGTGCGGGCACCCTGTTGAGAGGGAGAGAGAGTGTTACACATGGGGGCGGAGGGGGGGGGGTGAGGAGGCTGCAGAGCCAGAGCCCTTCCCAGGACCCCCAGAGAGGCCTTTCAGGGAGTGTCTCTCACTTAACAGACTGTGGGGCTCCTCTGACTCCCACCACCTGCACACCCCACCATCAGGGCCCATGCATCAACCCTGCCCCTCAAACCACCATCCTGTGTGTCTGCTGTTGGCATGAGGGCTTTGTTGGTGCCCTGTGCAAGCGGCAGGCCCACGCCTGCCCAGGACCTCCCATCCCACAGTTACCTTGGCTCAGTGGTTCTCAACCTTCCTAAAGCTGCGACCCTTTAATACAGTTCCTCATGTTGTGGTGACCCCCCATTTCATTGTTACAAATTGAACATAATTAAAGCATAGTGATTAATCACTAAAACAATATGTAATTATATATGTGTTTTCCGATGGTCTTAGGCGACCCCTGTGAAAGGGTTGTTCGACGCCCAAAAGGGTCTCGACCCACAGGTTGAGAACCGCTGCCTTAGAAGGTGATGTGTGCTCAGGATTCTCTGAGCCTGTTACAAAGCCCCCTTCTCTTACAAACCTCTCCATTTCATGACTGAGAAAGTAGGACTGGGAAAGGAGGGGGTGGAGGTGGGGTGGCACAGGAGTACCCACGCTGCCTGAGCCCCTGCTACTTACGCTTTGGGGCTCACTTCCACATTCTCAGTAACCTCTACCCTCATCCCAGACCGAGCTGCCAAACCAGCTCCTGGTCCTCATGCTGTCCTTCTACCCTTCGCTCTACAATCCATCTGAACCTGGGATCCAGGAACGGGAAAGCCAACGTCAGGCTAAGAGGACAAGCTGCACGGGGTCCTTAGGTTCCCGACCCCAGGAAGAGGCCCATCAGTGTAGACAAGGACCTGTGACTCCAGCGGCCCTGTAGGGGACAGGGGCGTGCACACAGCCCCTCAGGCTCTGACGACAGCATCTCAGGCATAGACTGGACCTGTGTAGGGCCACTTCGTCCTCCTATCCCAGTGAATCCAGGGCAGTATCCACTGAGGGGAGAGTCCGGGAAGATGCAGGCACTCTTGCCCAGACTCACTTTCTTGGCCCTCCCCTCAGCACCAGCAGATCAAAACCCAAGCCCACCTCCTCTCTCCACCATTGTCCAGACACTGAACACATGCCGAGAGAGCGAACTGCTTTCAGCGGAAGATCTCCCTGACGGTGGTAATTAATTCTCATCAAAACACAGGTGGGAGAGGCGAGATGCCCTGGCCCCAGCCAACTTCCTGACAGACAGCCGGGCCGGCCCTCCAGCCCTCCCTAGGCCTGGGGGGAGCCAAGGTGGGGAACAGAATGGCTCTGCTCATCTGCTTTCCCTCTTTTAAAAATAAGATAATAATGATTGGCATTTCAAAGGGTTTTGTGAAACCAAATTAAGCCTAAGCTACACTTTAGTCTGCAGTCAGCACTTGAAGAGCTCCCGAGATGGGCAGGACCACCCCTGCGGCCTGGCTGGTGGACTGGCCAGCTGGCCCCAGCACAGTGTGGTCCGTGATGGACAGGGGGCTTAAAGGGATTTTCCATCCTCTGGCCCAGGAGTAGAGAGGAAAGCTAGGCTGGTTATGGGTTACATCAGAACTAAATGAGACGAAGTGCCTAGCACGGCCTAACTCATGGCAGATACTAATAGATGTTTTTTAAATTGCCTCAATGGCAAATACAGGAATACTTCACTGATGTGACTCAACAGAGGTAAGAATAGCTCAAATTCATGAAAATTTCAGATTATGAAGACATTACAGCATACAGTTTTTAAAACATTTATAGAGCTTAATGTATGTGCTGGTGGACAAGGTTTATGCAAGCTCACCCTAGGTCACCTAGAGGTCCCTCATGAGTGGCCTGGATGCCTGCTAATAGCATCAGGCTGGCCAGGAATAAGCTACCCTCTTCCCCCAAATCTGGTATCACTAATTGTTCCTTTCTAACTTCTCTGCTTATGGAAAGTACAAAGGTAACTGTCGGCCTAGTGCAAACTCCTATTACCATCAATTTAAAGTCTCTATGTCTCAGATTAATGGCCTCCTGTTGCATCTAATCTTTTCATTATCCAAGAGAAAGAGCACAGCGATTGAATGGCTGGAAGGGAGGCAGGTTTAGAAAGGGCATAAAGATGCTGCCAGGGTGTCAGGTGGGCGAGAGAAGCACAATTTTTTTGATCTGGATTCTTTTAAAAAAGGCACCACCGCTGAACAGCAGGAAACCAGAGAAGTCTCCCAGAGAGAGGGAGAGAAACAAAGACTGAGGACAGAACAGAATTCCAATTCTGGAGACTCAGCCACACTGGCCTAAGAAGGGCAGTCACTGTGGCCAGACCATTCAGAGCAAATGGGGCTTGGCCTAGGGGAGAACAGTGAAACAGCAGGAGGAGGATCTGTGTGGAAGTTGGGGAGGTGGGGGTAGTGAGGGGGATGTGCAGGGAGGAGATGGGGGAGGGATATTTGCTTTTTATTTTATATCTACCTCTATCAGGTGTTTGACCTTTCTGTAGAATTTAGTCTTTGTATATGAATGAGTATATACTATAGACTATATCTATTATAAATAAATGTATAATATTATTATTATTGTTTATCCTCACCTGAGGATATTTTTCCATTGATTTTTAAAGAGAGTGGAAGGGGGAGAGACACAGAGAGAGAAACATTAATGTGAGAGAGACACATCCATTGATTGCCTCCCACACGCCCCCGACCTGCAACCGAGGTACATGCCCTTGACTGGAATCAAACCCAGGACCCTTGAGTACAAGGGATGATGTTCTATCCACTGTGCCAAACTGGGTATTTTTATTATTAAAAACTAGAGACCCGATGCATGGCTGCCCTGGCCCTCACAGCCCTGGCTTCGTCCAGTCTAATTAGCATGTTACACTTTTATTATTATAGATTGTTAAAGACTTGTTTGTCTTTGGATAGTTCCCCTCCCCCCAATATTGTTTAACCCCCTGATTAACATGTCTTCGATCTGGAGCAGAGTCCAGAGATTATAGGCACCGAGCCCTTTGCCGTAAGTTGAGTCGCTCAGTGACTCACCCTACGTTCAAAGTTATCTCTTGCCAGGGTGGACTGTGAGGCCCTTGAGGCCAGGCAGGGATCACGCCTCCTTCCCTCGTGTTCTGGGTCCAGGACTTCGCTCAGCACACAGCTGGTATTTGAGGGAGGTCCTTAGCACCCCAACAGGGTAGGAGTCCCTGCCCCAGAGTCACGGGGTGAGGGGTGTTTCCAGGGGAAAGTATTTAGCCTGGTCTTTCTAACGTCCACCCAGAGCTGGTCAAGGACTCCAACTTCTATAGCCAGGATGTCACTTGCTGCTGAGAAAGTCCCTACTCTCTGAATTGAATCTGTGACAGAAAAGGAGCATCAGGCTGCAGAACAGCTGTCACAAACAAGTCACCCACTGAATCTCCCGGGACTCAGTTCTGCGCCCTCACTCTGCCTGGAAGGAAACCGCTAACCTCTTAATCCCCAGTCTCACTCTAAGGACAGGTGAGGACAGAGACAAGCTGTGTAAGGAACCCAGAGCACAGTCCCCACAACAAGATATGTTAGCCGCCCAAGGGCGGGGTCTGAGGCTGGGCCAGGAGGCAGCCCCTTCCAGACAGTGAGGGCTGAGGAGAGACCCTGCGGATGATCGACACTTAACAAGTGAAGGCAGGAGGGGAGCAAACAGGAGGGCTGGCTGCCACCCAGCAGGGTTATGACCAGCTCAAGCTGCTGGCTTCTGCAGAGCCTGGCTTTATTATCCCCCCATGAAGCTGGGCATAACCTGGCGGAGAGAAGGGCGACAGGAAAGTGGGACATTCAAGAGCCTGGCCTTTTACGGATCAATTAACTTCCAAATGGGAATACACAAAACCTGAGGTCACAAACACCCATGTTAGCAGGTGTGCCACTTCCTCAGCTCAGCTTAAGCTTTGATTTAAAAGGAATCTCAGGATCTCAGAAGCTGGAGCAAATGTGGCTGCTTCACCACAGCTTCAAAGCCACAGGGAAGGTAATGCCAAATTCCCAGGTTTGAAGGAGAAGTCAGTGTCCGGAGAGATGGAGGGAGCCGAGGGCAGTGGGAGGAAGTGGCCGGTGGGAGGCAGCCAGCCTGGAAGATCCCAGGAACATGAGGAGACTGAGTAATCACACGGCACATCCCTGCCACAGCCAGCAGCAGAGGGCTTTAGGACTGACGTGAGGGAGGCTCCCAGGAGGGAGAGAACCTGACAGCTGACCGACACAAGGGGCCCTGGATTTGAAGGGCAGCCTGGAACGAAACTGGGGGCCTTGCTTACCGCAGAGGTGAACCCACAGTCAACCTGCGGGTGCCCTGGTCCCAGGGGCATCCTCGTGGTTCCGTCAGGCCCACCCCTCTCTCACCCCCCAGTGAGCACCCCAGCTACTTACAAGGGGCATAGAACATGACCAAGGTGTGTTTCTTCTTCTTCAGGGTCTCCCGGAAGTTGTCCCCCGTCAGATGCAGCACGCTGGTCTGCTGCTCTTCCCAGGTGGGCTCTGGGGGTGGGGGGGCCTCGGGGCTGCAGGGAGCCGGGGTGGAGGGGACACAGTCATCAGGAGAGGCTCATGTACAGGCAAGTGCTTCCACCCCTTCCCCTCTCCCCCCACCACGCAGGGGAGCATGAGAGAAACCCCTTTGCTTCCTTTCTAAAGTTTAATTTAAAACCTCTGTTTAAACAGGAAAAAATCTGTACCATCAGCAAAGATTCCCGATTCCCTCGGAAAAGCCTAAGGAGAAGCCACTCTGTGAGAGTGCGGAAGGGCTGAGCCCCTTTCAGGGCAGGGCCGCCTCACAGGTATGGGCCCTCACTCCTGGCCATGAGCATAGCAGCTCCTCCACACGGCTCCCCTCTGGCCCCTTGTTTCCTCTGGGATCCTGAAGGCCGCCCACTACTTCCTGTTCCTGAACCTTGTTCTGGTGGAGAGAGCATGGGCCAAAGAGTGCAGCGGGTCTGGGTTCAAATCCGGATTACTTACCAATGGTGTGACCTTAGGTAAGTTACTAACCTCTCTGAGCTTCCATTTTCTTTTCTGTTAAATGAGTACAATGATACCTACTTCCTGGGATCCTTACAGAGAGCGGAGGGTGCATGTAAAGCACCTAGCCAGCCAAGCAACTAACAGCTGCTGAGAGCCTATATGCTCTGATAAGTGACCGGCGCATAGTGGGTGTTTATAATTTCTCATTCTCTGTCTGTCCACTGGTTCCCTCCCCCTGCCTCTCAAAAGTACAGATAGACCTCCAGGGTCTTTTAAAGCCTCTGTTGCCCTTGCCCCCTTCTCTACAGCCACGTCCTCTCTCCCTTTGCTGAGAAGTGTCTCTGGGGGAGGGAGGGGGTCTGCTGACACAGCCCCCTGCATTCTCTCCTTCGCCCCTGCACCCCGACACCCCATGGCCACCCTCACCTTTCAGAAGCTCTCTCTCTCTCTCTCCGGTTCTATCTCTCATCCCCTGCAATGCCCCAAAGCTCCCATTCTGCGTAAGCTGGTGTTTCTCAAAACACTGAGGCTGAAGGTCCCACTCATACTTCCTGAATCCAAGCTTCAAGGACAGCAGCCCAGCATCTGCACTTTAAATCAGCACCTCAACACCAGGTGATGCTGACATACATCCAAGCCTGAGGTTCGAGGTCCTAACAAAGTAACTCCATTCAGATGCTGCTGTTTTGCAGTTCTTGTGTCACTTTGTGACTCTAACTGGTTCCCAACTGGGCATCATTATAACATGGACCAGGGACCTTGCAGAGGCTGGAATATGTCTTCTCTATCTCGCCCTCAGCAGAAATGAGGAAATAGCCTCAGATATTTAAGGTGTGTGTGTATGTGTGTGTGTGCGTGCACACGCGTGTTGGGGGAGGGGTGTAGATAGCAGAAAGGCTCCTCAGTTGTGTCCTAACAACTCCTTCCTCTCAAGCAAGGCCCGAGGCTTCCTCCATTTCCCAGGGCACCTGTGTGACAGCTCAGTTAGTCCCTCCCAGGACAGGGAAATGCTAAGAACTGCATGTTCTAAAGTCCTGGGGTGAGTTGGAGGACCCTTGGGCCTGTAACTGCAAGGCTACTCAGGTTCTCTGGACTTGCAGACTGTTGTGGGAGGGACTGTGTCCCCCCAAGTTCCCATAGTGAAGTCCTAACCTCGAGTGCAGGGGTGGGCAAACTTTTTGACTCGAGGGCCACAATGGGTTCTTAAACTGGACTGGAAGGCCTGAACAAAAGCATGGATAGAGTGTTTGTGTGAACTAATATAAATTCAAAGTAAACATCATTACATAAAAGGGTACGGTCTTTTTTTTTTTAGTTTTATTCATTTCAAACGGGTCGGATCCAGCCCGCGGGCCATAGTTTGCCCACGGCTGCTCTAGTGCCTCAGAACATGACTGCATTTGGAGGCAGGGCCTATAGAGGTAATTAAGTTAAAATGAGGTCACGGGGTGGGCCCTACTCCAGTCTTACTGGTGTCCTTTTGAGACAGAAGAGGACACAGACACAGACCATGTGAGGACACAGGGAGAAGATGGCCAAGGACAGAAGCCTCAGAAGAAACTAACCCTGGAGACATCTGGTCTTGAACCTCTGGTCTCCACAGGTGTGAGAAAATAAGCTACTTGCTCTCTGAAATCTTATTCTCAGCCCCAGAATGGCCCTGGCTGCACTGTGGACACTGAGGAGGCCCCGTGAGCCACCAGCGAACCTGGGTGCAAGTGAGTCCAGCTCTCCATACAAAGAGCCGTGTGTTTCCTTCATCCATTCACAGGGGATGGGACAAAGTGCAGAAGATGACACCTGGGGCCGAGACCTTGGGAAAGGGGGTGGGGTGGGGGGTGGGGGGCTCTAGAAAGAGAGTAGAAGGCTTACTGGAGCTGATAAAACTGCATCCAGAAAGGCTACCAGCGGCCTCCTGGGTGAGGACCATGGTGAGCACACCAGACGAGGCTTTAGGATTGGGGAAGTCAAATTGGTCTTGGCTTGTGGCCCTGAGCCAAGGGCAGTAGTTGCTAAGGTTTAATTCTCCTCCTCAAGGCCGTCTCCGGTGGCCGACAGCCAGGAGTCAGGATGTACTACCAAGACCATCAAACTTACTTTCGAATCCACTCAATAAAGTTCTTCTTCGTTCTGAGCACGGGCACTGCATATTTCTCTCCGTTCTTAAAGTACTTCAATGTGGGGAACTCGGAGATGTGGAATCTTTCTGCCAGGGCCTTGTTGACAGTGGCATCGACAGCTGCAAGGACACCAGAGCTCTGGGATGGGGGAGAGGCCAACCATGCACGACAGCCTCAGACACGGGGCAGGCAGAACAGAGGAGCCCAGACGACAGCCCCCTGCTCCCCTGCCCCCGGGCCTGCAGGGACTCACTGTGGGGTGGCTGGCCCCAGGGAATGACCAAACACTGGCACGGTCATCATTTCTCTTTATGGGCCGAGATGAGGCTTTTAAATCTGCCCACCAAGCAGGCTGGGTAGACAGACTGTGGCTGTTCCCAATAGCCAGCGACCCAGAGAAAAGAGGGAGAATTCTGAGGCTTCCCCTCAAGGCCATGACCTGACAGAGGCTACCTGGACAGGCTTGGGAATGTGACCCCAGTCTCTCTGCACCCCTCCATCCCTGGTAGGGCCCCACCCATCTGACTCGGAAACGTGGAAGTACTACAGATCTCCAGGGGCCGGGAGAGCTGCTGCAGAGCTGGCAGGGAAAAGCCATTGCAATGATTCATGTCACTGATTCTTCAGACAAGAATGTGGGGGGGAGGTTAGGGGAAGGATGCTTACGTCTGCTTCTCCGTGGAGGACTTCCGCTGCACTCTCAAACTCTGGCTTCATTTTCTTACAGTGTCCACACCCTGTGGGGAACAATCGAGAGAAACCATTCCCATGGCAGGGAGGCCCTGCTGCCATCTCTGCAGGACAGCTCGGCTCTGCTCCCAGGGGCGCCCGGGAGAAAAGAAGAATGAGGACAAAGAAATCGTGCCAAATCCACTGGGGAAGCTTCAGCCCCAGCGAACCACCTATTTCTCTTCTATTCACAAAATTCTTCTCATTCACATATTTCTATGGCATTGAATTCTGTACTGCCTTATTGTCTTCTGATATTTAGGAGCAGCCAGGGCATCTTTTTAAAACAGAAATCAGATTAAAAAACAAACAAAACAAAAACCCTGGTTAAACCTTTCCCATGGCAGGTACATTAAAATCCGAACTCCTTACCCGGGCCACAAGCCCACACCACCTGGCTCCTCCCATCTCAAACCCCTCCTGCCCTCTGCTCTGCAGCTGTGACCCCCTTTCTGTTCTCTCACTTCACCTCAGGGCTCTTACGCTGGTGCCTGGACACGATCTTTCCCCAGGTCTTTGCATGCCTCACCCCTTTATTGCAATCACGATTTAGTACAAATTTCACATCTACAGAGAAATTCCCTGGACACATAACCCAAAAAAGCCTCACTCCATCATGATCTCTTCCAATGTCCTATTTATTTTCTCAATTGGACTCAAAACAGCTGGAGTCACTGCCTTACTTGTTCCCTGTCCATCCCCCCAACCGGACAGGCCTACCTGTCTGTCCAGCTCACCACCACACCCCTGCTATTAAGGACGGTGTTCCACACACTTTGTGAATGAATTAACCTCATAGCTATATTGTTCAGGCTTACATTTGTGGTAACAGGATTTAATTGGACTAAATTCTTTTGGGGCAAGTCCTGTCTTATGCTCAAATAGTTGCTAGTTTGAAAAACCTCCTCTATTTAGTAGAACTGGCCACCAAGGCAGTTACTGTGCAGGTACTTCCCCTCCCCAGCACCATTTATACATTCCCCTGCTCTTACCAGGTCTAAAACACATTTCTGGAAATCTCCAGCACCCAGGGATGTTGTTCTAAAGTCCCATACATATCCTAGCATTGACTTGATATCGTATGATTTTTGCTTCTAGCATTAATTTCCTCTGCTCCCTGAACAAAATACTGAGGCGAAGCAATAAACTTCTGTAGACAGTTTATGACGAGGAGACTGGCCAGGCCCCGAGGAGGAGAAAGGGCTGGCTGGCCTGTTCTGGGGAGCCGAGCTGTGGGTCATGGGCGGTGCTGGCCTGGACCCCAGCTCCAGCTTCCTGGGCCGGGCCTTCAGGACATCCTGGCGGCGGGAGAGCCCGAGGCGGAGGGTTACACTCCGGCCCACCGCGTTTTAGTGTCCTGATTGTGATTTGATAGGCCATTAAGTTTTATCACCAAACTCCTTGTTGAGTTTTTATCATCTGTGTAAGTGCACTTACGCTGATTTTCATGACCTGGCACAGAGGCTACGCCTCAACGCCTCAATCACACTCTTCTCTGGCTGTGGGAATGTTGGCCTCCCATCAACCCCAAGCCTTCAGATGCCTCTGGCCTCCATGCTCTTCAATTACACTTACGATTTTATTATCATGGAGGCTTTCCTGGACCCTGGGACCAGAATTTTCCAGGGAACCAGATTAATTTGGGAAGCTGCCTGGGACCTGAGATTTGAGAGGAGCCTGGATGTTCCTATTCCAATTCCTGCTACCTATGGGAGCAGAAACATTGATGTCTTAACACCGTGAATGTTGTCCCTGCTCCCCCTCCCCCCCCGAGCCTCCTGCAGCCAGACACCTGAGAGCTTTTTCGAGGCTTCCAGCTGTATACACACCAAAGCTGACTTGTGCACATGCACAGACACTCTGGGGCAAACCCCACACTGATGGATGCTTCCATCCGTCACATGGCCCTCTTCTTGTGCAAGGAAAGATTTAGGGTGTTTTCCTCCTTTATGTTAGTGTAAAACATAGATAACAAGCGCTTAAATGTTTTCTTCCAGGCTTCTATCCTAAGGAAATAATCTGACACGTGGACAAATATTGATGATGAAAATGCTCTGTGCAGCATGATTTACAATGGGGAAATACGGTAAACAACTCCAACCTTCAACATAATGACGCTGGTTAAGTGATTTATGGTGCCATTATACAATGGAATAGTATGTGACCTCAAAAAGCACGTACAAAAAAGCATTTTTAAATAACATTAAGAAAGTACGTATAAGATAATGTTAAGGAAAAAAAAAGAGATATGCACAGGAAAAGGGACTTAAAGAAGTAAAATGAAATCCCTTCTTTCCACCTGTTCCAGCAAGCAATGAAAAATCCAGATGAATTAAAGAACAAAATATAAAAGCAAAAATGTTATAACAAAATACAGTGTGCTATTTTTGTATCTTAGGGGTAGATTTCCCAAGCAGCCCAGGAATCCCAGAGGTCGGGATGGGAAAAGCAGGCGTATGGAAGGCTCAGCGTCGAGACTGTGGCCACTTGGGCTGCAGGGTTTTTAATCCTGGCTTCCCTCTTTTGGCTATGTGGCCTTTGGCGAGTTCCTCAACCTTCTGGTGCCTCCCCTCCCTAACCTGTAAAATGGGGATAATCTTGATATAGTCACAGGTTTTGTTATGAAGGTGAAATGAGTTAATATGTGGAAAGTGCTTAGAACAATGCCTGATTCATACAGTAAGCGCTCAAAAAAATTCTAGCTATTATTTAACGACTAAAAACATAGAGCTTTTGTACAATGAAAGGCACACCCTAAAGAACGTTAAAGCAAGCAACAGACTAGCAGAGAACACCTGCAACATGGATAACAAATAAAGATTAATAGCCATAACCACAGAGTTCTAGGTCAAGAAGAAAAACAAACAAACTATCCAGTAGAAAAATGGGCAAAGGGTATGAACAGGTGGCTCGCAGGAGAAGTGAGGGAAGCTGATAATCACAAGAAAAGAGGCCCGACTTCCCTGGAGTCCAGGGAGCTGCGTGCAAGTGGCCCTTTTGCCCAGGTTGGCAGGGCTAGAAAAGGCCGACAGCATCCATGCTGGCAAAGGTGCAGGCTCTGTCACACACGGCCAGGGGTGTGACACCTTTCTGGAGGGATCTACTGGTATCAAAGCTCAAGCACACGTACCCCATGGCCCAGCAACGTCACAAATTTCAAGAATCAGTCATAAATATTTAGTCATATTTCCGAATACATATGTTTACACTTGTTCATTGCAATGTTTGAACAGTGAAAGGCTGGAGACAACCATCTGTCATCAGGGGAATAGTTTGCAATTTACGGCATCTCTAAATTATAAAACGATATTCAGTGGTTAAACGGATTGAGATAGATTTATATGCCCACACCTACGGTTACATGGGAAAATCTCTGAGACCTGCTGGTGAGTGAAAAAAAAGCAAATCACAGAAAAATGGACCCTATTTACATAAAAAATAAGACCCGCTATTTAGGTAGAAGCACAGAAGGAGAAGGATATAGCAACGGTTCACAGCACTCAGCCCCGGGAAGGAAGATGGGGTGGGGAGCACTATGTTCTAATGTGTCCCCTGAACCTTGCACTGCCAGTAATGCAAACATCATTAATATTATGCTTAAACTATTTGTGCAATTAAACAAATAAAAGTGATTGCATGAAGGATTTTATGGCATGATAGTTATACAAAGCTCTACAGGTGCCAGAAAAGTCAACTTAACTGTATGTAAATATAATAAATAAAAGTTAAAGACAAGGGAAAAATAAAAGAAACTAGCAAGAATGATGCCAAAAAGAGAAATGCAATTTCCTCTGAATCATGGGATCACAGGTTTGTTGTTTTTTTTTACCTTAGTCATTTATATTTCTCTATTATATTTCTCTATGCCTTCTAGATTTTCTACAAAGACCCCATATTACTTTGAGAATAAGATTGAAATAAAGAAACAAAGTCTGGATTCGGACAAGGACCAATGGGCTGCCAGCTCCTGGAGGGCAGGCCAGGTGGGCACAGCACACACCTGCTGGTGGTGGGTTGTGGCAACGAGAACATCTCACGGGGCCTGTTGCCAAGGAAAGCGGGGGGTGGGGGGACCAGGGCAAAGCTGCTGGCTGGCCCCCAGGGTCCTGGGGAGGGGGCGGCAAGGGGGGGCTCTGGTTCCCCAGCAGCTTCTTTCTTGGGGTCCCTGCTTGCCTCTCAGCACCCACAAGGGAGACAAGCTGCTCCCCAATGACACCCTCCCTGGGAACTCTCACTTTGTCCCTTTTCCCATCCCTACACATGGGCCGCTCATTCGCTCATTCGGGCAGTGTTATCACAGCATCGAACCCTTCCCCGGCCTAAGACAGGGCTGGACTTACAGGGAGAGGGAGGAGCAGGTGGAGGTTATTGCAGTAAAACAGAAGGGACAAGAACAGAAGAGTGACAACATATAATCTGATTTCTCCCCAGGAAGCTGCAGAAAGGAATGAAAGGCGCCCAGGAGGGGCAGTCAATGTCCTGCTGCCACGCCCCTTCCAGACACCATCTCTGTCCTCTGTGGGATGGGAGAGCTGGGCGGGGGGCTGCAGCCCCCCCCCCTGAGATGGATGACAAAGGAGGAAGTGCTGAGCAGGGGAGAGGCCCCCCAAGGCTGGGGCCCAGGCTCAGGCCTCACACTTCCTGGTGCACAGGCTCCTCTGGGAGCCCACTGCCCACTCAGACTATCCTTCCCGGAGGCCTCGCCGCTCCTGGAGGGCAGGGTCCACGGGGCAAACCCGCTTTGAATTTCAGTTTCTCTGCTGCCCCCTGTGACCTGGGCAGGACTGGAGCTAACTGTGGAGGGCCCGGCACTGTGGCCCAGCCTATGCTCACTTGTTCAGTGACAACTCGGACGTCAAATGTGAGGCTGCAGAAGAATCTGTGCGGTTTCACCACTGCCCCTGGGGGAGAGCAGAAGGCAGGCCGGAAGGTGAGGGAGAGGCGGAGGGGGAGTAAGGGGCAGGAGATCTAGGAGAGAGGTTGAAGAAGCAGGGCCAGTGGAATGTTTGATCATTACAACAGCCATGGCTGTGCCCTGTCCTGCCAAGAACCTAGGAATGCAGCTCGGCGGGCACACACAGGCTCCAGGCAGAGAGCCCAGTGACTTGCCCTGGCACCACAGGTGCGGGGAGCTTCCGCCTGGGGAAGGCACAGGTCAGGAGGATGATGAAGACCCCGTCTCTCCCGGCCTTTCGAAGCTGGACCAGGAAAGAACACGTGGGGCACTTACTCTCCATGGAAACAGCCCAGCAGAGAGACCACGGCTCTGCCTGGCGTCGCTGTCAGGAGCAATGTTCATTTTCTTTCTGTACTTTCCTATGCTAACCCTTGCTGACACATACATGCATTCCTTTGTAATTAGCAAAAAACGCCATAAAAATTAATACAGCTTTTTGGTGTCAGCCCCATTATTGCAGTCCGTTGGGATCCTTTAAAATCTTGGTGCAAAGGAAGACGTGCTAACTCACCCACCTAGAAACAAACCAAGGACACCTGGCAATCCCTCTAGAATCTATGGTCTTCGATGTCGGCAGAGCCTACCTTGTCTTTCCAAGTCTCCAAAAATGGTCTGTTTCTAAACCAATCCCTCTTTGGCCTGAGACTGACACCTGCAATATTGTGATTTCCAGAATTCACCTTTTCTATACTTGGGACACCTGGGACAGCACTGCCCATCTCTGGCCCCCTGGCATTTGTCCTTTTCTCTGGGTTCCTCAAACACCCCCCAAACGGACCCCTGATCACTGGAGCAGCTGGCATGATACACAGCTGGGCCACCAGGAGCTCTCTGCTCTCAGTTCACCCCTGGGCTCCATGTTCTCTCTAAACCACATGTACTCCATTTCAACCTAGGCTGCAGGCTGTGATCCTAGACAGGGAAGGAGGACCATGTAGAGAGATTATTTGATGCAGAGCCACACCCATCTGATGTGAACTTAGACAAGCGGTTCATTAAGAAGCTTTACCTCCTGTTTTAGCCCTGAGCCCTCTCACTCTGCCAGCCCCTCCCCCTCATACACCTCCCCTCTGCCACACACACACACACACACACACACACACACACACACACACGTGCAGAGCCAGGCGCTGACAGACACTCATGGGGGAATGCAGGGTCCCCAACTGGCAGACACCCACCAAGAGGAGCCTCTGACAGCTCCATTTGCTAAGTCTGAAATCAGAGCCCCTCAGCGGGGCTCTGCACAGAGCAGCGTATTCGTGGTAATATTCATTAGTAATGACGAATGGGGAAAACAAAAGCTGCCATCTGGTTTCTAGTTCTCACTCTCTGATTTCTAATTTAGCTCCAGAACAACTTCATTTGTTCGTTTTCTCATTCCTTAAGCCCTGACTATTCTGTGCCCATGGGTGACTTGGGTCGGGGGCAGGGGCAATGAGTGATGTCCTTTCGGTTCAGGGAGGGAACAGACGCATAACAAGGGGAAGGGAAGGGAAGGGGCCCTACAGTCAGGCTGCTGGCCCCAAGACCCTATAACCATCAGCTACTACAATGGATCCCTCACAACCTATGACTACAAAAAACAACAGACAAAACAGACTAGTTTGCAACCGGGGTTGTTAAAAAGAAAGTGCTTCTAATGTATCTGGTACATATTTTTGGATAATTTGCAGGACTCATAGAAGGGGACACCTACTCTTCACGCTGTGATTATAAGTCACAAACCACTGCCCAAACCTGACGCAGGTCAGAAATTCCCAGGGGGATTGAACACAGCCAGCTTGCTTCTGCCTTTACTGCAGGGACAGGGATGCAGGCAGGATGATTTCAGCTCTAGCCCCCAGCTACAGGGACACACTCACGGAGGCCCCGGCAGGGCTGGGGGTGACCTGCTCCTAAGACCGATAATCAGGAGACTTTTTGAAACAAAGTTTTTTTTGTTTTTTTGCATGTGTCAATTTTTTAGAAATCAAAAAGGAAAAGGGCCAAAGGGAATACTTTTCCTTTGGATTCTCTGAAGAATTTGACACATAAGAAAAAAGGAGTTGGGGAAATCCCCAGTAGTAATCCATGTATGAAAAATTCCCACATAACCACACCCATCAGGGGTCAGCAGTACAGGACTCACAGAGCAGGGAACAATGTGTCACTTCTTTGTGTGTCAGTCTCCACATCTGTAAAATGGGGTTAATCATATTCACACTGTGGATAAGATAAAAGGAGCTGACCCTGCAGGAAGCCACTTTATCACCATAGAATGAAGCCCACTGTTATCATGAGGATCCCTATAACTAAGACGATAATAATATAGTCACTGAATATGGACTGGACAATTACGACACTGATTGGCAGTTATTTTTTGTTTTATTTTTCTCCTCCACAATCTCTTCTTCTCTATCATTGGGCCAAAGAACTGGTGAGAAGCTACAAAACAAGAGCACCCACCACATATACACCCTGTGTCCTAGGGTGCCAACGACCTACCTTCTTCACCCATCGGGATGGGCCCGCCCTGAATGGGCCCACCCTCTCCCAGTACTACTCCCAGGAGCTCTGTGCCCCAGGCTGTCATCCCTTGCTCTCACACCATCCTTTCTCACTTTACAAGAGCAGCCTTCTCCCTTTTGGAAATGAATTACAACCAATCTCCATTCTTCATGGGCATGGGGAGGACACTGGCCTAGGAAAATCCTGAGCTACAGGCCTTCTATCCATATTGCAAACACATTTTACAACTTCATTTGTTCATGTTCTCATTTGTTAAGCCCTTACTCTATTCTATGCTCATGGGTGACTTGGGTTGGGGGCAGGGGCAATTTCCTTCCTTGATTCACTGTGGCTGCTTCAGGCTGTGACTGGCCCCAGTGAAGCAGAAGGAAGGCATTCTAGATGCTGGGGGGTCTGAGGCTCCAGCCCTGGCCTCACTGTGCCCTCCCAGTTGCTGGGCAACATATGGCCCTCTCGAGGCCTCAGTTTCCCCACCTGTAAGATGAGGGGTGATTACTGTCCTAGGCAATATCTAATGGCCCTTCCGGTCCTAATTCCTCCAGTTCTGGGAAATCCACTTGCATTTCCTGATTCACGCTGACTTGGAGGAAGTGGCTCGGGTCTGCCAGGCGGAGCTGAGGGGCACGTGCAGCCCGACTGGGACTTGGGGGATGCAGGTGGGCTGCGTGCACCGTGAAGGCAGGGACCTCGCCTGGCACCAGAGCACCCCCGGCACCGAGGAGGCATCCGATAAGCAGGCGCTCAGTGGACTCGCATCCCAGAGCAGCGCCTCCTACGCTGAGGGGGGAAGGAGATGGTGGGGAGGAGCAAGGCTCCACTCACATGGGGCGTGGAACATGACGAGGACAGAGGAGTGCTCCTTCAGAAACTGGTCAAAGTCTTCGTCGGTCAGGTGATAAACGGAGCCGCCCTCATCTGCCCAGGGAGTCTCGGGGACCTGGGGCTGTGGCGGCTGCGGACTGGAAGACCAAAAACAGGCAGAGCTCAGAGCACGCTCTGGGGCCTGAGCAGCCCATACAAAATCCAGCCCCTTGGCTCAGAGCCCCCCTGCTCGGCCTGGCTGGCTGCAGGGCTCACCAGGTATGCCCCTGGTGCGA
>NW_005871153.1:3589278-3617403 GCF_000147115.1 Myotis lucifugus
GAGTGGCCTGGCCCTGCCCACCTCCACTGTCCCCTCAAAGCCCCTCGGAAGTGCTTCGCTGATGTCCCATCATGAATAGCGGGGTGCAGCGATAGCTCTCTAGGCAGCTCAGGAAATGTCGCTGCCTCCCTGGAATCTGGAGGTTTGTGAGCTTCTCAAGCTCTTTCAAACTTTCAGCAAACTGGCAAGAACAAATAGCACAGCAGAGTGGCCTTTGGAAAGCTTGCTGTTGTGTCTAGCAGTGCCCCACCAGCAGGGACCCGGAGAGGGAAGACCATAGGGGAGGGGGGTGGACATGGGGGTGAGGAGGAAAGAGAGAGGCTGCCTCCTGGGTGACCAGTGTGGGAGGAGGTCATGGAAAGCAAGAGGGGGGCCAAGCGAACCGGGCTGGGGGCACCCTAAGTATGGCAGCATGGATGGTACATCACAAAGCCTTCCGAGAGACCAGGCCAAGCTTATCTAGTTCTCCCCGAGGCAGAGCTGAAGCAGAAAGAGCCGCTTGGGGTGAGTCCAAATCCCGACGCCACCATCGCTGCCTGCAAAACCTCGGAGCCCCCAGCCTCCGTGGAGCCCGTTTCCGCCCGCCCAGGGTGACTGCGTGCTGGTGTCCACATGGCCAGCTGTCTGCTCTCTGAGCGGAAGGCGCTCAGGTGTCCTCCGTGACTGGTGACCGAGCTCCCTGGCGCTTCACTGCCACAAGCACCTTAATTGCTATTTTGAAAAAACCCATTAGGATGACAAATGTGAAAAGACAACCATTGTTTCCCGCTTCTCAGAGCTGATAGTAGAAAAGTGTAAAGTTCCAGCGGCCAGGGCTGAGGATTTATGAGAGCAATGTGGTGGAGACAACGGAATCCGCCACCCCTACCTCACAGCAGGGCCTGGGTGTGACGCTACCCGCCCCCCTCTCGGAAGCCCTCCTGGTGCTTCTGACTAGGCCCCGCTGGCAGCCTCAGCCATCCTGTCCCAAGTAATGGGGAGCGGCAGGGAGATGGCAACCCACTCTCAGCTCTTGTGCATCCAACATCAAATGGGGCTGGTGGCAAAATCAAGCTCCGGAACGTCACCAGCCAGACAATGGTCTCAGACCAACACAAAGAAACCTAAATTCCTATGCTTGGGATCAAAATACCAACACCTCCAAACACACCACCAATTCCACTGCAGAGAATTTATCTTTACAATACACTGGCACGCAGTAAAATTATGTGCATTCAAAGGTATTCGTCGTAGGCGACTTGTCATAGCAAAGACTGAAAATAGCCCAGTGTCATTGGTGGGAGATGGGTAGGTAGCCTGCAGTCCGTCCACCCGACAGAGGGCTGAGCAGGGCAAAGGACCAGGAAGCTGCTCCACTGTCGTGGGCAGACTGCCCGGACACACCGAATAGGCCATCCCATGCTAACAAAGCTGGGAGAGATTTAATAAATACTTATTCACATTTGCCTGTGTCTGCATAAAGAAACGAATCCAAGTTGCTACCTCTAGGGGGTAAGAGGGAGAAAACAAGTGGAAGCAAGACTTCAGTGTATAATTTTTAAGTATCTTTTAAAAATTAATTATATGAATGGAATGAATATTAAAATAATTAAAATCCAGCAAAGCCTACACACTGAATGGAGAAGCCATGGCTTAGCAGCAGAAGCATATGCAAACGCCTGAGAAACTTCTAGTTAAACATGGCAGAGAACACACTCCCAAACCACTAAAATAACAGTACAGTTTGTTGTTGTTGCTGTTGTTTGTAAGTATGAACCCACAGGAGCACAAAGAAGGCAACCATGAAGAGAGAAAAAAAGGACAGTGCCATTTTAGAAGTTAGAAAAATGACTTAGCCACACTGAGGGCAGAATCCTGTTGCAGGTGCAAAGGGTACAGGACAGGGGAGGGAAGAAGAGGGGGCAGGAACCACACTGATGTGCAAAACTCCAGTGGACGCAGAGGCACCACCCCCTTGAAGCAGGGCTGGGGCTGGGGCTCTGGGCTGAAAACAGGAGGCAGCTGAAAGCTTGAGCAGCCAGGCCCTATCCTGCCCCTGCTCTAGCAGCCAGGTGCACACCCCCGCCCCTCTCCCACCCAGCACACAGCAGGAAGCTTACTCTCTGGAGAGGACGGCAGAGTTGGGCACAGTGGTGAGACTTACTGGGAAGAGGGGGATTGAGTACAAGCCTGAGGCCAAACACTATTCCTGAATTACGTTTTTTACTGTCTGTCTCCTTGGAGATGGGGGCTCCTGCTCCCTCTTATCTCTGTACCCTGCACCCTGCACCTAACACACAGCAGATTTCCAACAAATGCTTTTTGAGTAAATGATGGAACGAGAGAAGAATGGTTAAAGGACCCAGAGAAGACCCGGGGAACACAACAACTACCTTTGAATATTTCCGACTGCATCAGGAAAAGAAATTAAGGTTTATTCTCCATGGCCCCGAAAAGGAGAACCAACACCAACAAATGGAAGCCCCAGAGAAAGAACTGCAGCTCAACAGAAGACAGAACCTTCCATCCACAACAGGTAAGCAGGAAAGAGAGCTGATCGGGGGTCAGAGAACCTGGGCTGGAGTCCTATTTCCTCCACTGCAGGTCTAGGGGCTCAAGCAACCAACTTGACTTAAAACATCAAAAGACAGCCCAGCCGGTGTGGCTCAATGGTTGAGTGTCGACCCATGAACCAGGAGGTCACGGTTTGACTCCTGGTCAGGGCACATGCAGGGATTTCTGGGCTCGATTCCCAGTAGGGGGCGTGGAGGAGGCAGCTGATCAATGATTCTCTCTCGTCATTGATGTTTCTCTCTCTCTCCTTCTCCCTTCCTCTCTGAAATCAATCAAATATATATATATTTTAAAAAACATCTACAAGATCATATATATGTGGGCCTTTCTTTATCTACTCCTCAGGTACATCTAGACAGATAATGAATGTGAGACAGCACTTTCTAAATTTACAAAGTATGAGCCAAATGTTCCTAGATGCTCATGACCTCAATCATAAGAATCCTTCAAACAGGAATGGACAGCTTCAAAATGAGCCCCAGCCCTGCTCTCCGGGGTGTTTGTGGGGCTGAGCTGACTACATCGATCCTAGAGGTGATGCGAACAATAAAGGGAACTGCTGGGGCAGACTCACTGACGTTGACACTCCCTTCTGATCCTGAGACTGGGTTCCCTGGGTGGTTCGCACAGATCCTTGCCTGAGGCAAGTGCCCGAGCCTTGGAAGAGGAGATACAAGTCTAAGCCTCATAAGAAAACTCTGCGCTTGTTTTCAACTCTCTCTGGTGAGCACAAAAAATAAACAGGCAGAAATGGATGGCTAGGCCAAAGGGATTGCCACTTCCGCATACGCCACCTACTCAGCCCAGCGCTGCGGCATGAAATCTGCAGAGGGGCCTGAGAAACAAGCTGTCAGGAGCCCAGAGGGCCCAGCGGCCATTGCCAATGCCCTGGCACACTGGACACTGGGACTCCCTGCCCAGCCTCACACTATGCTCACCCACCAGCGACACTCGTCGGAGGGCAGGATCTGGGCTCTTCTCCCCGAGCTTCTGAAAGTCATCCAGAGAATTAGCCAGGCTGGACCCACCCTCATCCTCTCCACACTGGGCTGCCCTCGCGGTGAGCAATGGAGAGGCCCAGGGGAGAAGGGCAGGGAAGCAGAAGAGGTGGGTCACTGCTACCCACCAGGATTTGAGGGGAAATCTGGTAAAGACTTAAAATCCCGGTCCTCAGAGCTGGGTATATGTGTGTGCGTTGGAGGGGAGGAGAATCTAGAAGGAAACTCACCAAAATATCAGAACACATCTCATTATCTTTGGGAAGTGTGTGTGTGGGGAGGGGGGCTTTTTTTGTTGTTGTTTAACTATATTTTTAAGTTTTTCTAGAACAATATATCTCATTTCAATAGCCTTAAAATCTAATTTTAAAAGAGTTTTAAACAATTAAGCCAGTTGGCAGCACAGTGGCATTGCTAGTTCTTGCTGGGGTGTGAGGTGGGGCGGCTCACTGGGGTCTTTTCGGAGGTCGCCTCCTTGCCCACTGTGCCGGGGGAGTGGGCTGCGTGTGTCCCCGGACACAGTGAACAGGTGGCTGGACATCTCTGGAGGGGTTGCCAGGGAGACCCAGATGCTACCTGCCTGGAGTTATCCCACCAACCTGGAGACCCAGGGTGAACCGGAAGCTGCTAACAAGGTGGGTGAGGAGAGGGAGGCATCCACCCAGGACACAGACCTGGAGGCAGCCCTGGGGTTCGGGCTGGAGCCGAGATCCGTGAGAAGCTGGGCGGGCAGTGTGCAGACAGCAGGGGTGGGGACAGAGTGGCGGGCCCCAGGAGGAGATAATAACCCACCTCAGAAATGCCACGGATATGCTCCCTTGTCTATGGTTAGCAATTCTCAGTATGTTTTTTTAAAAAACCAAACCTATCCTTTCAAAAAGACATGAGTCTATTTTGAAACCAGAAAAGGTTAGAGAAGGGGAGGGAAGCAGACAGATTTTTATGCTCTGGTGACAAATGAGACTGTTATTTGCCGAAACCTCCCAAAGCAGAGCGATATGCCTGGCTGCAGGAGCGGGCACGGCTGTTATCGAGTGAGAAAGGAAGATGGGGGCAGCGAAGGCCCAAGTTGAGACAATGAACATGTGTAGTGGGCAGCTGCCTTCCTGGGCAGGGGCTGGAAATGAGGTGACAGATGGGGAGAGAGATAGGAAATGCTCCAAGAAATCAAAGACCCTGCATAAACACGATGCTATCGCTGTGTTTCATCTCCCGGGCCCCTGGGCACCGACAGAGGACTCAGAGTTTCGACTTTTAGAATCTAATCGTTTGTTTCTTGTGGGGTTTTTCTTTGGTACAACATTCATCCTCTTCTCCCTTTCTGAAAGTACTCGTTTTCCACCTCCACGTTTTGGTAACTATTCTTTAAGCCTGGGCCCCTTGGGTAATGATGTCAACACATATCCACCAGGCTGGCAACGGGGGAGGGGCGGACCAGAACTCCCGAAGTGGGAGCTGCTACAAGATGGTGGAGATGGTGGGAGCTGCGGCTGGGTGGGCCCTGGCCCTTGACCACTGTGCTCAGTAACCTCCTTCATACAAGGGTAACAGCCATAGCTTCCTTTCAGGGCTGTTCTCAGAAGAGAATCCACCTAAAGTGCTTAGAACAGTGTCAGCCACAAAGCGGAGCCCCCCAAATGTTAGCTGTGATTATGCAAAAATGACCACACAGCAGTTGTGACTGGTAAGTGCAAACGGATGCCCGGCCAAGCACGAAGCAAGCAGGTGAGCGCTCAGCTAGGCCGGCCTGGAGGCTTCCAGAAGAGGTGGCCCCACCCCAGCTCCCCATCCACACACAGTCAGGGTCCACCCATCATGCCAAAGTCAACGCTGAGCATGAGGGGCCTTCGGGTGAGGGGGTGCTTTGGGGTATTCAGGGCCTAATCACATTACTCAACGGGGCCCACACGGCTGCGAAGAAGCGGTGTCTGTGGGGAGGGCAGGGTGAACAGCCAAGCGCTCTGCACACCTACGGCATCAGAGCATTTCCAGTAGCTGCATAGCTCCTAATATGGTGCTATGTTTGAAATAAGAACGCAAACGACAATTCTATTTTCAGAGACACCTCCGGTGACAGGTCTCAAACCTGGCACCTGGCAAGAAACACGTCTATCCATGAGACCGATAGTATAAGGGAAAAAACTATCTGAAATGCGATCATCACAGCCAAAGTCACACCAAATCCTCCCAACGCCTGCATCCTAAACTCAGAGCCGCCCCACCCTCCCACGGAGATGCAACTCAGAAATAGCTGTGTGGGCAGCGTAACAGGTCCTTCCCTTTCCTCGCCCTCGTCCTCAAACCGCAGCCAGAGCCCTAGGACCAGGCACCACCCTGGGGCCTGGCAGAGGCCCCTCCCTCTGGGCACCAGCTCCCCCGCTGCTGCTCCCGACCCCCACCTGCAGGTAAATGCCCAACTTACTTCTTCAGCCACTCCACAATGTCCTCGGCGCTGGACCCGTAGTTTTCATACTGGAACAGAAACCGTCCTTTCCTGTAAAACGTGGAGAGACAATGTGGGCTCAACCGGGGATGCAAATGCCATCATGGAGGCGGCGGGCATCCGCAGGGAGGTAGGGGACTTACTCGAAGTAGCAGATGGTGGGGTAGCCCCGCACGTTGTACTCCTCCTTGATGTTTTCAAATTCCGAGGGGTAGATGTTCATCCCGGCCAGCACCTCGGGTGGAAGGGAGAACAACCTGTCCACCCTCTGCCCAGCAGACACCTCGCCTTGTCCAGGTGCCTCCTGTCCAGCTGTCCCGCCAAAAACGATGGGGACATAATGAATAGGACAAAGCCCCTGAACCTGAGGTGCAGCCTAGGGCAGCAGGGAGCAGGGCAAGCAGAGCCAGCTGGGAATGGCGGCCGAGAGCTCTGGGAGAGGCACCTGGGCCCCAGTGCTGCCCTTCGCACAGGTGTCTTTCACCTGCCCTGTAGGAAGAACACCCCAGAGCAGAAACGAGGCTCTGGGGTTTGAGGAAGAAACCTGGCCTTGCTACTAAGTTCAAACAGGTCCTGGAGGGGGACCACTGCCACCAAGGACAGATTAGGACTCTTCCTTGCCCGTGTCAACTAAGGTTGAACTCTACTCCCAAATGATGGGATCACCACGCAGCCATGTCCTCGGACACCTTCCTGGATACCTATGGCCTGTCCACCGTGGCTCCCTGTGCAACGTTATCGGACCTTGCAGCTCCGTGTGGTTCTCATGATGACCCGCCTGCCTAACTCTCCTCTCTCCAGACCCTGCTAGGCCTCCCCAACTCTCTCCTCCTGTCTGGGACCACCACCTACCGCCTGACCTGACCACCATCTCCGAAGTCTGAACATGCTCTGGGTGCAGGGGTCCACCTACCCAGCACCCCTGCATGGGGAAGAATTTTAGTGGCTGATATTGACGATAGGGCGGCTCTAAGAACAACCTGGAGCAGGGGCCCCTAAACATCTTTCCTGGAGCAGAAACCTCCTTCTCCAGGGCAGGATCAGGTGCCCAGAAAGAGGACTCTGGATCTGTTTGCATGAGAGAATGTAGATGGAGGAGCCAGACACAGGAAGCAGGTGGTGGAGAGGAGAGGGGAAAGGAAGTCCGCAAAAGCCAGCGGCAGTTACAGAAGAGCAAGAAGAAACCCAGGAAGAACCCTTCCCATGGGTAAGGACGCATGGGAAGAGAAAAAGGTAAGCAGCTGTTTCATTGGGCAATGAACTTCATTCAGGAGACGGCCTCAACGTTGGAGTCATCTGACTTTGGGCCAGTCACTGAGTGAAGTTCCCTGTCTGGAAGATGTGGGCGATCAGACTATCACAGGGCCCTTAAGAGAACTGAATGAGATGATCCATATCCGAGATTTTAGCACAAAATTTGTGCTCAATAATCAAATTCTTTATTTCCTGCCAAATCCTCCCAGTGTGGCAGCCACCTGTGCCTCTGACAACTCCATCCCTAGAGGCATCGAAACTCGTCTTTCTGACTGTTTTCAGTACCTCGCACAATGCCGGGCACACAATAAATGCTTGCTAAATCACTGGGGTTTTCCCGCCCAGCCCATTTTGGGATGCTGCAAAAATCATAGGAAAAACAAGCCTGAAACAGAACTTACACGAAGCCCTGGGACCCTCGAGAAGCCATGCTGCTCATTTCGCCAGACTGATTCAGCAGCCTTTTCCAGTAATAATTGTCTACTTTAAAGTTCTTTCCTTTTTATGTCTAATTGATCTCCCTAGTGTCGGTGCACATTCACCATAAGATTAATCTTCCACATCCTCCTCTTTCATTACATCACTCCCGTGCACAAAACCTTTTAATTCCATTGAGTACAGGCTAAAGTCTAACTTCACACTCAAAGACATACACTCCCCACCTCATTTCTGAGTTCATCTCTCTTACAAAACCCTTCAATGCACACCTGCTGGGGTCTAGACTTTTTCTTCTCCCAGGAATGAGACAGGTTGAGATTTCTGCACAGGGAAGAAGTTGGGCCGAGTGCTGTCTAAGGCACCTCGCAGACAAGCAGCGAACCACAGTGACGAGGAGGAGGCTCAGGCTCAGGAGGCTGGGTTTGAATCCCAATTCCCCACTTAGTAGATGCATTTCCTTGAATAAGTCACAGTTGTCTCTGTGCCTCAATTTCCTCACCTGCGGCCACCTCCTGTGGTTGCTGTGAAGATGAAATGAAATAGTACAAGGATCTACAACACTCAAAACACACTGTATGTTTGGTCTTTTCATTAGGACTGCTAAGAGGCTCTGCAATTCTGGTCTCATTTCCAGAACACACACCATGCCCCTATTTTGTGTCTTCCGATCCTTTGGCTTAAGGTGCCCACACCGGAGACTCATTCATCCTTAAGGCAAATCAAATCCCACCTTTCCTGGCAGATTTTCCAAACTACCTTAGCTTATAATGAACGCTAAATTCTCTGAATTTCTGTAGCACTTCTATACCACTTTGGGGACATTTCTTAGTAAAAAAGATACATATTTTTTTAAACAACTACGTACAAACCCTTTAGGAGTTTGTGAAGTTGAATGAGGCAAAACTGGTCTCAACCTAAGGAGAAGCTGGGGCCACAGCGCCTGGCACCACACGCTCTTGCCTGGGGCCGTTCTGTTGGCACCACACGCTCTTCCTCATGTTTAGCCCACATTGTGACAGGACATGTGAGCTAGAGCCAACAGGAGGGTCAGATTTCCGCAGCCAACAGGAGGGTCAGATTTCCGCAGACATTCCGGAAGATAAAAAGGAGGCAAAACAAAACAAGATTCGGCCCTAGAAACGGGGAACACATCAGTTTATGAACTGCAGGACACAGAAGGGCGTGATGAAGGCTGGATGAGTTTGCTGAGGTCCCTGGAAGACTTGTATGCCTAAGAAACCAGACTTTATTCAGGAGGTGCTGGAGAGCTACAGAGGGCTTCCCGGCTGCATTTTTTAAGTAGAGAGGTTGAGCGGCCCGGGAAAGTCATAGATCAGGGAGACAAGTCAGCGGTCTTTGTTTTGGCAACCACCCTGTGTGAGCGAACCAGGGCCTGGCCCAGAATGGGGGCAGGGAGAGGACGGAGGCCGTGAGGGGGAGATGTGTGATGACACCCTGGCACGTTGGCAGAGGAACCTGGGGTACTCAGGATAGTCGTGAAGAGAAGCGGCCAGTCTGCCAGGCGGGAAGATACAGAATTTTATTTTAGACATCCTGCATCTGGAACACAGGGAGAAAAATCCAGACCAAGATGTCAAGCAGGCAGGCTGGCACGTGGTACTAGGGTTTAGGGACTCAGGCTGCTTGGAGCTACATTATGTTGAAGCTGTGGAGGTAGATAAGCTCCCTGAGGGAGAGGCCATACTGAGACAAGGAAAGCGCAGCGCCAGGCCCTTGCTCCAGTGCGCTACTAAAAAAAGAGGGTGGAAAGCAGCACCATGGGAGCGCCCCCATCTAGTGCGTGAGAGGAACAGCAAGTACCGAGCAGTGGGGTGTCAATCATCTGTATCTGTGAAGTGTCTGTAGGTTACAGACCTGTCTCCACACTCCAGCCCGTTTGCTCTTCACCACACTCCAGTGAGGTGGGCAGGCTTACTGTTATCTCCCCATTTTACAGATGGGGAAATGGAGGCTCCAAGGTTCTTTGCCAAGATCTCCCTGATGGTTAGTGGGAGTCTGATTTGCACAAATCTGTCACCACGACCGACCCGTTTCACGGTGTTTGCACCCAGAGGGTCCATCGTGGCCAAGGTTAACAAGAGACAGTGTAGATGTTGATCTGGCAAGGCTGGGAAGAGAAGGCAGACGGGGACAGGCTCATTCTGATGGTGACTCTGATCAGGGAGCAGCATCCCCTGCTAACGAGGATGTCAATCAGCAGTAGCTGGGACAGACACCGATGATTCACCAGACGTCAGTGACAGCACAAAAGAGGCAGATCTCAGTCTGGAAAATGGCAAAGGCTGCGCATCCCTGACCTGGCCTGGCTTCCGTCTTAGTGATATCATCAGGTTGGATACCTCCCAAGACATCTGAAGAAGAGGCAGATTTATGGCCCTCGCCATAGACACGGCCACAAAGGGCTCAAAGATGACAAAGATGAAAAGGAGACAGAGGGCGTTAACCCAGCTGGAGTTCAGCAACAGCGAGGGAGCGAGCTTTTGATTCCTGGGGACTGCCAGCCCATCTCCGCCCTGTGTGTGAGGGCAGAAAGGAATCCACACCTCTAGTCACCCCGTGTCTGGGGAGCTGTGGCTGCACCAGGTGCTGGCGCCTCCAGATCCCTCCTACAGTGGGTGGTGTCCATGGTGACCAGAACCCTCCCCCTCTATGGAGCTGGGAAAGGGTGAGAACTTTTCAAAGGAAAGCAAAGATGTTTCCCTAAGAAACTAAGGGGAAAACAAAACAAAATAAACCTCAAAGAAGAAAATAGAGAAGCGAGGAAACGGATGAGTTCACATGACACAGATGACTTAGGTCGAGGTACCTGACACCTGGCCAAGCCTGGTACCCGGACAACCCCACTGGCTTTCCTGTAACGCTGTCTAGGGAAGTGGAAGGCTCGCATTTTCTATTTCTCAACCAGGGCCCAGGCAACCTGACAGAAGTAACCTCAGGGCTACCCTTGCAAAAGAGCCCAGTATGAACCCAGGGCCACGGGGGAAGGCCTTCGCCCCAGAAACGTCCTTCCCACTTTGTTTTTGTCCTTAATAACTGATGCTTTGAATTCCTTTAAAAAGGGGAACATTACTTTAACGTACATAAAGAGCTTAAAATAAAATGGACCCAGGAGTAGCAAACCACACACTCGTTCGTTCATTTATCAGCATTGGGCACCTGCTATGAACCTGGCTTATTTCAGTGAGAAACTCATGAGTGTCAACTGGTGAGCAAAGTGATTTAGAACAAAAGCAAAGATGGACAGACCTGGCCGTGGGTAGCAGGGACAAGCTCTGTGGGCGTGCGGGAGGGGCCGCTGGGTTTGACAGGTAGATGCAGCAATGGCTGAGAACCGCCCAGAAGGTGCCCGAGACTGGCACCAAGACCTGGCCTGCTTTGAAGGGGCTGGCCAGGTAGTTCGTGATCTGGTTGGGCCTGGAGCTGTTGACCTCCCACTGCACCGGAGTTTGGAAGTTGAGCGGAGCAGTTTTCTGTGTGTATGCGGGGGCAGATAAGGAGAATGCTGTGGGTAATTAAGTCTTTTCTCCAGGTGAAATAATCTTAAAATATGGTATCTGTGGAGGCCCCAAAATGTTAAGGGAAACGTTCCCAGAGTGATGTATGTGTGCCCCACGGCCAAACGTCTCCAGGCAAGTTGCTAAAAATTCACTAGTGAGAAACACGCAGGACCTTGGTATCCCCAGAATGAGGTCAAAAGAGAAAGCGCTGGCTCTTTGCAGCCCGACCTTGCAGCCGCCAGCAGAGCTGTCCCATACCCAGGTGCTGCCACTGAAACTTTTCAAATTGACTTGGAACTAATCGCCAACTTAATTTGACCCATAAAGATCACGATGCAGTTTTAAGACCCAGAACGCCCTTAGTGGGACTTTGGCTGACCCCACGGAGCTAGCTGTTGTTTTTTGTTGCCATCAAGAAACCTCTCCACCTGCCCCTCCCTCCCCCCAAACCCCAAACCTCTGTGGCTAAGGGTAAATGGAGAAATGGACAGACACAGGCACAGAAGAGACAAGCCTGGCAGGCAGGGAACACAGAGTCGGCCAGGACCACCAGTGACTGACCCTCAGCCCTGGGCGAAGTCTGACCGCCCAGCACCCCTCCTCTCTCACTGACCACCCTGGCTGTTTCCACTGCTCTGCAGGCCAGTTTCCTCAGTGGCTCCTCTTCCCCCTCAGGTCCCCTCTGAAACATCTTGTGTTCTGTCTGCTCTGCCCTGCACACCCTGCACACGTTCCTTCAAGACCTAGAGCTCCGGCTCCCACCTGGGCTGCCTCCTTTCCACCATTCTCCCACCTCACAGGGCCCCAGGAGCCCGGGCGGCCTGGGTAGGAGACGGCCTCGGGCACCTGCTTCTGCTTCCGCTGCCACTGGTGTCACTGTGCCCCTTTCTTTGCCACTGGGCTCCCCGTCATCAGGAGTCTTGGCCGCTTTGGAGCCCAGCCCCAGGAATGCTGGACCCCGATGATCTGCTGTTGGCCACCAGCCTCCCGGCAACACCCCTTGCTGTTTTCTTAGCTATTTCGTTACAGGCCTTTGACAGGTGCTAAACTCTCCTGGTCCCAGCAACTCCATGGCATCGGTTCTCAAGACTCCCCGAGGACAGGTGTCTGAACCACACGCCAGGGCAGCAGGGGCAGCAGCACAGGATAAGTCCCCCTCACGATTTCAAAACCTGCCCTCCCCCCGCCCCCGCTCCATGGCATCTCCCCAGGGGGGAAGCAGCCAGCCCCGCCTGGCCCATTCGCCTCACTTACAACGTGGCCTCGCAGCTGGGTGGCAGCCTTCTGGAAATGCGGCATTATCCTCTTGCACATGCTGCACCCTGGTCACCGGGGGGAGAAAAACCAGACTTGGTTACTATGGGCGCTGGGCCCTGCGCTCCGCCCTCCCTCCCCTCAGGACCACCTCTACCCACAAACATGTACCCAGCCTCCAGGAACACATAGGAACTGGAGGCAGAGGCGCTGGCCCCCAAAGAGCTTACATTCATGAAACAGGACAGAGCCCGGCAGTGACAATACACGTGGGAGGGACGAAGCAAACATGACACAGCTGGAGGAGGGCAAGGCACTGAATCACTGGGAGCCGACAGGGAGCTCAAGAGGAATTCAGGGAACCAGAACCGGTGCCAGGAGAGCACCCGCTTCATGCACAGCGGAGAGCCTCCCCTCCCCACCCAGCCAGGGGCTGCAGAGGAGCCTGGATCAAATATCATTAGAAAAATGCGCAACCACGGACACAATGACATTTGGGACTTCTGTGCCTCTTCTCCTTCATTAACAAGGATAATTGCTCAGTGACTGGAGGCAGGCCTGCCACGAGAAAGCTGGCTGTTGGCCCCACGGGGGGAGCGCCAGGCCAGGATGACACGCCTTGGGTCCCCGTCTGCCCTCCACTTGCTGGATGGCCCTGGACAGGTCACTCGGGGCTGCTGTCCTTCTGGCAAATGAGAAGGTTGGGCCGGACAGTTCTGACATTGGAGGATTCTGTGATGTTCTTGGCTCAGCCCTCTCTGGGGTTCTGTGGTCGGCCAGTCACAACCCTCTCCTGGGGTGGTGAAGCCCCTGAGGCTTGGGGAGCTCAGGGCCAAGACAGCCAGGCCCCAAACATCCACTACTACTTCAGAGTGACCTTGATTTAAAGCCCCCTCCTCCCTCCAACCAGAGCGGGCCACATCTCAGTGCGGGTCCTGCAGAACACCAGCACCGTTTCCTCGGATGTGGACGTGCTGACACGCAAGGCTGTCTGACAGCACTTGGCTGCAAAGCAGGCTTTGAGATGCATCTGAAGGCTGCAGACACCATCTGAAGGCTGCAGACACCAAAGCTGCCCGGAACCCCACGTCAGGCTGGATCTCATCTCAGCATGGCACGGAGCAGACAGGGCTGACAAGTTTAATCCGTGTTGAGCGAACGACTTGGCAGGTGTGGACAGAGAGATAGAGACACTGGGGAACTGTCGGCAGGTCAAACTCCCCAGGACCACCCTAACCTCCCAATACCAAGTCTACTGGACAAGGTGCGATGCACGATGCTTTGACACAAAACTCGAAAAATGCCCATGGCCCCCTCCCTGACATTCCTGCCTGGCAGACAGATGAACCCCCTCACCCCCAGCATATTAGGCCTGGGCTTCAGTTCATGCCATCAGTTCAGGCTCAGACTCAGGGAGACTAGGAGAGCAGAAGCTGTGGCGAGGTCAGGACGCAGGGTGACCCCAGGCATCTGCCCTCAGAAGACAAGATGTGCTCTCCCCTGCCCGGCCAGCGTGGCTCAGTGGTTGAGCATCGACCTGTGAACCAGGAGGTCACGGTTTGATTCCTGGTCAGGGCACTTGCCCGGGTTGCAGCTGATCAATGATTCTCTCTCATTGGTCTTTCTCTCTCTCTCTCTCTCTCTCTCTCTCTCTCTCTCAATGATTCTCTCTCATTGGTCTTTCTCTCTCTCTCTCTCTCTCTCTCTCTCTCTCTCTCTCTCTCCCTTTCCTTTCCTCTCTGAGATTAATAAAAATAAACAAACACAAAAGATGTGCCCTCCCCAGGAGCTGCCACCATAGCACAATCCCCACAGCGTCATGAAGGAAGCGATATGACACTTGTCAGGGGGCATAGCAGCTCCCACTGTGGGATTCTGAGGGCAGGACGAAGGCCCACTTCACTGGACACCGTCCTCCACCAGGTGGATGCCACCCAGTGGGAACGACGCGAGGCTGCACGGCAGAGGAAGGAGCCCGGCTCTGGGGAGCATCTCCCCTTGACTGTTCCTGCCTATATGGCCCTGGGCTACTGACGTAAGAGGCCTGAGCCTCCGTTCCCTTCCTGTGTAGTAGAAACAGCACCTGCCCTGCAGGCTGAGGGACAGAGCCAGGTATTCAGCAGAGGAGGCTCAGTCAGCACCAGGCCTGAGGGCTTGCCTTCTGGCCCACGAGGAAAACACTTCCACAGGGAACGGAGGAGGTCATTTCACAATCCAGGGGAGAAAACAGGAGGCACACTTGCACCCCTTTGCCCACTTTTACTCAGTGACTTGATGAGATGGGAGGACTCTGACACCCACTGTACTACACTCATCAGTCAGGAGCCTAATTTATTACCTGTCCCCACAGGTGCGGCCTCTCTCTCCCAGCTCTTCCTGCTGCAGCCTGCAGCAACATTACCACTCAAACCCTCAATGAGTGGTGAGTCGGCCAACTGTCCCCATGGGTGGAGGCCAGCAGGGGGAAGAAGTTTTGGGGGAAGAGGTCATGCCAGTTACCAAAAAGAGAGCCGGTACCTATCTGAGTTTATCTTCCCACTGATCCAGTGGGAGGCAGGGGAAGAGATAAGACTCATTAGCCCTCTCAAACCCTAAAGGTTAGAGCAGTCAGCCTATTATTTTCTCGTTAATGCAGTCAACAAACATTCACTAAATAAACCGTAGGTCCTGGGGATCCAGATTCCTTGTCACAACTAAAGGCTCACACAGCCTCTGAGTTCCTTCACCCCAAACATGATCAAAGGGTTGGAGCCCTGAAAGGCTCCCCAGTTAGAGAATCGGTGTGTGTCCCAGGCATAAGCTCATTTATGAGGCCATGGAAGACCTGAGTGCCAGCGTAGAATAAAAGCACAACTGTGTTTCATTAAAACCAACAGCGAAAGAATCCTGGGGTTCCTCGCCTAGGACCCAGGAGGCCATCTAACCCAACCCCCCCACCACAAATCTGAACTTCACAGCTATGCGTTTCTTCCCTCCCTCCCCCACTAACTGCCATGACACCTACAAGTAACCTAACTTCTCCCACCCAGCTTCCCATTTTGTGACGATAATGCCCACGCTGGCATCGCTGCCCACCGTGATGAGGAGGATGGGCACACTGCCAGACAGCCTGGGAGTGGCTGAGAGGGATGACACATTCAAGTGCCAACTGCGAGGAACCCACTCTTGGTTAGGGATGAACAGGTGTCATTATACTGATCCTGTGGTTATACCAGGATCCTGCTTGTGACGCGTGCTATCTACTGACATACACTGTTTTAGTCTCACTTAACCAATGTGTTGAGTCCTGAGAGTTCGGACATGAGCCAAAGGAGGGGGTTCATGTCTTCAAGGGGCTGTGTAGGCAGGACAATCCTTAAGCAATTCACAGGTAGGCAGTTAAAAAGACCCCTCCAAGGAGAAACAAAAGGGGGTGAAACCAACCACTGAGTGTTATAAAGAAAATGACCTGGGGTTAAAGTACGGAGCACTCTAGGCAGAGCCAGGTCTCCTAGGAAAAGAGGCACAGGCAGGCACACCCCTGGGGCCAGCGAGGTGTCTGTGGGGAGGGCAGGTGGGGCCACACAGTGACCAACATGAGCTGAGAGAGGCTGTTGTCATGGTGAACAGCCCCACGTCAGGCAGGACCACCAGAGCCCCACAGAAGAGCATCAGCTGGGGAGGCATGGTCACCAGGGTGGGAGTGGGAGGGGCCTTTGCTCAAAGAACTTCTCAGGAAGAGGGACTTTCAAGAGTCAACAGAACCCCAGTGCCACAGCCCATGATACCCAGCTGAGCCACAGAATCCCAGGCACACCCACCTCCCACTACCCACAGCCCCTCCTTCTCCAGCTGTCAGGCATCTGGCTGTCATGAGGGGCATGTGATGGTCACTGAGTCCCAGCTGTAGGGGCCTCCCACAGGCTCTGGTCCATTGTTTCCTAATCGGTGGGTCAGGACCCACTAGACTACAGGGGTGGCCCAGACGGGAGATATCTGAAGCTTTGGGGGACATACTGTCACTACTCAACTCTGCTTGGAAGCAGCCACAGACAAAGTGTAAACAAACGGACGTGGCTGTGTTCCAACAAAAATTAATTTACAAAAAAAGGCAGCCAGCCTAGGGGCCAGAGTTTGTCGACCCTTTATTAGAGGGTTATGAAGTAGTTGGAAGAACCAATGACTTCTTTTAAATAAAACAGAATAAAAAAGAAAATATCAGTGGGTACTACCTCTGGTAGAGTATGTAGTAAAGGTTAGTATGATTCTGTGAAACTTTTGTTTCAGCTTGTTTATATATAATTTAAGTATACTTATAGTACTGAGTTTCAATGAAAAAATTTTAATGCTGTGAAATACGTCAAAAAGTTTGAAGGCCACTGCTCTGATCCAACCCCTTCTTTTCCAAAAACAGAAGCCGAGGAACAGGGAGGTGAAGGACTTGACCAAGTCCCCCAGCTCACTGGCAGTACACCTGGGGTTAGGACCCAGGTCTTCTGGTTGTCATCTTAGTGATCCTTTGCTATTCCCGATGGCCTCTTGCCGTATCCAGAGACCGAACCACTTGCTCCCTGGTCCTGACTCCCCTCCCCTCCCAGGTGGCACCAGCAGAGGTGTGCAGGAGTTAGAGCTGGAGGAGCTCGAGCTGGAGGAGCAGCTGCCAGGAGCCAGCAGGGCTCCGGGTGGCGAGCAGCGGCAGCACCTTGGAGAGCGCACCGAGACTCTGGCGAGGTCTCACCAGGCACAGAGCTGGCAGGGAAGGGGCTTCAGGCCCCCGGGAGGCAGAGGGGCAGGGGCAGGAACCTGAGAGGAGACCTGAGTTGTGGCTGGGTGGACCTTGGGGTGCAGAGGGCAGAAGAATGCCGATTCCAGCAAGAGAAAAACTGACGTAGAAGCAGGAGGGAGAAAAGCCAGATGAAATGGTCAAGATGAAGGACAAGAGGCACAGATGGTGAGATGGGATGAGCAGCATGACTTGGGTTCTAAGTGAGAAACCGGGGGCCTGTTCCCAGTCTCCCCGCCCCACAACCCCCAGCTGCCCCGCCAAGAATCCTGGCCCAAAGGAGAACAGTCACTCACACGGGGCATAAAACATCATCAGCAGCGGCTTCTCTTCCTTCTTCAGGAGCCGTCTGAAGTCCTGAGGCACAAGCAGAGAACACCACAGGTCACACACTCCACAGTAACAGAGGCCCATCCCCCAGGACCACAGTGCTGGGCGGGGCAGGCGAGCACTGCAGAAATCCCACTGTCAGATTTGGGGGTTGGCGGTAAGAGTCATGGCCGAAAGAACCCCAGAAACCATCTCTTCTGCACCATGCTTGCATATTACAGATGGGGAAACTGAGGCCCCGAGCAGACCAATGGCTTTCCCATGGCCACCTCCTGGGATGAAGGAGTCGGGACCAGGCTACCAGCTTTACTTTCAGCTCCACCTGAACAATTAAACGTCTACAGGGAGCTTTTCATGCCGCATGAGGCTGTCGACCAGGCTGCCCCTTCTCACATCGTCTATGAGCGGTTGTGCTGTGATGGGTGGTTGTTTTCACGTAGGCCTGACATGTCAGACAGGGATCTGGAACATGGGGTTAACCCACACCTGCTAATCTATTCCCCCGGCCCCAGCCCGGCCCCCATTACCCATGTCCCCAGAGCCCGCTGTGAGCATAGGACAAGACATGCCCTCCACCCCCAGGAAGTTACAAGCTACACTGACCATGGGTATTTGTAAAACCCGTAGAGAACAGTGCCCGGCCCATTGTTAGGCAATATAAAATCCTTGGTTGAATAAATACAATCAATGTAAAAAGACAAAGGCCACAACAGTGCTAATGGAGAGCCTTCTGCGAGAGCAGGGCAGGAGACCTTTCTTCCCACGAGAGCCAACCGTGTTCAGGAAAAGGCAAATCTATTAAGGACGGCAAAGAAGCGCCACGACAGAGCACATTTTGATTAAGATAAGCTCCTCTAACCAGTTTCCATAGAAGAAAATGAGAGGTTTTTCTCTTCTGAACAATAAGGAAAATAAGAGGAAATTTCAAAATGCTGCTTTCTGGCAGCAACAAGACGTTAGGTAAATAGATGGTGGTACTACCACCACACAATGGAATATTGCTGCATCACTGCAAACTATGAAGAGGGGTATTTAATGTCACAATAAGATGTGCATGTTACATTAAGTGGGGTGGGGGAGCAAGTTACAAAACAGCATATAACAGCCAATGAAACTTTTGTTAATATTTATGTACCGCATTATGTTGAAAGCCTAGAAGGCTACAGGAAATACCAGCAGTGGTATCTCTAAGGGAAGGGATGGAGTGATTTTTTCTTTCTTTTACCCTTAAGCTATATTTTCTAAAATTTCAACCATGAATACACATTACTTACAATTTTTTCAGCTAGATAGAGAAGATTACAAATATTTTATGGGAATTTAAAACATTTTATAATAAATTCTGAAAAATGTTTACTCTTGTTTATATAACTAGAGAGCGAAGGCACTCATTTTTTAAATTTTTATTAAATTTATTCAGATGACATTTGTTAATAAGATAAGTTTCGCTGTAACCGGTTTGGCTCAGTGGATAGAGCGTCGGCCTGCGGACTGAAGGGTCCCGGGTTCGATTCCGGTCAAGGGCATGTACCTTGGTTGAGGGCACATCCCCAGTAGGAGGTGTGCAGGAGGCAGCTGATCGATGTTACTCTCTCATCGATGTTTCTAACTCTCTCTCTCCCTCCCTTCCTCTCTGTAAAAAATCAATAAACTATATTTTTTAAAAAAAGAAAAGGCAGAGCTATTCCTTAAAAAAAAAAAAAGATAAGTTTCAAGTGTACAATTCTAGAATACGTCATCTGTATGTTGCATAGTGTGTTCACCACCTAAAGTCAAGTCTCCTTCCATTACCATACATTGGGCCCCCTTTACTTTTTAAAAAAATATATTTTTATTAATTTCAGAGAGGAAGGGAGGAGAAAGAGATAGAAACATCAATGATGAGAGAGAATCATTGATCAGCTACCTCCTGCATGCCCCCTATTGGAGATCGAGCCCGCAACCCGGGCATGTGCCCTTGACCGGAATCGAACCCGGAACCCTGCAGTCAGTAGGCCGACACTCTATCCACTAAGCCAAACTGGCTAGGGCTACTTTTTTATTTTTTAATTGATTTTTAGAGAGAGAGGAATGGAGAAGGAGAGAGAGAGAGAAACATCAATGTGAGAGTAAAGCATCCACTGACTGTCTCTTACACCCCCCGACTGGGGATAGAGCCCACAACCTGGGCATGAGCCCTAACAGGGAATCAAACCAGCAACCTTTTGTTGCACAAGAAGACATGTAACCAACTGAGCCATACCGGTCAGGGCTGGCCCCCTTTACTCTTTGCTACCTCCCCCCACTCCCCTTTTCCCTGATAAGCACCATACTGTTGTCTGTATCTATGAGTTTTTCCTTTGTTTGTTGCTTTCTGTTTTATATACATGAGTGACATCATATGGTTCTTGTTTTCCCATCTGACTTATTTCACTGAGCATGATATTCTCAACATTCATCAATGTTGTCAAAAATGGCAGTATTTCATCTTTCCTTATGGCCGAGTAGTATTCCATTGTATATACATATACACCACATATTCTTTATTCATTCATCTAGCAAAGGACACTTAGTTTGTTTCCATGTCTGGCCAAAAGGCACTCATTTTAAGACAGAATTTGTAACCCAATCTTTGACCCTGACTTGGGATGGAGGATGCAAACACTTTGAAAATGATCTGGAATCCCTACAGATAAAACCTGGTAAAAGGTCTGAGAAGAAACGTTTTTCTGAGCCTGTCACAATTTGGTTTCATTTCCTGAGTAATAACAGATATTACTTTACATTCAAAGATGCTTAGTTACCTTCAGTAAGGATGGATTACAAATATGAATCGGCAATTCAACTTGCATTTGGAACTTTTAGTCATTTCATATGGGGATTTGATTAGCGAAAAAGCAGCTGTATCTATATTTCTACATGAGAGAAATGGCAGAAAGTATAACAAGAGGACTGCCTACAGACGTGAAAAAATATTTGCTTAATATTTCTAGTCACAGAAGAGCAATCTTAGGAGCCTGAGGACATGCACATCTTGGGGAGGGAGGCACCAGGCTATCACTGGCCAAGGGCTAAAACTGCATATTATCACAAGATCTACCCAGGAGCAACATCTTTTTGAGCTGTTTGTTGTTGCATAGCTATAGGCACAGGTGCCACCAACTCCTGGCACTTGACATGCTTCTTAAAAAGGAAAGAGAGTCAAGGCTGTATGGAGATGATAAATCAGTACCTCCAACCCCCCTAATCCTGGCCAAACCCAGAAATTGAAGCTTAAAGAGGGTAAACAATTTGTTCAAAGTTACACCATGCCTCAGAATATTAGAGACCTGACCCAAGCCTCTGGAAATATAACCCAAACCTTGCAGATGATTCTTTAAAAACAACAACAAACTCAAACCCACTTTTTTAAAAAGCAAAAAACACAAAGTCGATTCCAGCAGCAACCAGATTACATAACAAGGAGAGGACATTTAAATAGATATTCCTATAAGGAAACTCTAAACATGTTAAAATACATTAAGAAAGAGTCCATGGAGGAAGCTCCCAGGCAGCCTGTGAGGCTGGGGAGGAGCATCGGAGAGGAGGGTCCTGGCCCAGCTCCCCTGGGGGAAAGCACAGCTGGTCAAGAACACTCCCGCTTCTCAGCTGCTTGGTCACCTGTTCCTGGGAGGCCATGGTTCAGGGGACGCTTCCAGCGACCATCAGAACTGATGGGGAATATGTTACCTTTTCACTGTCAATGTGAACCACATCTTTGGCTCCAGGATCTTCCTCCCACAGCGGGGGCCCTTTCGGATCCTTCAGAAAGGCCACTATGGACTGAGGAAAAGAAGACAGAAGGCAAAACTCAATTTAGCCAGGAAGAGGGAGGTGGGGGAGACGGGAATCTGCCTGTTTCCCTGCCTGGAGACCCCGGTGCCTGGAAGGGAACTGCATGCGGCCTATGGGCATACACTTGGGAGTGTGTCATTCTGTCGCCCACTGACGTCACTGTGAAGGCCCTAAAAATGCACCCCCTCCACCAGGCCATTTTTCAGCCACATGACACTTTACTCTGGTCAGTTGATCCATATCTACTGTCCTTCTCCATGGAACCAAACAAGGAAATTTGAGACAATCAGTTGGCTTATTCAAACCAGAGATACATTCTGCTAAATCCCACCTCCTCCAGGAAATCTCCCTGATGGGTTTGAATAAAGGTCTCCAGCCCTGCCCAGAGCAGATACTTGCACTTTCATGCAGCCACTAAAAGCATTCACCACGTAAGTAGGTAATCACACCTACTCGTAACCTGCCTGGTATTTCATGATCTCAACTGGGTGAGAGAGCGTTAACCCTGACCCTCCTCTGTGGAGCTTGGGATGGGAAGCCCCAGAGCAGGGGGCCCATCTCTGTGGCCTGGTTGCTGTACTTCTCTCCTTGGACTCCTGTCTAGACGGACCAGGATTGAAGACCGGACAAAGAGCTTCAGGTACAGGGCTGAAGTAGCCTCTGTCACATGGACAACCAACTCCGGTCTCTGCTTCCTTTGGGAAGGACACCATGGGGCGGGGGCCAGGGGGCAGGTCCCTCCACCCCCCTCCGACCTGCCACACGTCACTGGTCCAGGACACCCGCAGCATACCCTTTCCCCTGTCACTCTGGGAAATGGTGCTCAAAGTCTGAGAACCAGGAATGGGTACCAGAAACTAGCCAGGCTCCATCCCTCCACCCTGGAGGGAGCTGCCGGCCTCTGTGGCAACAGACAGAGACCTCAGTATCCCCCAATTTGATGCAAGATTCTGCTGCTCCTGTCCACTCTGCTCAAACTCCAATGAGGATGGGATGAATTAGGCGTGTCCCTGTGTATGTTGGGGGAGGGAGGGAGGTCTGGGGTGAGACAGGGAAAGACCCTCTCAGGGAGGCTACGTGTGAGGCTTATTTCTGGAAACTATTTCGAAGGAGCTATTATAGGAGAATGGGGCACAGCCAAGACTCGGAAGGATTTCATTCAGGTAATGCTCCCTGTCCATTCAAACGGAGCTCTGAAACACCTCCTGGCAAGAGGAGGGCGTTTCCACCAAAGGCAGATGGCCTTTCCCCAGTCCCTTGTCTAAGCTACACTGCGACAGTACAGGCCAAAATGGAACCGGCAGAGCCTTCCGAGACCCACGCTCACCCGCAGCTGCAGGGACACCTGTTCACTGGGACACTGAGAGAGATGCTGCAGGTGCCCAGCTGCGCACTGGTGCAGGGTTCTCAATCTAGGGTGCACGGTGGGCTTCAAGAGCCTGGGAAACCCCAGACTCATGTGAACACACTTACTTTAATGTATGCTCACACACTGATTGTGAGGAGGTCCGGGACTTTCAGGTGGACTATCAGTGGGCGAGGAACCCAAACTAGGCAGGACTCTGGGGGGCTCCTGTCCCACACCAGCACGAGCTGAGTTAAAGGGTTAGCGCAGTATCACATTCCCCTACCCCCTCCTCAGCAGCAAGGAAAAAGCATGAAATAGCCTCTTTTAATGTATTAATTGAAACATTCACACTTGTAATCTTTTGCTTTCAGGTAGAGATTATTCTCCTTTAACTGAAGTTGAATAATCCCATTCATAGGCTCTCTTCAAATTGTTCTAACCAACAAGAACTTGGGTGGGAAAGTGTGTAGGGAGCAGCCCTGACCCCACCCTCAGCCGGCTTATTCCGGGTGCTCTGCATCCCAGGGAAACGGCCCAACACCTGCACCTTGGTCTTTAGGATGAGTTCATGGCTACAGGGCCTTGAAGAAGGTCATCAGAGAGCCATCTGCATCTCAGTTTTGAGGCACCTTTGGTCCTCACCACTTATACATAGGAAGGATTTTGCTGGACAGACTGCTGACAAGCAGAAGGCCCCTTAAACAAGAAGTTTCCTCTTGGAGTTTCCTGCTCTTTACCCTCATTTATCTGGCCTCTGGCCTCTTCAGGGGCCAGGGCATAGTCGGCATAGTTGCTGTGACCAGGCCTTGTGCAGGAGGACAGCAACAGCAGTCAGAGCATGAGCCCAAGCTGTGCCCACCCTACCTCTCTGGAGACAGGCCCAGGAGAAGCCCCGAAAGGAGAACCAACCCGTGACCAGGGAGGGCCTTTGTCTCGCCACTCCTGCTTAGAAGCAGAAGCTGTCAGGCAGTCCCTGGAACACTACCCCTGCCCTGGAGAATGTCAGGGGCTCTACCCCAATCCATATGGTCCTGTGGGCTTTGGGGACCCTGGGACCAAGGATTTCCTCTCTCCATTAAAAACTGACCCTGTACAAGGCGCAGCCCACCTCTCTGGCTTATTGACATAAAAAATCACAGAAGGACAAGATCGCACACACCTAGTCTTTGTAAAGAGGTGGACGAAGGCCAGGACTTGGCCACCCCACCCAGGCCATCTCAGACCTCCGGGGCTCCTTGCTCCGTTCCTGCTATGACAATTCTGAGCAGCGGCCATCCCCTAGTACACACTCACAGCGCAGACTTCTCTGAGGCTGGCTAAACATGCACTGAACACAACCTCTAGAACAAAACAAAGCCTCTCCTTTCCATCGCTGCAGAGGCACCTCCCCACCCCACCGAGCTAAACCTTGCTCCTGGGGAGCACATGTTCTCTCCAAAGACTTCAGTGGAAGTCTTCACACAGAGTAAGAGGGGTTAAGCAACTCCAGTTGGTAGCATTGTCTCTAAGTGTCTAAGTGGGTGTTAAAATGAGTAATCAGGCTGAGTCTGTGTCAGGGAAGAGCTGCAGCAACTGAAAAGGAAGCAGCGTTAGTGGATAAACAAGAGATGGCAGGGAGGTGGGGGGGAGGGGCAGAGACAGCTGCTCAGACTGGATAGGAAGGGATGGAAGGAGACACCGATGGAGACAGACAGAGAGAGAGAGGAGTACAGGGTCGAATCCAGTCTGGGAAGCAGGAAAGTCAGAACGCATGGGATTGGCAGATTTGGGAACGGGAGAGATGTGCAGCCCCCGCCAGGGCAGGGGATGTGGCCTGGACCACAGGTAGAAGAAGGCTGGTTTGAGGAAGGGAATGCGTATGGCGAAGGAGCAGAATCCAAGGGCAGGAGAAGGGCGCGGGGCGGGGTGGGGCAGCGGCTTGGTGATCACAGGACAGCACCTGCAGGTCACGGGCTCTCCACACTTATGTTCACTGATGTTTTCCCATCCGCTTCTAAATTGGATTTGGAGCAAGGAAAATCTCGGTGACATCGGCATCTCATCTGGAACAAGCTGCATCAACCCACATGTGCCAGCCTGCCGGTGTCCTGCAGAGCGCGCTAACCTGGGCACAGCCAGCCCCCTCCAGCCCGTGGGCAGCCACCGTGGACACCGCTGCAGAGGTGGGGGAGGGGGCCTTGAAGCCACAGCGAAGGGAGACTAGGCTTTGGGAGGGGAGAGGCGTGACGTCACTGCTGATGGAGGCACAGACTAGCTGTGAGGCTGGTCATCCTTACTGTGCTAAGAGCTACAAACTTCCACTGATATTTTGCTGACATGCGCTTGAGAGATAAGACTCCCTCAGGTCCTCCAGAAGAGCTATTTGTGCTCTCTGCCCTTCCTTCTCTCAGAGAGAAGCTGCCAGACTTTTGGCATCCATTCAGATCCAGCTCTGCTGAGAACGAGGGAGGTAAATTTACCTTAAATGTCACAGCTCGGTTATATTCAGTGTGAAATGCACCGTCCCTGTCAAAAGAGAGAACAAGGTGTTAACTACAGGAATGGTTGTGAAGAGACCTACCTTTGGTTTCCTGCAGCATCTTAATAAGATTCAGCTATTGAACAGAGTTCAAGATGTTTTTAAATGAAATAACTGTAAACAGGAAAAAAAAAAATCATTCCGGGATAAAATTGATCTACCTAAAATCGCTGTGCACTGAGAATACCAATGAAAGCTCTCAGCACTTACTTGGAAATTGGAAATGACCACGTGTACTTACTGGTAATGGAATAATTCGACCTTTTTGTCCTTTGGGCTCAGGTCAACTTTCATCTTCTTGCACAATTTTCTACTCTCTGTGTCACTGAAAGACACAAACGCCGGGAACCATCGGTTACCTGTGGTCCTCACAGAGGTGTTGACAGAGTAAAATCTGCTGGTAGCCTCCGAATAAGGCAGGTAACTTGGACTTCTCCATAGCGAGAGAGGACCTCACTGGAGACGGATTCTCAGAGAACCGGAGGGAGGATAGGACCCGATGTGAGGTGGCTGATCAGGAAAGATGGGCCAGCAGACGGGGAGGCTGTACCACTGGGTGTCAGGGACAACCCAGGGAGGTCCAGATAAAGGAAGTGCCCCAGAAGCTTACGGGGTGGACACCCCATTCTAAGAAGAAAAATACACTCAGTATAGATCAGTGGTTCCCAATCCTGGCTGCACATTACAAGCTCCTGGGGAAGTTTAAAAAATACTGATTTCCTGGGCCTGCCCAGATCATTCCTTCAGAGTCTCTGCCTGGGGCCCAAGTACGTTTGTTTTTCAAGCTCTAATGTGTGCCACATGCCACCTGCTATAGACCATCTGACCAGGAAAAGAGGAAAACGTTCTACGATGCTGAAAGCATTATGACATCTGACCAGGTACGGACAAAAGCCAAAAAGAGAAAGGGGAAGCTTCGGTGAAGGGCTGGAGTCTGTAATCTCACCCTCTCGCAATTCTAATAAAAAATGTCTGTTGGGTGCCGTTCACTGTGTACAAAGTGCGCAGGCACCATCTCATCTAGTCCTTCCTGCTAGACTCATGGGCCTCAAAGTGTGGCCCCTGACCAGCAGCCCAGCCTCACTTAGGAACCTGTTAGAAATACAAACTGTCATCCCTCTCCCAGACCTTCTGAATCAAAACTCTGAGAATACTGGTGTTTCTGGTGTTGTTTTTGTAAAATATTTTTATTGATTTTTAGAGAGGAAGGGAAAGGGAGAGAGAGACATTGATGTGAGAGCAAAACATTGATTGGCTGCCTCCTGCATGCCCCTACCAGGAATTGAGCCCCCATATAAGCATATGTCCTGACTGGGAATCAAACCAGCAACCTTTCGGTGCACGGGAGGATGCCCAACCAAGCCACACCAGCCTGGGCTGCGTATACTGTTTTAAGGAACCTTCCAGGTGATCTGATGATGCCACTATCCTGCACTGGCCCTTCCTCTCCCCAGTCTCCAGGTGTGGCTTCCCCTGTGCCCTCCACCAGCCCCCTCAGAGACCTTACCTGCCCTCATATACAACCTCACCACACTCAGCCAAGTGTGCCCAACAGCCAGCCAAAGGCAGCCAGCCACCCCATCCCCGCCCCTGCTCCTTGCTGCAGGGCCCTCTCCTCATTCTGCGTGGAATCAGTGAGGGTATGTTGGACACCCAACCTCCACTGGTCTACGCTGACTGTCTACGCTGCATGAGAAACTTTGTTCTGACAGCCACCTGAGGGAAGTCCCTTCACCTCCCACCTGTTTACATACCTCACCACCTTCTACAGCCATCAGCTTCCCACAGCTGTGCACCAGCCCCAGAACAGATGGACTAATGACACCATTCAGCTCAATTCTAAAAGCAACGCTCTTCAATGCACAAGCAGAATTGCGGGGCCTCATTTTAAATGTAAATATACGATCTGCCATTCAGGAAGCATGGCCTTTCCCTCCCCACTCAGTCCTGTCTGTGGCGGCCATCACAGTGGCCACTGCAGCTTGCGGCCTCAGGCCTCAGAAATGCACGATGAATCCAAAAAGGAGAGGCTAATGGCATTGCGATGGCTGCTCCTCCAAGGTGGTGAGGGCATTTTAAAACAGGGAGTCCAGAAGAAGGGATAAGCTGGGGTGGGAAGGAGACCCAGAGAGCCGAGGGCATAGCTCAGAAGGCCACTGGAGGGGCAGCCCGCAGCATCCTCACTGGAAACCCTACCCTAAAGCCCCGTGGGGTTGCCATACCCGCCTCCACCCACTACAGCTACCACAGTCTGGTCCGCCCAATCTGCAGGCTGAGGTGAAGCCACGCTGACAGGCAGCAGGTTCGATTGGGAAGAACTGTGTCTGAGGTGCCCTTTCCCTGCCTGAGTTAATTCCCCAGAAGAGAGGGCTCGACTCAGGATGCTGACAACTGCTCACTCAGCACTTTCCGAGGCCAGCTTCGTTCTGCTGCGCTCAACTGTCCCTGTGACCACCTACCGTCCACTCAACTGCAACGACAAACAGCGTCAGGAGCCGGAACCAAGTCCCGGTGGGCCCACCCTGCCGCGCCTGTGGTAGGCACTCAGACTGCAAGGCAGCCTCTGCAGGGGAGAAATGCCACCCCATGCTGGCTCTCTCTTCTGCCAAGTTAGCAGCCTCTTCCTGTGACTTTCATGAAGCAGAGAGAGGAGTGACAGGGCTCAGAGTCATTGCAACCCAATCCCTGCCTGCCGGGCTGACTCTCTCCCTGGGAAAGTCTGCCGCAGCCTGAGACCCCCGTGAGCCCAGCATGCTTAGGGAGCAATGCTGCCAATCTACTAACTCATCGTGGCTGGGTGGATCTGGGAGGCCAGTGGTCTCCAGCCTGTTTCTCAGTGTGGACCCTGCAGCCTGTGGCCCCCACTCCAGTCAAGCCATCACAGCTCTGTCTGTGC
>NW_005871153.1:3617812-3645895 GCF_000147115.1 Myotis lucifugus
CATCTGGCCAATGTGTGCACTGACTATCGCCCCACTCAAAAATGTTTGCTCCATGAAGGCGAGGGCTTTGTGTGTTCACACTGTTTCCCCAGGGTTACAACAGCAGCTGGCACAGAGCGGGCCCTCTGTAATCACCCGAGTGAACGAGGCCCTGATTGAGGCTGTCCTGCCACTGCTGGGAGGAGCGCTGCACTGCTGGCTTCCTGGGCTCTGGGCTCTGTCCACTGAGCTCCAGGAATCCCGCCAGGTGACACTTCCTGATGGTGCTCTCTCAGGTCGGCTCGCCTCCCTCTGACAGTTGTTTGTGTGTGTGTGTGTGTGTGTGTGTGTGTGTGTGTGTGTGTTTGTATGTGCGCACTAATCGTGCAGTACAGGCAATATAAGTCATAAGAGTTCAAGAAGGAGAGAGAAATTACCAACCTCAGGGACTTAGAAGGATCTTGGTTGAGAGATTAGACACAATTAATTGATCTTCTGGCTACCTCCTGCTGTCCCTCCCTTCCCCTGCCAGGGACTGAGCCTCTGGAGGGGGGAGGAGACATGAGCAGGGAGCAAAGAAACGAGATGCTTTGCTGGAATGGAGAGGGAGGCAGAAAACCGCCATGCATCACGGAGAGTGGACTGGCCATGCAAAGGGCCTCCCTGCCACTCTGTCTGCTGGGGATGCAGGAGCCCAGCCTCCCTCTGCCCAGTTACTCACCCACCTCCCCTGGCTCTCCTCTACAGAGAATGTGGACAGATTTCAGAGGCCTGTGCACACTTTGCACACTTCCCCCCTAACCCTGGCCCTGACAGATGCGTGCGCATAGACATTTCCTTTGAATTTGCTGGGGAGTGGCTGGCTGGGAGTGCGGAGTGGCTGCAGTGGGTGTGTGGAGCCATGCTGATCTTCCAGGAGGCTGGCCACGCCCTCTCCTGGGGGTCAGACCCAGAGATGAAGGAGGCGTGAGGGAGGTGGGAAGAAATGGGTACTGGAGGCAGGCCCACCTGCCAGCTGGAGTGACTGATGGCTTCCAGATCTGGCTCTGCCATTTGCCAGCCTGTGACCTCTGGTGGGGCCTTGGTTTCCCGAGCTGCAAAATGTAGGAGTTGGGCAGGTGAGCTAATGGAGCCTCCAACTCCTCTATGGGGTCAAGTATTACTAACGCACCAAGGAAGGCTGCCTATATCCTGACGGATGAACCAGGAGCCAGGACCCAGGACAGAGGTGGAGACTCAGAAAGATCTGAGCCTCCGTCATCTCTCTCGCTGCCCCCTGATCAGATCCTCACTCCTGCTCATGCCCACACAAAGCCGGGCAGCCTCAGCAGCGGGGAGAAAGCACACCACACCAAGAACCTGGCCTTGGCCCCTGCCTGTCTTGGCCACCCGGTACCCTTGGCTAACACAGCCTTCCTGGGTTCCATCTCCCCATCAAAGAAAGGGGACATCTCTTTCTCCCATCTGCCCCATCTGACATGGCGGGATCCCGAGCAGATGGGCCTGTCACCCCTGAGGTTGGTGGGAGAGGAGAGGTAGAAAGTGCCCTCACTTCAGAGACATAAAAAAATGGGAGCTAAGGAGCAAATGAGCAAGAAATACTGTCAGAGTGACTTCTAGATGCCAAATACCAAGGGCAATATGAACGGATGTAACTGGAGGACAGGGCGGCAGACAGAACAGTCCTGGAACAGCTGGCCTTAACCTTGGGCACACCTTGGTGGCCAGGTAGCGCTCTCTGATGAAGGGGCCTGCTGCATACAGCAGGGATCCTCCCAGGTCTGGCTGTCCCTACCTCAAGAAGGCACAGGGTAAAGTATGAATTACGCAGCACAGCTAGTAAAAGTGATGGGAACAGAGGGAGATAAGTGTGCCTTCTCCTCCTGCACCTGCCTCCCCAGCTCCTCAGTGGGGGACGTGCCACCCCAAGGAGTGCCCGCCAATGGGCTGGGAGGTGTCTGAAGACACTTCAACACAGCTCTCGCCTGGGAGTCTCTTCTAACGCACAGTAAGTCGTGTTAAACATGCTTACATAGAAAGGAGCAAATGCTAAACTCAAATATTCTTTAGAAGAAAAGCTAAGACTTCAAAATATGTTATGCCCATGCTGGCAGGCCCTAAATCCTGGGTCTGGGAAGGCGGCGCTGCTCCAGGGGAAATAAGGCAGATGGGAGACAGAGCAGGGGAGAAGGAAACTGTGGTTAGGTAATGACCTTGACCCTCAGAAAAGAAAGCAGTGAGCAGGGAGAGGGCAGCCTCAGCCCGGTGAGAATCCGCCCCAGGAATTAGCATCCCAGGCCCAGCTCCCGCCTGCTGGCCCTGGCTCAGCTGCCCAGACAGCAGCACTCGGCCAAGGCCGAGCCCGATGCCAGGCTGCGGGGCACGGAGGGAATACCAACTCCCTCACACACACACTCTTAGCCAGACAACCACCAGCAGCCAATCTGAGCATGGCTGCTGAGGCCTGAGCCAGGAGGTGGAGTGAGGGGCAGGGAGAGCTGACAGATCCCTGGACAGAAGCCACACACCCTACAGACACCTCACAGCAACAAGTTGCTGGGGCTGGGAGAGGACCCACAGGGAGGGCTATGTGTGCCTGCAGGCACGTAGGCACCAGTTGAGAGGAAAGTGCCAGAAAAGCGAGAAAAAGAGGGAAAGAAACATCCACACAGAGAAGAGAGGAGGAAAAAGGTCAAAAGAATGGGCAGCAGAGAAGACAAGAGGTGGCAGAAACTAGTAAGGGACAGGTAACAAAGCAGGAAACAGGAGAGAAGCTCAGAAGGAAGGATTGGAAAGGTTTAAGGGGCAGATACCCAGAATGGGGAGAGACGCAAAGGAAAAAAAAGGCCCCCAAAGACTGGAAGACAAAAGACTTCACACACACACACACACACACACACACACACACCCCTGCACACCAAGTCTGGCAGCTTCTGGGAGTTTCTGAACTAGGCTATTTAGGGATGAGCCCGGACTCAAAGGCAGGCCTCCTGACCTGCAGGCGCACAAATTCCACTGCACCCGGCACTTCTTCAGGGTCAGAGCCAAGCACCCAGGAGCCGGGGCTGACTCTCAAGCCCAAAACTTCCCTCAGAGGCACCCTCACAACCACCAAAGGCTCCTCACCCAAGGAAAGGCTGCTGAGGAACAAACACACCGGTTCCCCCTCCAGCTTCTTGCAAGTCCTGAACAGTCCTGCCCAGATGAAAAATAACTACAGCAGCACAGGGCCTCCCCTCTCAATTCTATTCCAGAAAGAGCTTCCATGGAGCTAGGAAGAAGAGAGAATTATTGTCCCATTTCATAGACGAGGAAATGGACCCAGGGTAACTGTCCTACTCAAAGTCATGGAGCTAAGAAGCAGCAAAGCCGACCCTTCAACCAGACTGCCATTGTGCCATGCACATCCTGACACCTCTCACCAGAGTTCTGTCTTCCCTCACCCTCCAATTCCCCCGTTCCCTTCACCTGCTCTTCAAGGGGGAAAAGCAGAGGGGGCTGTTCCCTCCTGACCTTCCTGTCACCCTACTCCAAGCCCTGGTGTCCCCATCCCAGTCTCTGACCCTTCGCTGGCGGGGCAGGAGGCAGAGCTGGAGAGGACGGGAGCCGGGGAACCTCAGAGGGCCTGCGGGAGGGAGGGGCTCTCTGGCTGCCCACCTGCTAGTTAACAGCTGCCGAGATAAAAAAGCGAGCAGACGTTGGCTTGGCTCCGTTCCACCTACTTACTCCACTGCAGACGGCAACAGAAAGCGTTCCTGAGCGCGCGTCTGCCCATCCCCAGAGCGTCTCTTTCAGATTCATAAACACAGACTGAACGCGTTTAGGACAACAGCGAGAGCTGTCATCGCAGGGCCCAGGAGTTATATGGTCGGGTCCCCTAATGATTTACGGGGCACGTTCGGAAGTCTAGGAGCGGGGGTGGCTGAGCAGGAGGGCAGAGCCAGCTGGTGCCCTGGGAGTCTCATGTGACACTGGTCCATGAGAAGTGCCGCCCAGGGTGGCCTGCGAGGACCAGAGCCGAGTTCTGTCCGTGGGCTGTTCTGGGAAGATGTAGCCGCGCTCTGCCTCTGATTTCAAACAGATACTCCTGCTTCCAACATAATCCATTATAGCTCCTCAATCCACCTACTTCTCTAAACCATTTTAAAAGCTATTTAACATTTCAGTTTACACTTCCTCCTACAGGGATACGTGGAGTGCCAACTGCGTGCATGAAACAATCTATCCCTTTGTCTTAAGGTTACCGTTTAAGCTCTGAGGCGCCCTCTCCTCCTGTTTTCATTTAGCACATCGGTCACAGGATTCTTTCTCCCATTGGCACTTACACACATCTCCGCATGAGTCCTGCGTTCTAATCGCTTCGGTCTCTCTCCACACTCTAGTCCGGCCCCATTTAGTCTTGCCCGTCCAGGGAGCAGAGCAGGACTGTGCCTGCCCGGCCACCAGCCAGATGACCCCAGGCAGTGCTGGGCCCACACCACACCTGCGGGGAAAGCCAGGGCACTTTAAAGACCTGACACTCTGAGGGATTTGCCCCAAACTTGAACTCTACCTCCTCTGTGAAGCTTTCTCAGCCTTTCCAGACAAAATTAAGTGACAACACAGATAGCCTCCATTTACAGCACCTTTCACCTGGACTGTAGTCTGCCTCCTCCTGGCACAGAGGACACCGCTATTCTTAAGGGGGTGGGGAAGTGGGGGACACGATACTGTGCACCTCAAAGCACACAGTAAGTGCTCGGGAATGTCTGCTGAGTGGACCCAGGTGGATGGAGCAACATCAAAGCTCTTCTGCCCACTTCTGCCACCTGCAAGCCTCACAAGGCCCCCGTGATAAGGCCTCATTGGGCAGAACTGGCATCATCTTCAGCTGTGGAGAGTCCGAAGCACCTGTCCTCTCTAATAGGCTTTGGCGCTTTGCCAGTCACGGAGTGCACGCCTGGCGAGCTACTGGAGACAGCGACACACCTGGAAGACAGAAACACTTCCAGACCGGGGATGGACTAGAATTCACCAATGGCTACAATCTCACCAATAGAGCAGTGGTTCTCAACCTTGGCTGCACATTAGAATCACCTGGGAATCTTTTTAAAATCCTGATTTCTGGGCCTCATCCTCCGGAAATTCTGTTTCTTTGTTATGGGGTGGGGCCACAACATTAGTAACAAAGAAACAGAATTTCCGGAGGATGAGGCCCAGAAATCAGGACTTTAAAAAGATTCCCAGGTGATTCTAATGTGTAGCCAAGGTTGAGAACCACTGGTCTAGAGGGTAGTCTCATCCATTGAGGTGGTGTTTCAGTAAACCTGGAGGTGTGAGGCCAGGCATGCGTGCATGCGCACATACACACATGGCTTCAGCAAACACTGCTGGGCTAACACGTCGGCGGGTCTTACCCGGTGCTCTGTCAAAATAGGAATCTCCTTCAGTCCTCTCCAGCCATTGAGGCCACGAAGTTCATTTGCCAAACAGCCATTTAGGACTCAGATTGCAGGGGAAGAAGGTTGCACTGGAGTGGAGCCCATGAAAGCTCACTTAACCCACAGGGTAGTAGCAAGTCTTGTGACTCAGGCAGGGTCAGCTACATCCAAGGTTAAAGACCTTTATGGGCCGCCCAGGAAAAGACCTGCCTCTTTCCAGCAGAACCCCACCTCTTCCCCAAACGAACTAACCGGAGTACAACACCCTTGAGTATGATTCTCCTTTCCCCTCCTCTTCCCAACTCCACGCTCCTGACAAACCCCAAGTCCAGGTGAGCAGTAGCTGGACAAAGAGGCTCTGGAAACACTCTTGTCCTCAGTCAGAAGGACATGTAAACGCTGCTACCTGCCAAGTGCAGCACAGTGCCTTGCATACAGCTGGCGCTCAATAAACGTGTAAAGGGCAAGCCTGTTCTTAGCTATCTGTTTTCCTATGTTCATTCACTCTCTGCGTGTCTTTCTGTGCTTCTGCCAATCTACGCCAACTTGGGAGCTAATGATATGACAAGAGGTGTGTATAAATATAGTCCCAGCAGCAAAGCACTGAACACAGAGAGATGTGGAAATTATTCCTAATGATGGGGAGGAAAGGGAACTGAGCACACCCTGCACTCCAGCTTCCAAACTCAAGAGAATCAGGGGAATTCCACCAACAGGTCCTTCCCCACCCTAAGAAGTAGCCTCTTTCCATGGGCTCCCTCCGGGGGCAGCACTCGATTCCGACAAGAAAATCCCTGAGAGGAAGAAGGGGAGGGGGGAGGAGGAGGGAGAGGAGCTCACAGCACTGGGACAGGTGGGGTAAGGGTGGAGACACAGCTAGAGGAGAGAGCTGGAAGGGCTAAGCCACCTGATTCATCTAATAGTGTCACCTTGGAAGCCAAGGGAGCAGGCAGGTCGGCCAGCTGATTCCACCACCTTGTGCCGCAGGGAGAGGAGACCTCTGTTACTGGCCTGGACAGGGGTAAAGCCCAGGTTCTTGCTGCCGAACACCCTCCCCCACAAGCAAGCAGTGGGTCACCCTGAAAATCACCTTGCCTCTCTGGGTACCAAGGCCCCATCTATAAAACAAGGCCCCCTCTGCCACCAACAAAATCAAGTGACACAGTAAAACGTAAAAGCTCTCTGGAAGAAGGGAAGATGGACAGACAGAGGGAGAACCAGAACTGCCTTCTCCAGGCCACAGGTGACCCTGCCAGGCTGCCAGGGAGGTCTTTCCGCAGCGTCTCTCCATCCCCATCCTCTCTTCAGAGTATTAATCAGAGACAAGTCCCGGCCCCACTGGCCACAGCCTCCGAGCCCCCTGCCCTCCAGCCATGTGCCATGTCCCCAGAACATACCCACAGTCCACCCAGCAGATGGTGCCTTGTCCTTTCACTGCCTGGGCCACAGTGGACAGTAACCTGAGATGACTTTCAGCTGCAGCCTCTGTAAAAAACAACAACCAAATATTAAACATCTGTGCCCAAGGACACCAGGCCATCCTGCCATCTTCTCTTGGGGGCAGGGAAGGAAGGAAGAAAGGAGACCAGTCCAGAACCCCTGTTAAAATATCGTCCTGGTGACCAACAGTTCTGGGAGGACCGCCCAGCTCATTCCAGGAACCCCTGCTCCCGCCACATTCCTGGGCCCTTCCTCATGGACAGAGAACCCCCACGTAAGCCATGCCTCCTGTAAGCCACGCCTCCTGTAAGCCACGCCTCACCCCTCTCTCCTCCAAGCGTCTCTGAGCAAAATAGGTAACTCCCGGGAGAGTCTCTGACTCACTATCTTTCTGGGACAAATTTTGAAAAAGTTATAACCACATAATGACAATTCTGTAACTAAAGTGGGAAATGAGTTTGCCAATTCCACCCTTGTCTGTCCTGGGAGCTGATGAGGGCAGAGGCCCGATCCTTCCTTCCTTTGTCCATCACACTCGCATCTAGGGGCCCTCGGTACAACCTGGCGATCAGATGAAGTTTACATGTGACACTAGTCTCTGACAGACCAATGCCAAGTGTACCCACGTCAGATGTCATAGCCCACTTCCGGGGAAGTGGCAGGGGAGGAACTGGGCTGGGCCGTACCTCGGGCGTCAGCTGCAGGACCGCAGACCAGGCCTTGGGCAGGATGGAGTGGACATGAGAAAGGAAGAGTGCTTTGCTGGGCCAGGTGTCAACTCCTGTGGGTCTGGGCAAAGCACCTGGACTCTATTGTAGGAGGGCAGGTTCTTGGGGACGGAGCCTCTGTGGCCAGGATTTAGCACGGCCAGCCTGCAAGGTCCCACTGCCGAGTGGCTGTGGCCAGTGTGTCACCTCCCCCTGCCATACCTGTGAGCGCATGTGCAAGGCCTACCAGGCAGACACTGGTGGGGAGAGCAGTCTGCTGCCTTCCCCCTCCGATACGTTCCAAAGCCAAGCAGACATGGTGTCTGAATTATCTGCCTCCACAGATCTCCTTTTCTAGTGTGGAAAATGGTAGCTGTTTGTGAACACAAAGCATGCAGAGCCTTTATGGAAGTGAACAAAAAGCATCATTCTAGAACAGTGCCAGGAACCCCACCAGGGCACCAGGAGGAGGGTGCGGCGGAGGGGGAAAGGCCATTGCTCAGCAGGCAGATGGGCTCCGGGGAGCGGGGGAAAGAAACTGGAATAGAGGGATAGGCAGCACCCCTCCCCTAGCCCTTCGGAAAGGGAGCCCTGTCTGGAAGGACGGGAGGGGAGAAACCCAGTTACTGTGCTGCCCTGAAAGCCCACGCACAGTCACAAATCTAGTGACAGGCCTGGGGAGGAGGCAGGAAGGTAGAAAAACCACCCACGGCCACTGCCAACGCAGGGAGGAGCCGGCACTCGGGAAGCATGAGACCACGCTTGGGTGAGGGCTGGAGAGAAAATAAGACCTCTGGGCACTGCCTCCTGCCCTGCAAGCCCCATCTGGAGACCCCATCCACCTTCCTACCCTCTAACTAACCCAAATCATTTCCTGGTGGCAGAGCCCTCCCGTCCCTGCAGAGGTAACACATCGCTTCCTCCCTCCAGCAGAAGAAACAAGCAGAGGTGGAGCAGGGACCAGCTCGAACGGCGTCTACCGTCTACGGCGTCTACCGTCTACCAGCTGCGAGGCCTCAGACAAGTCAGCTGCTCTCTCCCAGCTTCAGCTCCTCCCTCATAACCTGGATGTTATCTGACAACCTGGCAGAGGAGTGAAGGGGACCGTCCTGCAGAAGGTCCTCGAGACGTCCTTGTACGATGATGAGCTTCCGTGGCGGGACGTACCCAGAGAGGAGCCGAGTGTGCTCTCACACTGACAACCACCAGATCCAGGAGCACCCACGGGGTGAGCCATGCTTACCAGGGCCCTACACCCAGGCATCAGGAGCAGCTCTGCTTCTCCCTGGCCTCAGTTTACCCCTATTCCTGACAGCAGAGAAATGTTAGTCACATGCTGGGCTCCCAACAACACCTCAGAGAGCATCTGCCAGGCTGCAGAAGAGCAAGGAGCAGCATGTGCCAGGGTGCTGGGAGGGTGCGGGCTCCAGGAGGGACACACATCCAAAACATCCATCAGCCCCAGTGCCAACGAGTGTCAAGGATGAGCTGCAGGGAGAGCTGTGCCCGGAACTGGCCCAGCCACTGGCTATTGCTTCTCCAGGGCCCAGAGAACTTGGCATCCTCAGGAGCAGCGAAAACACTTAACTGTGCTGGAATAGTATCAACAGTCTGATGTTCAAAGTCACAGCCAAGAGCCGAGCAAACCTCTCCATCCACTCTGCCCTCGCCAGTCCCAAGGTCAGAGGAGGCAAGCTGCTGCTGCCACCCCCGCTGAAGCCGCCCTGAGCCCAGTCCAAACTCAGCCTCGTGTTCCAATCCCAGAGTAGGACAGATGGGGGCCAGGCAGGGTCAGAGCTGCCAGCCTGGGTGCATGTCCCCAAGCCTGGGACCAACTCAGCTGGCAACGGGCCGGCCCAGGCTGTTCGTCAACAGCCCTGGAGAAGCATGCCCTGGCAGGGCTGGCCCGTGCCTGTCCAGGAAGTCAGAATGTCCATCCCCAGTGTCCACAGTCCTCTGTCCTCCTTCACACTCATGCTGTTTCCTGAGGCAATGAGGCTTTTTCTAAGAAACACTTATAGGAAGGAAGTGAATGACCTCTCAGGGATCTCAGATGAGCAGAACTAATGCCCCTCCAGGCCTCTGCCGTCTCCTGAGGAAAGCGGACAAACACGGTGTCCCTAGGACCCTCCCTGACTGGCTGTTGGTCCTAACGTCTCCGTCTCCCACCTCTGGCTCCTCTCATTCCCTTCCTATCGCATGCCATCCCCAACAGGTGACCCCAGGCCAGGCACTCACCGGATTTGGAGTAAAGCACCAATACATTATTCCGGGTCCTGAGAAGTTTTTTCAAGTCCTTGGGGTCAGAGATCCTCTCGATGAGTGAGGAGACCTTTGTGGAGGACAGCCATCCTGGCAGGACAACCTGCAAATGAAGGAGACAAGGACGGTGAGCCCCGGGTCCCGGCCAGGCCTGAGGAAGAACAGGTGCCCACAGACCTGCTGCCTACCGCTTATCTCACTTCAGTGGGATGAGGGCACACGAACCCTTCTTAGGAGACTAGAGCTGCCCTTCACCTCATCCCCTCGCCAAGTCACCACACACCCCAAGACACTTCCCCACCCACTCTCAGTCTCCACGTCCCTCTCTTCTCCACGCACTTTCATAACGCTGCACGGACTGCATACAACACAAGCATGTGCGTGGACGTACCTGCCACTCCCTCAATCAAGACCTCTCTGGGAGGCCAGTGTCTGCATGCTACACTGCATCACACACCGGAGCAATGCGAAGACTCCATCCACTCAGAAGCACCAAAACACAAAATCCACAGAGAAATAAGATCACCTCTGAGGTTCAGGATGGGAATGGATGGTGAGGGCATTTGTGCTTGCCCTACTCAGCCAACGATCGCAGGAAACAAGCCAACAAAAATGAGCGGATTGTCCCCAAGAAGCCTGCAAACCTTGGGCACTGGAGGTACCAGGCACCTCCACAGGCATGTGTAAGATGAAAGCAATGCGTGTGTGTGTGTGTGTGTGTGTGTGTGTGTGTGTGTGTTAAACACATGAATAAGGAGAAGTCACACAGCAGACCCCCTCACCCAGCCCACACAGCTGGCCAATAGCCCCTTGCCTGGTTGGCAGAAGGCACAGGGGTTACTACATGTCCACTGAAATAAGGAAAGCTCTGCTGGGAGACACCAGGCAGAGGGTGGGAGTGTGGCCCTGAGAGAAAAGAGGAGATTAAGGGAAGTCTATGAACTAAACCTTGAGATCAACCCTCCACATGACCCCATCCCCTAGCACCTCTTTTCCAGAATGCTGCCAGTCTTGTTCCCCCAGGCAGGAGATTAGAGAATTTTTCTCTGGAGAAACTGAGAAGCACAAGAAAAACAACCTAAAGACAGTGACTTGGAGATCCTCCCATGGAACAGCTGAATTCCCACTCCAATCCCTACTGTGAGGTGCTCTCAGTAAACAAGTGCCCTCCACCCCTCCCCACACTCAGTCTCTGATCAAGTGCTAGTGCCTTGCTCTTCAATACACACAGATAACAAGGTTCACCAGATATCTGAGGAAAGCCCTTAACATAAAAGGGGTGAAAACAAACCAATGGAAAGATGAAACTAAAACTAAAAACAGCCAAATTAAAGCACAAACAGCCACATTAAAGGAACTCCAGAAAAAGAAGAAAACAGAGGACAAGAAATTATCAAAGAAATAATTTGAGAAAATACCCCAGAATTGAAGGATGCGAGCTTTTCAGTTGAGAGGGCCCAGCATCAAGAATAAAATTAACTCTCACCAAAATACATCTGTGCAAACATTCAGAACACTGCTGACAAACAGCAGATGTGTGTTTCAAAGAAAAAAACACACACCACATATGAAAGACCAGGAGTCAGAATCGGCGTAAGGCTGGTCATCAGCACACTGGAAGACAACGAAGCATCACCTTTGCAATTATCAGGCAATGTGGTTTCCAACTGGAATTCTATCACCAGCCAAACTGTCAATGGTGAATACAAATTTACTCAGACTTCAGATCTCAGATGTGCGCGATTTACCACCAATGCACTCTTTCTCAGAAAGCTACTAGAACTCACGCTCTACCAAAACAAGATGTAAATAAAAAGTGACAAAGACATGGAATCTGGGAAACAAAGGATCCAAGAGAGGAAAGAGGAAAGAAGAATTACCATACTGATGGTGAAGAGAAGTCCGGGAAAACTGTCCAACAGCCTACAGAGCAACCAGCCCAGAATGGAGCCAGGACAGAGAAATATGGAGGAATGTGGTCAATAAAAAGAGACAACTGTAGATTATCTGATATGCTTAATCATACTGATCAGGGAAATTGTCTGACCAAAGTTACACAGCTAATGAAAAGCAGGGCCAGGACCCGAATCCCAGTCTCTCTCTTTGATCCCATGCCCTCTCAGTCCACTGCCTCTTTGCAGCCAGAAGTCTTGAGTTGAGTCTGAGCTCTGCCATTCAATAAGCTAAGATGGCTAAGCAACATCCCTCAACCTTCCAGAGGCTTAATGCCTCTCACATCTGACATGGAGATAATAATACCTCCCTCATGGGACTGCTGGAAGGATAAAATGGGATAACTTATCGAACATACTTTATAAATCATAAAGCACTCCAATAGCATCGTTACCATAATATGTAATACAAATTTCTACCTCAGCAGAACAGAAGACAGAAATGTAGCCACATTCTAGTGCTTCTAAATATAATCTACCATTAGGTTTCAAGGTTCCTTCTCCCCAGTGTGGAACCATCCAGGAGGAGGAGTTGAGGAACGATCTCTCCCTCATTCTGCCTGGCCAGAGCTGTGGACAAGGCCTACAGACCACTGCCCTTGGGCAGCCCACCTTGAGAGCTCACCAAAAAGTTAACTCCACTTTATTGTTACGTGTTATTTAGTTTACTGCTCCCAGAGAACGAATGGACTTCAGACTAAAGAGTTCATAGCTCAATGCACATGACTAAAGGAAAAAAGAAAAAAAAATCTGTTGGAAAAACACACTGACTCTGCTCTGATTTTAATCCTCAGATAATCTGCAGTGAAGAAAAACAACTACCTTTGCCCAGTGCCTGGGGATTGTGACCTGTGGACCAGCCCTCCTGAAACTGGCAGGCATCTGTGCTTCTGGAACTGGGGAGAAGGAAAAGGGGTGGTGGTGGGGGGGGGGGCGGGACAGCCCAGTGCCCGCCTGCCCAGGCAGCACGGTGGCGTAGCTGGGCCGCAGCGACAGCCGAGTCTACAACAGAAACCACAAGAGCCGACCCACAGCTTCCTTCCTATAAAACCCAGAGAGTCCCTCAGGTCATCTAAACATCGGCCACCCCCAGAGTAAACAAACCACGGCCCAGGCCCAGCTAGCCACCAAAACCTCTGACCCAGTGCTCACCCTCACACAGCAGAGAGCTGAAGCTCAACCAGAGACACACCGAGCAAATTGCCTCTGCTTGAACACCGTCACCGGGCATGGCACTGGGGCTTACACGGGCACTGCCCATAGCCGGTCTTCTTGGAGGGTCTGTCTCCTCCCCACCTCCCCATCCCTACCCCGTCCCCTAGACTAGAGCTAGTTCTGGAGGACAGGACCCAGAACAGCACCTGGCCCCTTGCAAGCCACAGGAACTGTTCGTCCAGCATAATAAACATGACAAGGCACACTGGTTTCCATCCTGGCCTCTGCAGAGATCACCGCTAGGAGCACATTACACGGTGAGTCCATGGCAGCTCTCGGGAGACCTGGAAGGGACCGCTAACACCAGGCCGACCACAGCACAGCCAGTGAGGGCCTGGGTGGGAGCACGGCGGCGGGAGAGGGCGGGTGGGGCCAGGTCTTGAAAGCCTGGCTCCTAGAGAACTGCATTTGGCCATGACCTCAGACTGGGCAGCCACTAGGAAGCTGGAGGTGGAGGACCCGCTGGATTGGCTGCCCAAGTGGAAAGAAATGGGTCAATCCAAGAGTCTTGGGGACAAACAACAGAACTCAATGGCTATTCCTATGTAAGCAAGGAAGGAAGAAAGAAGAGGCTAAAATGACCCCAAGGATTCTGAACAATAGCCAAAAATGGAAGAACTGAGAAGCAGCAGGGGCTCTGTCGTCTGATGCCGAGGAAGGTGATAATGAGCTCAGGCATGGACGTGTGGACAATAAGGCACCCCATTCAGGCTGGGGAGTCAGTCTGGGGTCGAGGCTCAGAGGGAGGAAGGACAGGAGGACAGTCAGAAGGAAAAGGTGAGAAGTGCTCTGTCAACACAGACCAAAGAGGAGACACACAGAAAGGCGGTGATTGATCTGCAGGCAAAGTCCCAGGACAATCTGAGATGATCTCAGTAGCAGAGTGGGAAGCGAGTGCTTTAAAGAGACAGCACGCCCAGCGCAGGAGCTGGGTGACCCTGCAGGGTCGGGAGAAGGATGGGCTGTCTCGGTTGCCCATGTGTGGGCACAGGAGAGGCAGGGTTTGGAGATTTGGGAGTGACAGGGGAACACAGGCCTATAGCCAGTTCCAGGGGAAACCTGCGAGGCTTACTTAGCATCTCTGAGATTGGGGAGGATGAAAAGCCTATGTCTGCCTCAGACCCGCACCTTAGCAGGCAACCACAGGGACAGCCAGGAGAGCCGCCCTTGCTCCCTCCCCTAAGCCCCAGGGGATGCTGCTCCAGCCACTTAACATTCTCCTTTCTCCTCCCCTTCAGTCTATTTTAACCTTTGCAATGTGCACGCTCCCTTCTTTCCTTAAGATGCAGCTCCAGTGAGCCCTGGATCACCTCCCAGGGCCATCCTGCAGATTTCTTAAGCCACGACCCACAAACCTTGATAACGACAATAGCTACGGCAACAATAACAGTGTTAATGATGCACAGACCCTCTGCTTGGTCAGGCCCCCAGGGGAGAGGGCAGCGCCAACCTCCCAACTGCTCCTGGGCTCGGCGGCGGGCTCTTTACGGTCTAAGTCATTCCCTTTAGAAGTAGAAGAGAGAAAAAAATCCCCTCTGTTCACCATGCAAACTCCTGATGGGCTGCAATAATTGCTTTCTTTCTGCTCCTCGACCCACAGCTTTAACAGGATTTGTATCAGGGCTGGGCTGCCCGTGGGCTGGGCTGAGACTCATAAGCCATTCCCCCAGTGCGGAGCAAAGCAAAGCTTGGGGAATACAGGCCCCAAAGGTCCCACTTGCATCAGAGAGCCAGTGCCCACCCATCAGAGTGCCCCCAGCCCCTGTCACAGAAGCACCTCGCTTAGAACACCAGGCCTCCATCCTCAAGCCCCTTTCCCCCAGCAGAGTACAAGGCCCTCTTCAGAGCCAGCAGCCCCCGGTCTCCGTCACATGAGTCTTCACCCCACCTCCACCAAGGTGGGAGGCAATAGGGTCGAGGAAACTGGGTTCCCTCCTCATCTTCCAGACTCGGCAGTGTCCTCCTAACAGTGACCCTCCAGCCTACACACCCCAGGGTTAAACACCTGGACAGAGCACCACTTCTGGAGTCAAACCCGGGTTGAGACCCAGGCGCCCTCATTCATAGCAAGACATCTCAGATGTCACTATACCTCTCAGAGTCATTTCCCCACCTACAGAGCGGAGGGGGAAATGCTGACACCTGCCTTGCGGGGTTGGCTGAGGATTAAACGAGAGGAGAGGAGGGGAAGTACACAGAGAACCTAACATAATGCTTGGCAAACAGAAGTACATAATAATCGTAATTATCTGTAGTAGTACCATTAGCGAGACTAATCAGCGACAGAGCAAGGACAACAGTAAAATGGGCACCACCTCTTCCTCTCCAGGGCCCAGGCTGCAATCAGGCAAAATAGCACATCAGGCAGGAAGACGCATGCACGTACACACACTCAGCATCGTAAAACCTGGGGCAAAACCCATCTGCACAGTGACCCAGGCCAGAGGCCAGGCAGCACCTGCAGAACGTGCTCTCCAGGTCCTGTGCCCATTTGCCCCTCACAAAACCCGATGAGTGGGCACTGGCCTCCTCCTGCAGAGAGGAAACTGCAGCTCAGAGAGGCTAAATTACTCATCAAGGCCGCACAGTAGGTAAGCAGTAGAGCTAGGACCAGAGCTTAGGTCTCCCAGCTCCTGCCCAGAGGAGATGGTCTGCTTCTCTCAACCCAAGCTCCCTGGACCGGGGCAACCTCCTTCCCAGGAAGGGTCCATCAAAACCGCCAGGAGAAGCCCTCCTCTTCCAGAATCCCATGGCAAGGAGGGTCCCAGCAGAGACTTCCACGAGCCCTCTGCTTCCTGCCAGCCTAGAGCACCGGGGGTCTGTCCCTTATCAGGGCCTGGGGCCAGGCCTGCTGTTAATCAGATCTCGTACAGAAGTCTGTGCCTCTTCCACCACCCTCTCGCTCTCACACACAGCTGACACAAGCTCCCCTCTCTCCTCGTAAGCTCACCCACCAGCGCCACAGGACTACAGAGATAAAGAGTCATACAATTCTGGAAAATAATCGGGAGAACAACCCTTGTCACATCACACCCTCGGCTTTAAAAAGCTCTCGATCGCTGGGGCGCGTGCCAGCACCCTCATGGTCTCTATCGCCAGGCAGGTTGTCTGTCCTCATAGATTCATTATTCAATGCAGATCACGAAGCCAGAGCATTCAATTATGTAACAGCAGCCTGCTAAAGGAAAAAGATTTAAGGACAGAAGTTTAACATTTAGGGGAAAGGGTGGAGGTGGGACTTGACCTTTTTGGCTTTGGCACCTGAAAAAAAATACCCTTCTTATGTTGGGAAGAAACTAGTTAAATGTAGTGTAACCCACATTTTGCTCAAAATAGTTGTGAAATGTGAGAATCTAAAAGTCTCGATTCTTAAGAAGTTGGTGGTAAAGGGATCCAGGAAAAAGGTTAAAAGCAGATGACCTGAGCCCAAGGTCAGAGAACGTGAGCTGGCTGAGAAGTTGGAGCTGGAAGGAGCCGAGAAGCCCAAATGTGCTGCCCTGGATGTTTACGGGCTGTGTGACCTTGGACAAGTCCTCTCTCCTTCTCTAAGTATCAGTGTCTTCCTCTGTAAATGAAGGAGCTCAAGGTGATTTCCACCAAAGTCCGTTCCCACTGTGGCATTTGGCAAATCTATTCCCACGACCCCTACTGGAGAAGTACTAGGACTTCGTTACACCTTCTCAAGCTGAGCTTCTCTGGCCACGCGGCCACCCACATTGAAAGCCACACCTCTCAGCTTCCCTTGCAGCAAGTGTGGCTATGGGACTAAATTTCAGCCCCGGGAATGCAAGCAGGAGTGTTATAGGAACTTTTAGGAACTGTCCCTAACAGACGTCTGGTATAAGTCTTCTTGGTCCCCTCCTCCTTCCTGTCAGTCCAGCGGAGACAAGGAGGAGAACGCACTTGCCAAAGGTGTGAGGTAACACGAGAGAAGACACCTGGGTCCCAGTGATATACGGGCCCTGGAACCCCTTTCCAGGCTTCTCCATTAGTGAATAACTGCTCTTCTGAAGGCACGGTCATTCTGTGTTTTCTAGCACACACACAAACAGACTTTGAGTACCAACTGCAACAGAAGCTTTAACTAGAAAGAAATATTAACAGCTGCTCCAGTTGGGATATTTCAAAGGATCACAGGCATTAAGCCATGCATTACACTTCCAATACATTGTAATAAGGAAAGAGACAGAGAGAATATCAAGGGTTTGATTTACTATGTGCCTGCTAGTTACCCAGGTTTCACTTTGCCTGTTCTTATTGGGTATCTTGGTCACCTGGTGCCAGCTACCCACAAATAAGAGGACATTTAGCTAGTAACGCTCCTATTTCCCTACAGCCTCAGCCCTTTGCTAGTAAGGGGACCGGAAGGCCGGGACATCCCTGGCAGTCCCCAGGCTGTAGTTGGGCTGGTTGGTTCCCGAATACAGGACTCCTCTCAACATTCTTCACATCCAGCCTCCAGGTAGCCCCCCAGAGCCAAGGACTCAAACTCTCCTGAAGCTGCTCAACCTAGTGGGGCCCAGGGAGGTGGGGGAACTAAACATGTTCATACACAGAAGTCCCAGGCCTCCACTCTACCTTTTCAGGGAACTAAACATGTTCATACACAGAAGTCCCAGGCCTCCACCCTACCTTTTCATCTTGGATATCTCCGTCATTAGAAAGTTCACCTCCCACACCATTCTGTCAGCTTATCACACTCTGAAGATAGCCAACACATTCCCTTTTAGGACTCTGAAGGTGAAATATCCCAACCCCTCAGGTGTGCGTGCCTTCAAGTCCCACACTGTCGCAAATGACCTGCCCTAGACACAGCCATGCTCCTGACTCCCAGAGCTAACCCAACGCTGGGAGCAGCTAGTCAGAGCCTGAAAAGACGAATGTGCTACATGACACTATAATTTATTTGGGGAAATAAATACCTATGCTTTCATAATTCAAAATAACGGGAAATTAATTTCAACGCAAATCTTGACTGGTGGGTCACAGTTTTAAAAAATAAGAAAGCTGAGCCCGGCCGGCGTGGCTCAGTGGTTGAGCACCAACCTATGAACCAGGAGTTCACGGTTCGATTCCCGGTCAAGGGCACATGCTCAGGTTGCAGGCTCAATCCCCAGTGGGGGCCATGCAGGAGGCAGCGGATCAATGATTCTCTCTCATCACTGATGTTTCTAGCTCTCTCTCCCTTTCCCTTCGTGTCTGAAATCAATAAAAAATATACTGATAAAATTAAAATGTTGAGAAACACCATTAGTGAATCTCTTAAAATATGGCGCTCAACTGTCTGTCACACAGTGCTGGCAAAAGCCTGAACTAGTACAATTCTTTTGGAAAGCTACTTGGCACAATTTATCCAGTATCTTAACAGTATTTATGCTCCTTGACTGGTAATTCCACTTCTGGGAATGTGTCCTGAGGAAATGAGGGGAGGTCTGACACAGATATGACTCACATGGACCTGCTCACAGGAGACAAGCATTGTAAACAGCCTAAGTATCCAACAATGGAGGAATGGTTATTTAGAGTAAGCCACTAGACAGAATAATAGAGCCATTTAAGTGATGTTTCCAAAGACTGTGCAATGAAAAAAATACTTGTTTTAATGTTAAGTTTTAAAAGACAGAATTCAAAATATGCCTGGTATGAATACAACTATATGCAAAATTATGCTCAGAAAAGGACTGGAAGGAAAAGAAAAATGCACCAAAGTAAGACTGTCCTTGGAGAGATTTTTATTCTCCCCCTTTGTCTATTTTTCTAACTCGCTATAATAGGCATGTCCAATTTTAATATTTAAAGAAAAACAAATTACCTCCATTTGGCCACCATCATGGAAATAATTAACAATCTCAAAGTCTCTTCCCACATGAAAATGTCACTGCACAGTGGAGAAGCCTTGACTAAGGAATCAACACTAACATCACCAGGAATGGGTCAAATGGACCTCATACACCTCCTGATAGAACGAGCTAAAGAGAAACATCATCAAAAACCAAAAGAGGGGACAGTCTTAAAAAATGTCAAGGTCACCAAAGACAAAGACTGAGAAACTGGTCCAGGTAAAGGAGATTAAAGAGCTCAGACAATTAAATTCAACGTGTGGTTCTGTACTGAGTCCTGAGCCAAAACGCCACATTCCTGATTTTTGTCCCTGTGGTATGGTTATGTAAGAGAATGCCCTTGCCTTTTAAGAAACACTGAAGGCCCTGGCTGTTGTGGCTCAGATGGTTGGGCATCATCTTGTGCACCGAAAGGCTGCTGGTTCGATTTCCTGTCAGGAATATATAGGTGAAATATCCCAACCCCTTTGCTAGTAAGGGGACCGGAAGGCCAGGACATCCCTATATATGTCCTATATATATGTACTATATATGTCGGGGTACATGCCTGGGTTGAGGGCTCAATCTCTGGTAGGGGGTGTGCAGGAGGCAGCCAATTGATGTTTTACTCTCACTTTGATGTTTCTCTCTCTCTCTCCCTCTCCCTTCTTCTCTCTCTAAAAATCAACAAAAAGATCCTTTTAAAAAAGATAAATACTGAAGTATCACAGGAAGCAAAGGAACATCATCTCTACACTGTATATATGTAGAGGGAAAGTATCATAAAACAAATGAGATGAAATGTTAGTATTTGTGGAATATGGGTAAAGGGCAGACAGGAATCCTTTGTATTCTTGCAACTCTTGTATCAGTCAGAAATTATTTCAAAATTAGAGCTAGGGAAAAAAAGGTTACCTAAAGACAAAAACAGAGATGCCAAGAACACCTTCCACAGGCCTTTGGTAAAGGTCCACCACCCCACAGTGCTCACGGCACTCTCCGTGTAAGAGCAGTGCTGACCTGCCTGAATTCACTTCCGGCTGCCGGCTGCTCCTCTGCTCCCCTCACATTATGTAGTTGTTATAAGAAGCATCATATGGAATCTGCAAAGTATGTGCATACAACACATACCTAAAATGTCTTGGGCAAGAGAGAGAGACATATACAAAAGAACACTGATTTTAAAATATGAGTAATTTATGCCCCTTGAAAGGGCAAAGGTTGAGCATCTGTCTCCAACCACCGTGGCTAAACACCATTCTTTACAAGGAGTGAGGCCTAACCTCAAACCAAGTTTGGGGATTTCACCAGCAATGCTTCCCAGTGTTCAAATGTCTACCCAGCAGCCTTCAAAATAAAAACTATCACCATAAGTCCCTGAATGGCAAGTGTGTGTGTGTGTGTGTGTGTGTGTGTGTGTGATAGAAAGAGAGAGAGAGAGAGAGAGAGAGAGAGAGAGAGAGAGAAAGAGAGAGAGAAAGAGAGAGAGAGACAACAAGACTGACCCTGGGATGTGGGACCCACTCACTAGCTGAAGAAGCTACATGTGTTTATCCTATCTAATAAAGAGGAAATATGCAAATTGACCATCACTCCAACACACAAGATGTCCATCCCCATGTGGTCAAAGATGGCTGCCACAAGATGGCCAGCAGGGCAGGGCAGTTGGGGGGGACCAGGGATGCAGGGGAGGGTATTTGGGGGCAACCAGGCCTGCAGGGGAGGGCAGTTGGGGGTGACCAGGCTGGCAGATGAGGGCAGTTGGGGGCAATTGGGTTGGCAGGGGAGCAGTTAGGCATCAATCAGACTGGCAGGGGAGTGGTTAGGGGGAATCAGGCAGGCAGGCAAGCGGTTGGGAGCAAGCAGTCCTGGATTGTGAGAGGGACGTCCCAGATTGGAGAGGGTGCAGGCTGGGCTGAGGGACACACACACACACACCCACCCCCAATGCTTGAATTTCGTGCATTGGGCCTCTAGTCCTATATAATAAAAGGTTAATATGCAAATTGACTGAACAGCAGAACAACCAGTCGCTATGATACGCACTGACCACCAGGGGGCAGATGCTCAATGCAGGAGCTGCCCCCTGGTGGTCAGTGTGCTCCCACAGGGGGAGTGCTGTTCAGCCAGAAGCCGGGCTCACGGCTGGCAAGTACAGCGGCGGTGGTGGGAGCCTCTCTGCCCCTGTGGCAGTGCTAAGGATGTCCGACTGATGGCTTAGGCCAGTTCCCCATCAGTCAGACCTCCCCCAAGGGCTCCTAAACTGCGAGAGGGTGCAGGCCGGGCTGAGGGACATGCCTTCTTCCCCCTCGCCCCCTGAGTGTGCAAATTCTGTGTGCTGGGCCTCTAGTTAAGAATAAGAGAGAAATGGGGAAGTAGTTAGGAAGGAATAGAACCTAAGAGCAGATTCTTTCATTTCAAAATCCAGGGCCTAGCAATCAGCCCAGGATCATGGTAACAGCTCAAGTACAGAGTGCTTATTGTGTGACCAGGCGCAAGCTAAGCAGTTCACATGATTATCTAATATAAGTACCTTGGCAAGTGAATGAAGTAGGCACCTCTGTTATACCTATTTTATAGAGAAGGAAACTGAGACTGAGAAGTGTTTAGAAACTTGCTCGGCATCACACAGCACGTAGGATGAGAGCTGTGACTCAGACCCAAGTCTGACAGATGCCGGCACGCGAGTGGAGCACAAAGACAGCAGAGTCCTGGAGCCACGCACCTCTGGCTGCTAGCTCCTGTAAGTTCAGGGTGTCCCCCAAAATGTACTCACTCTTTGAATAATTATTAATTCCAATGGGTTACATCTGAAAAGAGAGAAACATCCATTGAGCCAGTGGTTCTCAACCTTCTGGCCCTTTAAAACAGTTCCTCATGTTGTGACCCCCAACCATAAAATTATTTTTGTCGCTACTTCATAACTGTAATTTTGCTACTGTTATGAATCGTAATGTAAATATCTGATATGCAGGATGGTCTTAGGCGACCCCTGTGAAAGGGTCGTTCGACCGCCAAAGGGGTTGCAACCCACAGGTTGACAACTGCTGCTTGAGCTATGAGCTGTTAAAGTGTGTATACATTTTGGGGGGACACCCTGTACAAAGCCAGCTATCATTTTTATATATTTGCTTCCTTTAAAAACCACATTTTATATACACAGTATGGTCCCCCCCACCCCATAGTCCCTGCAGCACAAATGGCTGTCAACAAGGGACAATGGGGCAGGGGGGCAGGACAACTGATCCGAGAGCTTATAAAAACAGGTTTTCTTATCCTGAAATTGCAACCGCAGTGCATTTAACCAGGACTTAGGCCCTAAAGCCCTAATGTTTTGGAAAAACCTCTCTGAGAGCCAAGAGGGCTTGGCTCGCTGCCAGTCTGGGCACATGTGACACAGGCTAACGAGAAAGGGCTGGTAGCAACAGTGCATCAGGCAGCAGGAAGGGAGAAAGAGCAGGTGAATTCTCGCTCCGGAAATCCAACTCTGCCTCAAAGCTCCGATCGTTGATAAGAAAACAATTCAGGTGCTCATGACCCATGTGTACATCGAGCTTTTACAGACATTATCGCCTTCAATCCTTCAGCGTTGAGAGCCTCAACCAGCGTTTTCCACCCTGCAGGCCTTAACCCAAGAGCCGAGTCATAAAATCAATTCCGTGAGTTACCACCTGCATTTTTTAATGACATTAAATAGAAACATCAGTGTGTACCACAGGTGGCAAATACTAAGTATTCAGTGAAATGTATCTGTTATATGTATATACACATGCACTTAGCTATAATGATTAAATGTATAATTATTCTTGCAGGGGTTGCAGTAAACATGTTTGAAAAACAACTAGAAATGATCAGTGTGGGATGTGGTACTATCCCCACTTTGGAGATGTGAAAACTGAGGCTGAAAGGAGTTAAGGGACGGGCCTTGGGTGAAGCCTGAATGGCAGCACCAGGACTCAGGGTGTTGTGAGCACAGCTCCCCTGCTCTTCTCTTTGCCCATCCGTGTGCATACTTCCCACTGGTGCCCTCGAGCTCCCTCCCACTCCCCACAGCTGCACCCAGAACCAGACCCAGAGGCCAGGAAGTCCGCTTTCCCTTCCCATCTAGCTGCTGAATGTGAGCTCCTGAAAAGCGCTGCGATGACAACCTGATCCATCTTTCCTCTCCGCCTGCAAGCCCGCAATTCCCCACGTGCCTTCAGAGAGAAGCGAAAACCGCACCCGCTCAGCCAAGTGATGCCTCACAGTATCATTCGTGTGTGTGGCCCGAGACGTGGGCAGAACTTGGGCTACACCACTCGGTGGAGTGCAGCAACCGTGGCTACCCAAATATTACCCACCCCGTAAACTGTTAACTTACCAATGTGTCTGGTTGGTAGCTGCACAACAGGCTTTTCAGAAATACAGATTCCTGAGCCTTATCCTGGAAGTAAATCCATGTTTAGACACGCTCCCTTATGCTGGTTTGGATCCACAGCCAGGTTGGAAAACCTCTACCACTGGCCCGTCTTTTAAAAAACTGCTTTCTGGTCCCCACGCCACTCTTTCCTTCACAGCCAGAATTTCCCATCTCCCATTCTCTCCTACCCACCCCTCATCCCTCTCAGATCGCCCCCCCCCCACCAAAATGGTTCTCGATGGGGGTTCAACAATAACCGCCACACGGATAACCCTACAGGAACCTCCAGTTCCCGGTTTGTCCAACCTCTTGAACCTGGAGGAACACTCTTGGTCCCCCTTCTACCTCTCCAGCCACCCTTCCTGTCTTCTTTGGGAACCCTCGTCTCCCTAGCCTTTAAATGTTGAGGGTCCCTGGGGCTCACGCAGTCCACCTTCTCCTTCCTCTCTGCCCTCTCCCCCCGTCTGGCCACCTCCTAGGCAGCACCCCTAAATTCACATCTCCAGCCCAGGCCTCCCTTCTGAGCACCACACCCTCACATCCTATAGTGAGCATATTTCAAAGTGTTATTGAACTCTTTCATAAGGGACCCACAAAAATAAAAGTTACATCAAAAGAGGATATAAGAAAAGGTTAAAAAAAGATTTTTTAAAAAGAAGTTATAAGAAAGTAATATGCATGACTGATTTTTAAAAAAGAATCCGGATACACGACTGCTAAATTAGACACCAAACTGGTGAGTGTCCTGCAGGGCGATAACCGGCAGGTCTCTATTCTCTACCAAACAGAAATCATTTGCATCTTCTCTAAGTCACGGAAGCTGGGTCCTAAAGGATGGTAAGCGAAGTTACATTCTCCAGAGCACCTGAGGGGGCTCCTTAGACAAGGCCGCAGTGTGACATTAAAAAGTCACTAAATCATCTTTTATTTCCAAAATTTGGGATAATTTTCCTTTTCCCTGGGGTCTATGAATTTGGATGGGGAAACATAACATCTTCATTTTCCTTCACGATGCATGTAGGTAACAAACAGTACCTGTGGCTTTGCCACTAACAGAAATCACATTTTCTCGCCACATTACAGTTGGTGCAGATGTCTTGAAACACTGTTTATGCTACTTAAAATTATAGAATTTAGCAAACCTAACACTAGATCTTCTCATATGATATAAACAAAGAAACAGAAATGTTCTTTTAGCACGTATTTGCTATGTTTTGATAACTTTATTTCAGCATCTCTGGTTTCCTTTATAACCCTATGCGTTGTTTTATTCTAAGGAAGGGCCCACAAGTCCTCAGAGAAGCCTTTCCCTCCCTGCACCAGGGAGGGGCCCCTGTCACACTTTCTTCTCCCACCTCAGGCTTCCTCCTTCCAGCACTTTCTACTTGAATTAAATAACAAATCGGTGGTTCTTCCACTAAGGCTGAGTGACTAAGCAATGGGACAAAGGGATGGTGTCCACCTTATTTATCATCGTGTCCCCAATGCCTTAGCATGGTAGGTCTGACTCCTAAGAGACTCCCAAGAAATATCTGTTTTTTTTTAAAAAAAGAAAGACCTGTTGAATGAATGAGGATCTGTGACACGAGGAGCATGCAGACCGTCGCACACATTCCTTTCAAATAAGGGCCCAAGGTGAGACCCTTCATGGAGCAAACCTCCTTGTTCCCCAGAGCCTGCCCTACTTGGCCCAACAGCAGAGCTTCCAGCCAAGCCCATGTCTCGGCTCAGGTACTAAATCATCTTTATGTGTAAGCCCCAGCTTAGAGCCCTCGACCTGGATCTCCGTTAATACCTTCCAAGGCAAGGATTAAAGGATCTGCTCATGAATTAAAGACATCTGCTCATGCCAGGGGGTTGGAGGAGCGGTAGGATTCTTGCGGGGGATGGATTCCTACTCCCACCCCAGCCAGCTATAATGAGTTGGAAACGCCGAAGCCAGGCCCAGGCTCACCATCAGGCCATCTGGGAAAAGAGTGCGCATCAAACTGGGGACCCAGTATGACCCTGGGGAACCCAAAGGCTCCTCTAACTCCACACTCAGTGTGAGTGTGTAGCCTGTACCACATGATTACAAAGCTAATTACTTAGAAGTGGTCGCACACTGGCGTGTGGGAAGAGGCCCTGTGGACCCAAGGTGGTCAGAGGGAACCGCAAACTGGAGCTGAGAAGGGAGTGATGAGAAAGGTGGGACGACTGTCCAGCCGGCGGCCCGTCCAGCTGGCAGCCCCTGCTCCCCTACTCAGACCATCAGGGAGCTAAAGAGCAGGTTTCAGGGACACCCCAGGAAAATGGCTGGTGTTGCTATTTCAGAAAACAGCACCTAGCAACCTGGCTGCTTAATCACTCAGGTGAGCCCCTGAGAACTATTGCTGTGTCTCAACCCTCTGTCTACCCCTCCACCTTCCAGGCCACACCCCTACTCTTGTCTGATGCTCTATCTCCTCCCACCTCTCTGTCCACCCACCCATCCCTCTCCTCTACGGGGAACAGTATTTAATCCCCTTATCTCCCCCAGTTAACATGGGAATCAAGACTACACAGACGTGCCCTGACCGGTTTGGCTCAGTGGATAGAGCGTCGGCCTGCGGACTCAAGGGTCTCGGGTTCGAATCCGGTCAGGGGCATGTATGTTGGTTTCGGGCACATCCCCAGTGGGGGGTGTGCAGGAGGCAGCTGATGGATGTTTCTCTCTCATCTGTGTTTCTAACTCTCCCTTTCCCTTCCTCTCTGTAAAAAATCAATAAAATATATTTTTTTAAAAAAAGACTACACAGACGTGAAATATGTGGAAATGCTTTGCACACTCGAAAGCCTTCCTCAAATGTACCAGGTTTTGAGGAACCTCCATACCAGGGTGCCCATGGAAAATGGAAACCCCTCAAATGTACGGCTCCAGTCAGTGCTACAGGATGGGCCAGGCCAGGTGTGGGAAAAAAAAAGGAAGAAATGTGTGTGTGTGTGGGGGGGGGGGCAAATAAACCATCAAAGTCTGGGTAATGTAAGAGAACTTAGGCTGTCCTTACAGCCCATGCATCACTCTCAGGCCCACTGTGATTCAGACAGCCTGCAAAACCTACCACAATGGCCAAGCAAGACACAAGAGCCCTACAGAACAAAACCACAATGCTGGGTGAACCCTCCAGGGAGGCAGTGTGGTTGGTCTATCCATTCTCAAGAGAGGCTCCACTTTCAGAAGAAAGGAGAGAGGAAAAAAAGAGCACTTAAATCCTTAGCCCCTCTGCAATTCCCCCCCCCCCCCCGCCCCCACCAGGGGCAAGGAACGAGGCAAGAGCCAGCTCCAAGGAACTGTGATAGAAAGAATGCCAGCAGCACAGGGCGTCCCCATTCACATCTCTCTGCTCACACCCGTTCTGGCCATTCACTGTCCACCACCTCCTCCTAACTGGCTTCCCCAGCACCTTCTCTGGCAACTTGAGATGAAAGCTGTGGCTCCCACTTATTGGGCTCCCAGGGCCCAGCGCTGTGCTGGGTGCTTCCTGTGTTATTTCTGACCCTTTCAACTCTGCAAGATGGATATTATGACCACCATTTACAAACAGGAAAACTGAGGCAGGGCCCAAGGTCACACAGCTCCTGAGTGTCCAGCTGGCTAAAAGCCCACGTTCTGTCCACTCCGTCACACTAGACAACAGAGAAGTAAGAGGAATAAAGTGTTGTTCTGAGAAAATTAATCCGGTCTCTCCCATTCCAACCCTTGCTATTCAAAGGGCAGCTTTCATCATGTCTCTCCATTATCTACAGAATCGAGTCCCCAAAGTGGGCATTTAAGCTTCTTTACGATCCACTCTTGCAGTCTTATTCCCCAATTCCCAGACTCAAATCCTTCCTACCAGCCAGCCAGGCCCACCTCGCCTCATTGCCCACATTACTGTCTGGAAAGGTTTCCTTTCTCTGTGGGCAACACGGATTCCTTCAACCAAGCATGGACTAGGGAGGACTGCATGCCAGGGCCTGGGCTAGGTGCTGGGGACACAACAGCCAGGACAGGGAGGATCCACTGCCACGGAGCTCAGAGTCTGCCCTCCTTGTGAGACGTGAGCTGGGCATTCAGCGCCCCACAGCCTGGCCTTTGCCCGAATTCACAGCACTCAGTGTTTGCCACTCATACGGCAGTCGGCCATTCCTCCAACTTACATGCCAGTTCTGCTTCAAATCTTCCTCTGTAATGTGTTTATTTCCGTGGGAAAAGTGCACTCCAGGTTCCAAACAGCATTATAAATGGCAATTAGGTGCCAGGCCAGCCCACAGAAGCCTATTAAATATATAATGTCAACTCTAAATACGTGCACATGAAAAGCTCTGCAGGAGAGACGGGGCAAACATCTCCTGCTTCCTGCACCTCCGCCCACCAGGTTCTGAGCTTCAAGCCACCATCAGGGAAGAGGTCTCAGCAGTGGCTTTGGAGGAGGGAAGCAGGTGGGGGCCTGGGATGACAGAGATGGAGTGGGCAGAACCCTGATTTATAAGCAGGAGCCTGGCTCTAATCCCAGCTCTGCCTTTAGAAACGGGGTGGCCTTGAGTGAGTCCCTTCCCTCTCGAAGCCTCGCTTTTCTTTTACAAAATGAGAGAGCTGGGTGAGATCAGCAGTTCTCAGACTTTCGAATCTCACAGCCTGGCAGGATATGTTTTAATATATATGTATATGTTTAAATATAAGAAAAGACTTTTAAAAAATCCCAATATACCAGCACAACTTTCATTTTTCAAAAGGATACTGTAAACCACTCCCTATCCCCAAATATGGACATCACCTCAGGAGAATGAACAAGTTTTCAAACTGAAAATATTTGGATTCATGAAAAAAACCACTCACCATTGTCATTTTTCCAACTTGTCATGTGGACCAGTGAAAACATCATCACAGCC
>NW_005871153.1:3645995-3648328 GCF_000147115.1 Myotis lucifugus
CCAGCCCAGGGCTTGGCAGCTGCAGCAGGGAGCTGAGCTGGACAGCAGGAGGGGTCAGTCCGCCACGGGCAGTGAGGACAGAACAGCTCAGCCGCCTCAGCTGCAGGCCCTGAGGGCAGAGACACCCAGCCAGGAAGGGCTGGAAGCCACTTGTCCCAAGTGCTGACTGTGACTCCTTCTACCCCGATATTCTTCTGGAAGGCTGAGGCTCCCAAAAGAACCTTTTCAAAAATGTTCCCTTATGAACTTTTCTGAGCAAAAACTAATCTATATTCATGTACAACACTTGGAAAACGCAGAGAAGCATAAGTAAAGAAGTAAGCAAAAGCCACCCACAACTCCACCTTCCAGACCAGCCACTGTTCACTTTGCTGCACTGCTAACTCCTCCAACACTTATGTAGCCATCTTCAGCCACCTGGGATTTGGTTCTGCATCTGCTTTCCCCTTCCTATCACACTAGGAAACTTTCCCATACCCTTAGACATCCTTTATTAGCATCACAGAATATTTTCATAATAAACATAGCACTCTAGTAAATATAAATATTCTTCATAAACATGACTTCCCATGGGATGGACGGGGCCAAAAGTCATTTAACCATGCCACTATTGTTGAGCATGTATGCCATTTCCATATTTTTGCGATTAAAACATGTGGTGGGTGTACATCCTGTCCATGAAACTCTACAGACTCCTTTATACTTCTTTATATGGCTCAGGTCACAGTCCAGTGCTGTGCACATATCAGCCCTCAGTAAATATTGAGTGAACAAAGAAACTCGATCCACTCCCGGACCTGGAAGCCCTTGCCAGAGGGACACAGAGTTTAGATTGACAGAAGCCACCCTTGTGTCCACCAGCCACTCCCCACTGACGGTGCACCTATGCCTCACACCTGCTAAGCCAAGGGCTTCGGGAAAGGAGAAAACGGCAATTCCTTGCTGAGGATCCCCAGGTTCTCGTGTTCTCAGCAAACCTAACCGCTCTTCTGAACCCCTGGGTGGAGGGCACCTGCAGACCTCAACGCTGGCTCCCACACGCCCTCCAGACTGCCACCCACTGCCTCAGGAAAGCCATGGCCGCCCTCCCTCTGAATGAAGGGATGGCTCCCCTTCTCTGCCGACCCACGGCAACACAGGATGGCAGGGATAATGTGTATTTTGCTCTCCACCCAAAATCCAACCCAGCGCCCAACAATGTGGTTGATAAATATTTGTTGAATGAAACTTCTTTCCAGTCACATTCCCAAGTTTTCACAGGGGGAAGGGGGAAGGGAAGAAGGGAGGAAAGCAGGACCTCCTGAAACAGCCCAAGTGCAAAGACCTCACGGGAAATCCCACCAGAGATGGTCCCCTCTGGCCCCTCCTGGGATCCTGCCTGTCCCAGAGGCCGGCCAGGGCCAGCAGGCTCCAGGGAACAGAATGCAAGCGATGGTCAAGCACAAGGAGACATGGGTGAAGTGACTCTGCCCCATGCCAGCCTGGTTCTCCCCCAGAGGGAGAATGGTCAGACTAGGGGGTAGGGAGCTTCCAGAAGAAGGGCCACACCCCACAAGAAGGGCCACACCCCACGGGGGATCCCAAAAGGGCAGGGCATTGGGAGATGGAAGTATTGAAACCAATTCAAGCAACACGATTTTTTTCTCCTCCTGTTTGCCCAGCATCCTTGCCACACCCAAAAGGGGAGAGAAAAAAAAAACCAACTTGAAAAGTCTGGGTTGGAGAGGGTGCTAGCAGCAGGAAGTTCCTTGAAACTTCAGGAAAAAAGGAGCCAAGATGGTCTTAAAATAAGGGAGACCAGGAGTCATGGGAAAAGGTGGAAGGAGGCCCTCACATTATCCCATAGCACATCCACAGGACACCAGGCAACACCAAGGCCAACCCTGGCAGCTGTGGACCCTGCGGGCACACCCACTCAGACCTCTCGCAGGGATGTGCTGGAGGCGTCACCCACACGGAGCAAACTCCTCTCGGAGAGCCCGCCACTCCCAGCACCGGGACCACCCCTCCTCCACTCTTGTGTGATTTTGCAGTTTACAGAGCTTCCTCCTCGGATTTCTCATCCGACCCCCGGGGCAACCTTGCGAGGTGGGTATCTTTAACGTTCTCATTTCAAGGGTGAGGAGACTAAATCAGATACATGATACACGCGTCACACGGCCAGAAAGTGGCCCGGGTTGGAGCCAGCCTCAGTCGGGTGTAAGTCGGGTGTAGGGGCAGAACTCTCGCGGGCGGGGGCCAGGTGCGGACCGGCGGTTTCCCAGCCGCCCAGGGCTGACACCAAGAAGCAGGTGACCCTAACCCAAGGTTTCGGCAGTGCGGGGGGGAAAGCA
>NW_005871153.1:3649265-3652551 GCF_000147115.1 Myotis lucifugus
CTAGCATATTGAGAATTTAAGAAAACTTTTAAATAAGGAATTGCGTGGATCCATTCAGGGTTAGGGAGTGCATTGAAATAACTAACATAGTTACACACACACACACCCACACACACACACACACACTTTGAGGATGAAGAGTCCGCCCAGAGTCATTCAGCAGAACACACAGTCTGCAAATGGCACGGTCCAGTGCTGCTTGTAGAGAATCCCCCAAAGCCCTCTCCCCCTGCCTCCCAGGCTTCCACCTAACTTTTCTTTTCTTTTTTCATTTGGAAAATACTATATTGAGCTGTTGGAAAACAGTTTGGCAGCTCCTCAAAAAGTTAAACATATGGCCCAGCAATTCCACTCCTGCTTATATACCCAAATGAGCTGAAAACAGGTATTCAAACAAATACTCATACATCGATGTTCATAGCAGCATTATTCACAATAGCCAAGAGGTGGAAACAACCACCCATTGAGGGATAAATGTCTAAACAACAATAGAATATTTTCCAGCCATGCTACACTGTGGCTAAAAACCAAGAATATTATGCTATTAAAATGTTATGCTAAAAAGGAGCCAGACACATGATCACATATTGTATGATTATATGTTTATAAACCATCTACAAATGGGTAAATCCATAGGTACAGAAGGCAGATTAGTGGTTTCCTGGGGTTGGGGGGAGGAGGGAATGGGAACACTGCTCAATGGGTAGAAGATCTCCTTTGTGGGTGATGAAAATATTTTGGAAGTAGACAGAAGTGATGGTTGCACAACATGGTAAATGTACTAAATGCCACTGAATTATACATTTTTAAATGGTTAATTCTGTTATGTGAAGTTTACTTCCATTGAAACATTCCAAAAAACTCGTACTGAGCTTATTCCATATGCTAAAATATTCATACATGCAATCAGTTATTCATTCTAGAACATTTATTGAACACCTACTACACCCTGAGGCTCAAGATGTACAGTAATAAGATGGACAAGGAAGTGCCCAGTCTATGGTTGGTAGGTAATACCTGAAAAATCCAAAGCTCAAAACCCAGAAGTCATTCTTGACTCACCCCCATTTCTCAGCAGGCCCACCCAACCCATCACCACGTTCTGTCAGTTCCACCTCCAAAATCTCTTCTGCCCCCTCCTGAATCCAAGTCACTTCATGTCTCCCTGAGGCAAGGGTAAAATCTCAGAAAGCAGTTGCCCGCTTCTTCTTCCTTGCACCCCAAATGATACATTTGTTAATGTCACTTGGATGTTGGTTATCACTCCCCTAAAACCCTACAGTGGCTTCTCATTGCTCTCTCCAACTCCTCCCTGTGACCTGTGTGCCCAACATGGTATGGACCTGGCCCTCTAGACCTCATCTCCCGCCTCTCCTCTGCCCTTGTCCACTCAGATCCAGTGACAGAGACAGTTATTCCCTGTCTTCACCCCTCCACCCCTCTCTCCCACCCCCACCCCCAAGCTGCCTGCACTTCAGGGCTCATATTCTTCCTGTTCTTCCTGCCTCAACACTTTCCTTGGCCCGTGGTCTGACTGGCACCTTCTAACCTTCCAGGACTTTCTGTATGTCGCCTTTCAGAGAGGTCCTTCAGAGCAACCCATCAAAAGGAAATTTTACTCTTCCCACCCCCAAACCCCTTATTCTGTTTTTCAAGTTCCATTCATTCCTTACCCAGCACTTAACCACAGTCTGTAATTACTTGCTTAGTTGTGTGTGTTCATTGCCTGCTGCTGCAGCTGGAATTTAAGTTTTACATTGTTCTTGTTTGTCACCTAACTTTAGAGCCTAGCACCTGACCTGAACCTCGATGGTTCTCTGTGGTTTTTTTTTTTGATGAACAATTGAAAGATTGGATGAGGCGATGTGTTGGGGAGTTTCAGCAATTCCCGAAGCAGGTTTGGGATGGGCATCCTTTGCATGCTCTGCCCTGTAACCTCCAACCTCATGATCTGCATGTGGGAAAGTGGGACTTTCAGCTCCTCTCTGCTTCTCATTCTGGGTCTCTGTTTCTCATCTGTAAAATGAAATGGCCAGGGAGGCTGTAGAGCAACTGTACTTCCCTACATTGCTGATGGGAGTGTATATTGGTTCAACCACTTTGGACAATGGTACCTGTGCAAAATATATACACACATGTTTATGGCAGCTTTATTCATAGTAGCTGTTATGGACGGAATGTGTCTCCTCCAAAGCTCTTATGGTGAAGCCCTAGTCCCTCAGAATGTGGCTGGAGTTGGAGATGAGGCTTTTAAAGAAGTAATGAAGGTTAAATGAGGTAATTGGGGTGAACCCTAATCTAATGTGACAGGGAGAAGATACAAGCCAAGGAGAGAGGTCTTCAGAAGAAACCAACCCTGCCGACATCTTGATCTGGGACTTCTAGCTTCCAGAATCATGAGAAAAATAAATTTCTGTTGTTGAAGTCCCCCCACCTGTGGTATTTTATTATGGCAGCCCTAACAAACTCAATCAGTAGCCAAAACTGGAAACAATCCAAATGTTCTTAAAAAGAAAGATAGATAAATAGCATATTCTGCAATAAAAAAAAAGCCACTACAGATACACGCAATATGGATGAATCTCAAAAACCATGATGTTGAGCCAAAGTAGTCAAACGCAAAAAAGTATATATGATGTATTATTCCATTTACCTCAAATTCAAGATCAGGCAAGCATGATCGATGGTGACAGATGAGAAATAGGGGTTGTCATGGTGGCAGAGGTAAAGGGAGGAAGAGAGATCAACAGGGGAAAAGTATGAATAAACTTTCTGGGTGTTCAATGTAGAAATATTCTATATCTTGATTCAATGATGATTACATAAGTCTATATATGTCGAAATTAACATAATTATTGAGCTGAATTATTTGAGCTATGTGCTAAGATTTATATACTTTACTGTATGTATATCATATATCAATGTTTTAAAAGTCCCCAAACTGAAGGGTAGGGTGAATCAACTAATCTACAGGATCCTTTGTAACTCTTGTCTCTTCTCAGTCCAACACTGGCTAAATCTGGAGGAGGGCTGAACTCTGCAGAAATATAACAGCCAAAAGGGGAAAGCGTCAGGGAGCGGAAGGAAGGAAGGAAGCCATGCGCCTGTGAGCCAGAGAACTAGAGGAAAAGGTACTGTGAGGGAAATAAAAATTGCCAAGGACATGTAGAGGGCAGTGTGAGTGTGTGCTAGATATTGGCCTCCTGGGAATGTTACATTCTAGCGTCACTCTCTGAATATGGGGGAACAGCACAGGCAGTGCTGTCCTCACATACAGCCTCAATGG
>NW_005871153.1:3652894-3655084 GCF_000147115.1 Myotis lucifugus
GAGTGAATTCCAAAGAAGAGATAGTTGGAAAACCACTCGGGGATCCCTGGCCCAACCCAAGAGAGACTGAGCATGGCCACTCACAGTGCCTAGAACACTGCGTGGCTCACAGGCCTGTGACTCTGCTCAGCAAGTCTGCACCTGCAGCTGCACCCACTCCACCCACACTCCCCTGCCGGGCTGACACCCATACAGCGGGGGCAAACCTCCTCCAAAAGCCTCTTCTGACGCTCAGCAACACCCCCAAGAGTCTGGGCTTACGTGTCCCTTCTCTGTGCCCCCACAATTTCCCAGGTGTAACGTGGTTCTTAAGAGCATGAACTGTGACAAATTCATAGACACAGAAAGTAGAGCAGTGGTTTCCAGAGGCCGGGGGGTGGGGGGTGGGGGGTGACGAGGTGGGGGTAGAGGAGAATGAGAAGTATTGTTTAATGGGCACGGTACTTCAGCAGGATGATGAAAATGGTAAAGACAGCCAATTTTATGTTATGTATATTTTACCATGTTTTTTTTTAAATTAAAACTATAAAAAAGGAATTGTGAAAATTTCAAATAAATAAAGAACAAGACTTCAGTTTTCTTTAAAAAGGTGGTTAAATGGTAAATTTTAGAAGATAGATATATATATCTTACCACAATAATAATTTAAAAAAAAAGAACTGTGACCTTAGAAAGGCATGAACTTGAGTCCTGTCTCTGCCACTTACCAGCTGAGTGACTTTAGAGGAGTCACATGACCTCAGATCCCCATTCTGTAAAATGGGGATAATAACATTGCTTTCCTCACAAGGTTATATTGAGGATTAAGTGAGATTATATACACAAAATATCCAGCTAACAATTGTACTGAATGAATATTTTTCTCTTCTTTGATAGCCCTGTTCACAGTACAGGTTGGGGCAAAAGTAGGTTTACAGTTGTTTGTATGGAAAATAATACACTGGTTAATCTAATCTAATAAAAGAGAAACTGCAAATTGACTGTACCTCTGCTACGCCCCAAGCCATGCCCACCAGCCAATCAGAGTGACTATATGCAAATTAACCCAACCAAGATGGCAGCTGGCAGCCATGGAGCTGGAGCAAGCAGGAGGCTTGGTTGCCCGGGCGATGGAGGAAGCCAAGCTTCCCGCCTGCCCTGGCCAGCTGTGGCCTCTGCTCAAGGCAACAAAGTTTCAATTATAGAAGATAAATAAATCCCAGATACCTGCTTCCAGCCAGCCTCCACTGGGAGCTTGGGTGGCTGGGGGCTGTGGCCAGCCTGCAAACAGCCATCAGCCCCTCACCCAGGATGGTCACACCCTCATGGGGTGAGGGTCCCCACTGGGGGCCTTGGCCAGCCTGAAAATGGCCCTCAGCCCCTCACCCAGACTGGCCAGGCACCCCAGTGGGGACACCCACCCTGAAAGGGCTGTGGCCAGCCTGAAAACAGCCATCAGCCCCTCACCCAGGCTGGCCAGGCACCCCAGTGGGACCCCCACCCTTCAGGGCAAACCAGCCGGCCCCCACCCATGCACCAGGCCTCTATCCCAGTGATGGCAAACCTATGACACGCATGTCAGAGGTGACACGCGAACTCATTTTTTTGGTTGATTCTTCTTTGTTAAATGGCATTTAAATAAATAAAATAAATATCAAAAATATAAGTCTTTGTTTTGCTATGGTTGCAAATATCAAAAAATTTCTATATGTGACACAGCACCAGAGTTAAGTTAGGGTTTTTCAAAATGCTGACACGCTGAGCTCAAAAGGTTCACCATCACTGCTCTATCCTATATAATAAAAGGGTAATATGCAAATTGACCCTAACAGCAGAACGACTGGGAATGACTGGTCACTATGACACACACTGACCACCAGGGGGCAGACGCTCAATGCAGGAGCTGCCCCCTGGTGGTCAGGTGCTCCCCACAGGGGGAGCTCTGCTCAGCCACAGGCAGGCTGACGGCTGCCAGTAGAGTGGTGGTGGTGGGAGCCTCTCCCACCTCCTCAGCAGCGCTAAGGATGTCCTACTGCAGCTTAGGCCTGCTCCCCGCTGGCAAGTGGACATCCCCCGAGGGCTCCCTGGCTGCCAGAGGATGTCTGACTGCCAGCTTAGCCAATCCCCCGGGAGGGCCTAAGCCAGCAGGTGTCATCCCTGAGGGTCCCAGACTGAGAGAGGGCACAGGCTGGCTGAGGGACCCCCCCCCCC
>NW_005871153.1:3655184-3656018 GCF_000147115.1 Myotis lucifugus
CCCAATTTTTGTGCACCGGGCCTCTAGTAAATAATAATACAAGAATAAACTCTGTGCTTGAACTACTCACAACTGTAAACCTACTTTTGTTTATTACAATTCTCTATAGTGTCCAATTTCTCAACCATCCTAACCCCTCTCTCTCAACACACACACACACACACACACACACACACACACACACACACACTGTAGATGTGTTTCCTTGCTTTTCATTGTATCCTCCAGTGATCAGGCCAGTGCCTGGCACATAGTGGGAGCTCATTGAATGTTTGAAATGAACTTCAGCAAGAGGGTTTGACAAAAGAAAACCTTCCCAACACGAATATGGACAAACAGCAGAATAGACTGTTCAAATAATGTTAAGACAATGAAAGAATCCTCACAGACCTGGGTTAGAGTATGTTCCTCCAAAAACAGGGGTATAGAAGGGAGAACTCCAGGGAGTCCCTGCCAGGCCCTGTTTCTATGGTAGGCTGGGAAAGAGTGTGGTTGCTTATTGAATAATAATTAGCTACTCATTATTGGACATTGATTCAGCTTCATCATAGACTCATTTGCAGGACTTCCTCCGACGTTTCATTAAGAAAACATCACATTAAAAAGCCCAGTTCTCAAGTTAGTAGGAGCACTTTCTGCCTCTCCTCTCTGGCATTGATCTTCATCTCTTCTGACTATCGCCCCCTCCTTTCCACCTGCATGTTCTGGCTCCAGCTAGCACAGTGGTTCTCAACCTGGGCTGCACATTAGAAATCACCTGGGAATTGTTTTTAAATCCTGATTTCTGGGCCTCATCCTCCGAAAATTCTGTTTTCTTTGTTATGGGGTGGGGGC
>NW_005871153.1:3656118-3665137 GCF_000147115.1 Myotis lucifugus
CCTTCCTATGTTCATTCACGGCGGACATTTTATAAATCCTCAATAATGAGCCTTTACTCATTTAAAGCTCAGTGACACCCGTCCCGCAGGGGACGTCATCATGCAACCAAAATAACTAGAATTTTCCGGAGTAATGAAGCCCATAAATCAAAATAATCAAAAGATTGCCAAGTGATTCTAATGTGCAGCCAAGGTTGAGAACCACTGAGCTAGCAGGCTGCTTAAACTGGCTAGGCCAAGCCCTTAGCCTTCAGTTAGAACAAATCGTCTTCCCCAACTTACTCCCTCCCCCCCACCCAGCTCCACCCTCCACCGTCCCCCAGCCAGGCCCCTCTAGCCTGTGCTTTTAGGCCTCTTTAGAAAGCCTGGACCATGGGTGAGACCACAGCACCCCGAAGCCATGCATTCTGACTTCTGTGTCCTGGTCAGAGGATCTCCTAGAGAATTATCTCCCTGACATCTCCGCATGTTTTTTTCACTTTCTCTTTTTTGCCTCAGAATTTAGCTCTCTAACTGGCTTCACCTACAGGGCCCAGGCTTTATTTAGCTCATTAAAAAAATTTTTTTCCGCTTGACTAAAACTAAATCCAGAGTTGACCTCAGATGATACCATTTTCTTCCTTAACTATAACATTCACATTACTACACATTTTGAGTTTATATTTAAAGCCCAGTGTCAAAATGTCTTCATATCTTCTACCTATGAGATTGCCCTTCTGGGGGTAGGTGGAGGTGGGCAAAGCGGGGGGCGGGGGGGCAAATGGTGATGGAAAGAGACTTTGCTTTGGGCGGTGGGCGCTGATGCAATGTGCAGATGATGTTTTGTTGAGTTGTACACTTGAAACCTGTATGGTGTTGTGAATCAATGTCACCCCAATAAATCCAATAAAAAAACACACAATAATCCCAGAAAATTTCCCAGAACAAAAAGATAAATAAATGTCTCAAAACCTCACCCCGAATATGAAGGGAAAGCCAATACCACCCCCCACCAGATACCTCTGGAGGATCTTGGGGACAGTCAGGGATGGGCTTCTGGGAAGTCTCAGGGATGAGAGCCCCAATATCTGGTTTCCACGGAAGCATTTGACTCTGACTGGTACTTTGGTTTCTCTCCACCTTGTGATATGGCCCCTTTCTCCTTTGATTCTCTAAGGCAGTGGTTCTCAACCTTCCTAATGCCGCGACCCTTTAATACAGTTCCTCATGTTGTGGTGACCCCCAATTTCATTGTTACAAATTGAACATAATTAAAGCATAGTGATTAATCACAAAAACAATATGTAATTATATATGTGTTTTCCGATGGTCTTAGGCGATCCCTGTGAAAGGGTCGTTCGACCCCCAAAAGGGTCGCGACCCACAAGTTGAGAACCGCTGCTCTAAGGCAAGCACAAGCACAAGAATACAGCAGAGTTTGATTGAAGAATTGACTGATTACAGGAGGAAGTTACATCATCACACAACTACCTGACAACACACAAATGGCAAATGACCGACATGGGTTAAATAATAAAAGCATGGCGTTTCATCCCAAGGACCTCCTCGCTGTCTATGGCTTCTCTGCAGGCCCCACCTCCACCCCATCACAGTGCTGAGTCACCACCTCTCTCTGGAGCTATCCTATAATAACAATAGTATATGTGGTCTCTGTCCCTGGATCCAGGCCCAGAGCTCCTGAGCCCCTTAGAATTTCCTGAGTGTTGACAGGAGTGTCTTCTGACTACACCTCAGTTTACAGCAGTGGTTCTTAACCTTCCTAATGCCACGACCCTTTAATACAGTTCCTCATGTTGTGGTGACCCCCAACCATAAAATTATTTTCGTTGCTACTTCATAACTGTAATGTTGCTACTGTTATGAATCGTAATGTAAATATCTGATATGCAGGATGTATTGTCATTGTTACAAATTGAACATAATTAAAGCATAGTGATTAATCACAAAAACAATATGTAATTATATATTCAATATGTGTTTTCCGATGGTCTTAGGCGACCCCTGTGAAAGGGTCGTTTGACCCCCAAAGGGGTCACGACCCACAGGTTGAGAACCGCTGATTTGCAGTAATGAGTGACTCAGGGTAGGGCCCCTTGATAGCTTCTTGGTGGGACCTGTCACCAGAAAGATCAAGCCCTTGATTAGAGGGTGGAATTTACAGCCCCCTGCACCTCTGGGGAGGGGTAGAGAGCTGGAGATTAAGAGATAAAAACTCTTGAACAATAAGATTTGGAGAGCTCCTGGGTATGCGAACACAGCAGTCTTCTGGGAGGATGGTGCACCTATAGAGGGTTTGGAACCTCTGCATGTCCCCACCCCAGATACCCAACCAATTTAGCTGTTTCTGAGTGGTATCCTTTCTAATAAGCCAGTAAGCAGAAGTAAAGTGCTTTCCTGTGTTCCGCGAATCACTCCAGCGAATTATCAAATGTGTGGAGGATTGTGGGAACCCCCAAACTTGTAGTCAGCTGAACAGATGTGTGAGCCGCCTGGAGATTCCATTTGTGGCTGGCATTTGAAGTGGGGGCAGACTTCTGGGACTGAGCCCTTAACCTATCGGGTCTATGCTAACTCCAGGAGTTAGTGTCAGAACTTCCCTCAGAGAACCAGACAGGAATCCTGTGTGGGCCTTGCTCTTGTGGGTTGTGTGAGTTTGGGAGACTTACAACTATCTTGATGGGAGTCTAGATCCTGTTTCATATTTAAAAAGCCCAAAAGCCTTATAACAGGTAGGGTCTGGGCACCAGGATCCAAGTCAGTCAACCAGCTACTTAGGCCAGTGATTTTTGTCTTTGGAGCAAAAAAGTTTACCAGAGGAGCACCCCTGCCTGGGCAGCAAGGTCTGCAGTGTCCACCCCTGCTCTGCTGTTCCCTGGGATGACCTTGGCTGGGATACTGGATATCCAGCTTCCAGCCTGTTTTTCAAGTCTAGTTCTCCAATTTTCTTGCAATGGTTTTCATTAAAAAATACGTCCACAGCCCTAACTGGTTTGGCTCAGCGGATAGAGTGTCGGCCTGCAGACTCAAGGGTCCCAGGTTCAATTCTGGTCAAGGGCATGTACCTTGGTTGCAGGCATATACCCAATAGGGGGTGTGCAGGAGGCAGCTGATCGATGTTTCTCTCTCATCAATGTTTCTAACTCTTTATCCCTCTCCCTTCCTCTCTGTAAAATTCAATAAAATATATTTTTAAAAAAGAAAGGAAAAAAAAAATATGTCCACAAATTCTGCCCTAGCAAGTTTGGCTCAGTGGATAGAGTGCCAGCCCAGGGACTGAAGGGTCATGAGTTAGATCAGGGGTGGGCAAACTTTTTGACTTGAGGGCCACAATGGGTTCTTAAACTGGACTGGAGGGCCGGAACAAAAGCATGGATGAAGTGTTTGTGTGAACTAATATAAATTCAAAGTAAACATCATTACATAAAAGGGCACGGTCTTTTTTTTTTTAGTTTTATTCATTTCAAACGGGCCGGATCCTGCCCGCGGGCCGTAGTTTGCCCACGGCTGAGTTAGATTCTGGTCAAGGGCATGTACCTCAGTTTCAGGCTCAATCCCCAGCCCCAGTTAGGGCATGTGCAGGAGGCAACCAATCTATGTGTCTCTCTCACATCAATGTTTCTCTCTCTGTCTCTCTCCCCCTCCCTTCCACTCTCTCTAAAAATCAATGTGTCCACAAATTCTTCGACAGTTTTCTTCAGGAGCTGGGGCTTCACTCCCCGCTGGTACCACGTCTTTACATCTTCTCCCTCTACCCCCAGCCCACAGTCCCATCCTCCTACCCTCTGCCCCTTTCTCAGGCAGCACAGTTCAGGTGCAGATTTCTCATGATCTCGCCAGCACATCCAGGTTCTGTCCTGAAGGCTTCACGTTTCTCACTCAGACAGGCTGTGCAGAGAGTTTCCTAGTTGTAAAATCACCCTCACCGCTCCCTGAGAAGGCAAAAGCAGCCGCAGACTGCTGTGGCATTCAATTACTCGCAGCCTTCCTCTCCCCAAAGCTGTGCCTTCTGTCTTCTACCCTCCTCACCCACTCACTGGTCCCTGGGGGTTTCCCCTGGTCTCTTCCTCTGGGAGTTAAATTGCCTAGTCTCACACTCCTGAGAACCAGCCGTCTGTGACCTGTCTGCTGTTTGGAAACCATTCACCTCGATCCACGTCTGAAAACTGTCTCCTTCCTCGATTTCTTCAACATTGCACAGGTTGGGCCCGCCTTTCCTCTCAGCTGCTCTCTCTCTCTCTCTGCTTTTCATTCCCTCACTTCCAGGGTAAGGTGCCTCCTGCCTTTTCTTCCTGAATGTTCTCTTTCAACTGCCTTGGCCTTGGCCCTGGCTGGTGCGTCTCAGTTGGTTGGGCATCGCCCTGTGCACTGTAGGGTTGATGGTTCAATTCCCAGCAGTGTTGCAGGCTTGATCTCTGATAGGGGGCATGCAGGAGGCAGCCGATCGATGTTCAGCTCTCACATGGATGTTTCTCTCTCTTTCTCCCTCTCTTTCTAAACATCAATTTGTAAAAAAAACAAAAACAAAACTGCCTTGGCCTCTCTGCCATCTCCAGCTCCCAGCTGAGGGTAATCCCCCAGGCTCTGCCTCTACAGCCGTCTCCTCTCCTGAATGCCAGGACACACTCCTTTCCGTTCAGTCACTCTAATTAGCTCTCTCCCTGGTGCCTCAGCTCAGCATCGGGGCGTGAGAGCCGGCTCATCTTCTCCCCTGCCTTCCCTCCTTCTATTAATGCTCTCATCCTTCCTTCTGGAACTCAGGCTCAAATTTCCAATTCTCTTTGCCAGCCTCTTCTCCTTCTCGCCATACCTCCTCAGTTTCTCAGTCCCACCATGTCTTTTCCCTCCGTATCCCCCACATCTCTCTGGTCACTCAGGTCCTGCTCACCTCTCATACTGGCCTCCGTGGGCACCTCTCTATTATTATCCACACTCCCCAACTAATCTCTACTAGACACAGGCTCCAGAGCAACATGCCTAAGGAATAGTCCCCATTCTATTTACTGCTTCGCTTAAAAACCTTCCATTATATTCAACAGCACTGAGTTCCTACTGTGTGTGTATTATTTATGATTCTTTGCACGCAACCTACTGAAACCCACATGTGCCACTTTAAACTGAAAATGGGGGTTGGTTACATGGATACGGGGAGATCTCACACAGCCCAAGGGCAGGAATGCAGCCAAGCCTCAGAAGTGGAGAGGTCAGGAGTCCATGGCCTCCTCTCTCCATGCCCTCTCTGCCTCTCCCACCTCCCCTGCAGACTCCAGCTCTCTCTCTGCACCTGGATCCTTGCAGAAGATTGCTGCCTCATAGGAGCCAAGGTTTATTTTTATCCCCACTACTCAGGAGACCACACACAACGGCAATGGAGCCTTTCAGTCCCGGTTTCCAATGTGTAGGCGAGCTAGTCAGGAATCTTCTGCTTGCAAAGGATGGACACCCAACATAACTGGCTTGGACAAAAGCACAAGTAGTCCTGCTCCTGTCACATGTTAAAGAACACTGGTGACACCTGATAAATTTTACCCCCAGAGAAGGTTGGCTCTACTCCACAACTCCAATTTAAGAAAAACCTTTAGGGTGGACTCCAACTGATCTAGCTTGGGCCATGTCTCCATCCTTGGGTAGGTGAGAGGGGAACTTGACAGGGTAGAGGATAGAACGTAGACTGGCGTCAGATTGCCTGGGTTTAAATTCTGGCGCTATTACTTATCAGCTGTGTTACACTTGGCATTTAACCTTTCTGTGTCTCAGTTTCCTTGTCTATAAAATCCGGGTAACAATAGGACCCATCTCAAACATTATTATTAAAATTAAATTTGGAGTGCTTAGAATAGTGCCTACCACCAAGTAAGGCTCTGTAAGTTTTAGTGATGATGATGATGGTGGTGGTGGTGGTGGTGGTGGTGGTGGTGGTAGTGATGGTAATGATGGTGGTGACAGCTACAGCTGGTCCCTGGAAGGAGGAGAGGAGTGGAGTACACTCTTTTTGAACCATATGCTTGAGAGGGGAGGAGAAGCTCACCAAAAGGAGTGTGCATTAGTTTCCTAGGGATGCTGTAACAATATACCACAAACTATGTAGCTTAGAACAGAAAGTCATTTTCTCAGTTCCAGAATGTAGAAGTCTAAAGTCAAGATGAGGGCAAGGTGGTTCCTTTGGAGGGCTATGGGGAAGAATCTGTTCCAGGCCTCCCTCCTAGCTTTTGGTAGCCTTACGTATGACTTGGCTTATAGATTTAGATTTTCCCAGTATCTTCACACTAGCGTTCCTTTGTACATGTCTGTCCCTGATTTCCTCTTTCTACAAAGACACCAGTTGTATTGGATTAGGGTCTACCCTAATGACCTCATCTTAACTTGGTCATTTGCATAGATTCTATTTCCAAATAAGGTCACATTGTTTGGTTGGGGAGGGGTCACAATTCAACCCATAACAGAGGGGATAGGGCAGTGCTGGCCCCAGACTAACAGCAAATGTCCCCTCCCTTTCTAATTCACTGAATATTCTGCTCAGCCCAGTTTGGGTCAATTGCTCATTCCCAGTCCCATCAACAGTAGCTGGAGGGGGTAGCAGGGTCAGGGAGTCATGCTGCATCACATAATTGCTGGGGACAGTGGGCTACTCTGAGAAAGGGCTGGGATCTGGTTCACCTGCTGGACAAACATGTCAGGCATTGTCTACTCCAGTGCGCAGTATGTCAGCCACTCTCCGGGAGGTTCCCGGAGACGAATAAGAAGATGTTTATTCTACGGCAAGGGAGAATGTCCTGCGCAAAAGCACTAACGGCAGAGCAGGTGCCATAGAATAAGTGCTCTAGTGGAAGCACACACAGAGCACTGAGAGAGTGCTGGGGGGACTGACGAAGCTCCACGCTGGGAGGAAGGGGAACAGGGACCAGTAAAAGCCTCTCTGGAAGAGTGACAGTAGAGTTACCCTTAGAGAGAAGAAAAGAATTTGGATGAGTAAAGAAGTCATAGGGGTGAGAGGGGAAGAAGAGGGTCAGGGAATGATGAGGAGATAAGCTATTGTGTCCGGGTAGTCAAGTGAAAAATGAGAAGTGATAGCAAACATTCGTTGAATGCTAACTGGGTGCCTAACACTGCTTTATGCCTTCCACGTGCATAAACTCTGCTCTCTTCACCACGATCTTGGAACATCACCATCACTCCTACTTTACAGGTGAGGTTCACTGACTTGGCCAAGGTCATGTAGCCAACAGTTGGTAGAGCCCAGGGTCGTACGCTACATCCTCTATGAAAGGTTAGATTGGAATGTAGCCAGATTTGCCAAGGAATCTGGAGTTTATTCTAGAGGCAACAAGAAGCCAGTGAGGAAGTGTAGGCAGGGGAGGGCCTGGCTGCGCCTTTATTTCAGGATGACAGCTCAGCGGCAGCGTGGAGGAGGCTGTGGAGCAGGGAGAGATTCCAGGGCAGCCAACACCTACCATCTCCCACTCCATGGGGAAAGAAAAGAATTAGCCATCATCCTGCTATAGAAGACAGCACCAGGAGCCCGGGAACTGTTTGCTAGCTTGTTCATTTTAATTTAATTTTTATTGAAACATAACCTACATACAAGAAAGTGCACAAATCATAAGTATGGCTTGATAGATTTTTCCATTGGATGAATGCATCTCACAGATTGAATCTTTACATAACGACCCCAAATCCTGCCCTATCAGGCCCACCCCTGAAGCCACCAGTCTGACTACCTCGTCCATCCTTCTGTGGAAAATCTCCTGCTGCCTAACTATGGCTCCACATTTTCTCTCAGAACATTGCACTGTCTTTGGAAAGCCCAAGCCACCCTGCCCAGCTGGGCGGGCTCCCTCTTGCACTCAACGTGGCCTCAGGCAAGTTCACTTCCCTTAGCGCTGGAGGGCTCAGGTCTCCATCTGTAAAATGGAGTCAATAAAGGTTAGCTTCTTTTTCACAAGTTTAAGAATAAATTCATTATAAATAAATTAACAATTTGTAGAAATTTGTATATATTTATATAGTCCTATATAATAAAAGAGAAACATGTAAATTGACCGTCCCTCTGTTATGCTCACCAGCCAAACAGAAGTGAGTATGCAAATTAACCTGACAAAGATGGTGGGTTAATTTGCATGCACAGGCATGAGGCAAAGAGCAGAGCGGGAGAGCTGGTGGCTTGGGGGGACATGGGTCCCTCGGTCACTCCCCCCAAGTTGCCAGGTGAAGAGCAGAGCAGGAGAGCCGGAGGCTTGGGGGGATGTGGCTCCCTCGGTGAGCACAAGGAGCACCAGGAATGCTGGGAATCATAGTTCTGGTCATGGACGGATCTCCTAGACACTAGAGCAAAGTGAGCTGGGAGCAAGTTACTGTTGTGGGTGGGGGATGGAGGGAAAGCAAAGGTGAGAGACATAAGTAAAATCAAAGTGTCTAGGAAAAATTAAAGGGAAGATTTCCTAAAACTTCCAGGAAATCTCCACCAATGAAGCAAAGAAAAAAAAATGCCTCTATTATTCTGTGAGCAACAAACCATACTGAGTTGGGGTCTCAGACAATTCGCTCATATGATTACAAAGACAGACAGAAACTCCCGGATTGGAGAGGGCTCCCCTGAGGGCTCCCAGATTGGAGAGGGTACAGGTTGGGCTGAGGGACCTCCACACCCCCAGTGCACGAATGTTGTGCACCAGGCCTCTAGTATTTATATATTTACTAGAGGCCTGGTGCACAACATTCGTGCACTGGGGGGTGGAGGTCCCTCAGCCCAACCTGTACCCTCTCCAATCTGGGAGCCCTCAGGGGAGCCCTCTCTCGCTTCTTTGTTGAAACAAAATGGAGATTCGCCAGACACACCCACCAGGGGTGGGGGGCACAAAAAAAAAGAAAAAAAATTTTTTCCCATCCCCCCGGCGGGGGGCCTCCCGTCGGGTTTAAAAAAAACTCACTCATTATATGTTACTACACAGACATATTTGATTTTTTATTATCTATGGTCTTGACGCCCACACACTGGGGAAAGCACCAAGAGAATTTTTTTTTT
>NW_005871153.1:3665237-3671180 GCF_000147115.1 Myotis lucifugus
GTAATATTTTATATGCTATGCTTTAATTTTATCCTAACTCTGGAGAATTTTAGGTCTTCTTATTTGTCCTCTATATTCAATCCCTAATTATTTAATACTATAACATCAAATACTTTATTATTTGGCACATGCCTTCAATTCCATTTTTACCCAAATAAATATTTCTTCCTACTTGATCTGCTCTCAAGCCTGGTTTACTTATTTCAATTTATACTTTGGCTATCCTTCTAGTATCATGGGGGGAAGTTTATTCATGCTTTAGTATACCAAATCAATTAGTATCCAAGTTCTAATAACATTTCTTTTTGCACCATCTCTATTATCAATTTTTATTATTCCCTACTATATTTCTGCCTCAAGATTTCTTCTAGACTGTTTAAGCCCACCTAATGTGTTTCCTTCCCTTCAAATTCTTCCCCAACCAAACCACCCTTCTCACCAGTGGCCAGAAACATCTTATAAAATTACTTATAATAACTTATAAAGTAACTAGAGGCTTGGTGCATGGATTCGTGCACTGGTGGGGTCCCTTGGCCTGGCCTGCACCCTCTCACAATCCAGGACCCTTGGGGGATGTCAGAAAGCCAGTTTCAGCCTGATCCCTGCAGGTCAGGCTGTGGGACCCCACTGGTGCCTGAATCCGTGCACCAGGCCTCTAGTATGCATATAAGATCTTTGGTTAATCTCTTTCTGCCCTCCCCCCTTCCCCCTCCCCTCTGAGATTCATCAGTCTGTTCCATATATCCATGCCTGTGCATTGAGCATCTGCCCCCTGGTGGTCAGTGCTCACCATAACTACCAGTCGAATGGTCACTTAGGTTTTTATATATACTGTATAAATATAATTATAAAATATATAATTTTATATTATATAATATGTAATTTATAATGTGTATAAAATTGATAAATAAATTAGGGAAATGAACAGATGTCTGCCATCACCATCTCTGATGGTGTGTGCTTCACTTACTTGGGTATGTTTACAGAGGAGTTTTATGCCGCCAGCAGACAAGGTGCTGCAGAGGACATAGAGGTGGAGAAGATGCATCTGTCCCATGTTCCCGAGCACTCCAGATGTCGGGGGAGAGGTGAAGAGGATGCAGTGTGGAAGTCAGGTACACAAATGACCTTTAGAAGATTCTCTCTGCAGGTGTGGTGTTTTATGGGACTCTGGGGGAGTTTGAGCTATTTTCTTCTCTCTCTTTCTCTCTCTTTCCTGCTTTGAATGGCTCTGCCCCAGGCCTGGGGAATTCAGGCCCAGACTCAGGCAGTGATTGGTGGTTAACCCTTTACTACTAGAATTTGATGGGGTTGGGCTACCTGAAGAGCTACTGGAAAGCTTCATGCTACATGTTGCATGTTTAGTTACCAATGATTGTATTTCCTCCTCTCTTCACACAGACTTCCATCCAGTTCACCTTCTCTCCTCTGTTCAACTCATACCCTGGTAGGCAGAGGAGCCATAATCATAGAACCTTCAGGGAGGGCCCTGCTTGCCTCTTAGGCCTCATCTCTGCCACCGACTTCCCAGAGGGTGAGCTACCCAGCTCTTCACCACCACCCCCGTCTGCTCTGAGACCCAGGTCCCAGACACCCTTCTCTGCCTATCCAGGGCTCCAGTGCGTGCGTGTGTGTGTGTGTGTGTGTGTGTGTGTGTGTGTAAGCAAACTGTTATATATCTATTTGACATGAAAATATATTTTTATTGATTATTAGAGAGAAAGGAAGGGAGAGGGAGAGAGAGGGGAAAACATCAATGTGAGAGAGAAACATCGATTGGTTGTCTCTCATACGTGTCCCACCAGGGATGGAACCTGCTGGCCCTGAGGGGTGGGGAATGGGGAAGGGCAGGAAAAGCCATGGCAAATGGAAATCAGTGTTTTCTGGGACATTAGAATCCTGCTCCTTTGGGATTTGGGATTTATTTCTGAAGTATGAAATTGTAGAAAAGATGGGGTCAGAGGCTGGAAATCAGAGTCTTGGAGTCCAGTAAACTTCCCACTAGTCCTAATGATGCCCTTGCTATTTCTTTGAGGTTCAGTTTCTTTGTCTAGAAAATGGAAAAAACACTGACCCAACTCACCTCAAAAGGGATAGTAGAAGCACTTTTAGAAGCTGCAATGTTCTTTAAGAAATGTACAAGATTATTATTCTTACTATTGTCTCTTTTCCCTGCCCCTCTGCTTTTGGCAGACCTTATAATATTCTTTTAAAAATAAAATGGAAAATAATAAATGCTTGAAACACACAATACAAGTCATAGAGAACAGTTCAACTTCCCTTCATTCTCCCCACTCCTACGCCTTCAACATTCTTCAGGCCACACTCCTATTCATTTCTTTTTTTTTTTTTAAATACATTTTTACTGATTAGAAAGAAAGAGGAAGAGAGAGGGAGAGAGAGAGGGAAACATCGATGTGAGAAACATCGATTGGTTGCCTCCCATGCTTGGCCCCACCAGGGATCAAACCTGTAATTTAGGTATGTGTCCTGACTGGGAATCAAACCACAGCATTTGGTGTACAGGACAATATTCCAACCCTGAGCCAGCAGGCCAGGGCCTACTCATTTCTTCTGTATCTTTTCAGACAGCTTTTGGGCACATGCAGGTAAATCCCCATGCAATGGGTTGTTTTACCTCCACATTCTCCACCTCTCTTCTGCACTTCTTTCATTCAGTATTTGAAGAACTTTTCATTTTAGCACAATCTCTTTAATGGCTGCATAACAATCCATGATATGAACATACTATGAACGTCCCTCACTGTTGGGCATTTGGGATTCCCATCCTTTTAAGGCCCCTCAGGCTGCCAGTTTGGAGTCTCCACAGTTGTCCCTGGCACTGTGCTCCTCAGCATTTCCTCCTCACAGGAAATCCTGGGCCTCTGAAGCCAGGGCCGTGGGAGCTGGATGCAGCCAGTCACATCCGGCCTCAGGATGGGAGGAGCAGTGGGAGACACGCCGGCACCCATGGCTTGAGGGATCCCTGGGGCACAGGAAGCAGAGAAGGAAGTCGGTCTGGGGACATCACTTAGCCTCTGTTGACCTCCTCAGCCTCTTTGCCTGCTTGGGTCCATGCAGGAGAGCTTGCTGGCCTGTTAGAATCACCTAGAAAACTACAATCTCGGAGCTGAACCACACCCCAGGCCAATTAAACCAGATTCTCTGGGGACCAGCCCAAGACATTAGCAGTTTGCTAAGTATTTCAGGTGATTCTATTGTGCAGCCCCAAGAATTAAAGCCAAGAAGCCTGGAGGCCTTTACTGTCTTCCTCTCATGTCAACCCTATGAGAAAGATAGGGCTATCTCCCAGCATCCAACCCCGAATGCATTTACCAGCATGCATACCTGATGCATATGGGAAGGGTTCTTATTTAATTCCTTGCTAACTTTTTATTTGGTAACCTTTTGGGTTCCTATTCAAAATTGTTTATGTAAATTGGTAAGAAGTTTTTAGCAGGCAATTTGGCAATACTTTTCAAGAGCCATAAAGCTGTTCAGAATCATTGGCCTACTTATCCCACTGTTGGAAGCTATCCTAGAGAAATAACATAAATATGTGGGGAAGCTATATGCATAAGATGTTCATTGCAGCATTATTTATATTAATGGGAAACTGCAGAGGCCTAAATGTCCAATGATACAGGAATGGGTACGCAAACCGTGATATGTCTATTTGGTAGAAAATTAAGTAATCATTAAAATCATGGCTATGAAGACAGAGCAATATCATGGAAAATGCTTGTGCCATTAAGTTAAATGAAAACACAAGAAACAAGATTGTGGGAATACACTAGAATCACAACTGCCTGCAGAGAAAACTAAATGAAAGGGAAAAAATAGAAAGGAAAAGAACAAAATGCTAACATAGATTGCATTGGGATGGTGGGGCTAATTTTTTCTTTTCCGTACTTCCAGGGTTTTGTAATATGATTAGATTACTACTGAGATGAAAATAAATAGTAAGAAAATTCTGCCTTGTGTATTTTTTCACATGTCTGTCTGAGACTGGGGTTACCCTAGTGTTAAGGTGGCTTCATACTATGCGGAGGCCACTGGACAACACCAGATGCTTTGGGCTTTGCCCAGCACCTCAGCCAGCACCAAAGATCAGATTATAATGAATCTGAGGTCAGAGGATCTGGTTTTTAGCCCCAGCCACAATTCTACAGTATGACCTCGAGCAAATTCCTCCTTTCTGAGCCTCCGTTCCCTCATCTGTGCAACAATGGGCTCAACTAAAAGGATGCTCAAGAACCTTCTGTTTCTGAAATGTGATGACCATGATATTGATGACAAGGAAGATGATGCTCATGAAGCCCAAGTGCATTCAGACTCATTACATGGGAAACTAGGAGGCAGCAAAGCACCCCCTCGGAAATGTTTGCCGCAGACCGCCTCTGCTCCTGCCGCCTACATGCGGCATTGCTCCCCTCCCCGCCCTGCAGTGAAATCCTGAAAAGCATAACTGAATAAATGTAAGGCAAATCACACCTCTGTTCAATATTTGGTCATTTCTCTCCACATCACTCACGTGCGGTCCTGACGACTTGTAAATATAACAGCCTTCGGAATATGCAACGGAGCGCGTGGAGCCCAACAGGAGGCCCTGCTCCACCCCCACCACTGACTTCTCATCTTGATAAAGTGATTTTCCTCAACAGGCAGAGGACCGGGAGTCATAAATCAGTGACAGCACAGCTCCTTGGGGTGGGTGCCGCCCTCCACTTGGGAGAGATGGCTCTCTTACTTACGCGCGATGTGGCTGCAGCAGCCTGGGGCTACAGAATAACAGGGAGCAAGGTCTGGGGCTGTTATGAGCAGAATCATTCTGATGGGAAGGGAAATTGAAACCCCAGGATTTAAAGAGAGCAATAAAGGTGATGATGGGAAACGTAAGGCCCACGGAGACACAGCTATGCCTCACTCAGCTGGCGGGAGGGAACAGGCTGTTGGGATTAGTGCATTTTCCACATGACTAAAGTTTAACTGTGGAAGTGACCTTTAATCCCATTAAGATGTGTCTACTTTCCCGAGTGTCTAAATAGGACATAATTTAGCCTTTTTCTAATAACGCAAGGGAAAGAGACTGAAAGTTATGTAGTTATTTGGGTGATTATTATTTTTTAAAATATGTTTTTATTGATTTCAGAGAGGAAGGGAAAGGGAGAGAGAGATAGAAACATCAATGATGAGAGAGAATCATTGATTGGCTGCCTCCTGAATGCCCCCTACTGGGATCGAGCCTGCAACCCCGGCATGTGCCCTTGACCGGAATCGAACCCGGGACCCTTCAGTCCGCAGGCCGACGCTCTACCCACTGAGCCAAACTGGTCAGGGCTGGGTGATTTTTTTTGAAATGCCTGTATTCCTGATCGAGCCCACAACCTAGGCATATCCCCCGACCAGAAATCAAACTGTGACCTTCCGGTCCATACGTTGACACTCAACCACTGAGCAACACTGGCTGGGTGTTAAGATATTTTGTTGGTGTTGGGGAATATTAGAAATATACATATTTAAAATATCACAAGGGATATTTAGGGGAGTGTCAAAGGTGGTGCCCCTAATTATTCCTTGATCTTTCCAAACAAATCTCTTGTGCTCCCCAACAACAGGGTGCAAATGAAGCCTTTATTATACACGGATAATATACGCTTCTTGTGCTTACAAAACTTACTGCGTCTATTTCTCTGGGACAAGTGACCTGTATTAGGCAGAAGTAGATTATATTTATATTAGCAAAGATGAAATAGACATGACATATTTTTGTTTGATTATATTCACTTAGCCTTTTCAAAAACAGCCACCTTCGTTGTCATTTTAATGTGTTTAGCCATAAGATAGTTTATGAGGGTTACATGTCTTGATCTTGGCCTACAGGGAGATTTAAATCCAGCGTTATATCTTAGTCGTGATTATTATTGTTCCCTTTCAATTATG
>NW_005871153.1:3671280-3690928 GCF_000147115.1 Myotis lucifugus
AATCTGCTGTGGCCAAGGGTCAGGGGTCATGGTACCACTTAGGATGATGGCCCTGGAAACATTGCAGGTGGAATGAGGGCATGGTCTCCAGATAAAGGGATATGAATCCACAAATCTACTTCACCTTATCTCCTTTAATCCCTAAAATAATCTTCTGAGGCAGATGGGTCTGTTATCTGCTTTTTAAAAAAATAAAATATATTATTGATTTCAGAGAGGAAAGGAGAGGGAGAGAGAGAAACATCAATGATGAGAGAGAATCATTGATCGGCTGCCTTCCTCCGGCCCCCCCCTCTGCCCCCCTTCCCCCCACCTTGGGGATCGAGCCCACAATCCTGGCATATGCCCTGACCTGGAATCAAACTGTGACCTCCTGGTTCATAGGTTGCTCAACTACTGAGCAACACCGGCCGGGCTATTATCTGCTTTTTCCAAGTAGAAAAATGAAGGTCAAAAAAGGATAAGGAACTTGCCCAAAGTCACACGACTACAGACAGGTGGAGACAGGAGGCAGGAGTGGTAGGAGATAGGTGGCATCAGAGTCTGGGGTGTCCCTCCATGTCTCGCACTCTCCGGTCAGCCTCCCCAGCACCAGCCGTCACCTTGCACGGCAGTGCTTGTGGCAGACAGGACGGCCCGTGGGGCTGAATGACCACTGACCCCAGGAAACCCTCTGCAAATGGCTCTCTTGGAAGAGCCCCAACGTCAGCTTGCTTTTTGGTTCTTTGCTTCTTTCTCGTAAAGTGAAGCGAAGGTTGTATCCTGTCTGCTCTTGGGGGCAAGGTACTGCAAGTTACTTTTCTGAAAAATTAATTAGCCAATTAAAGGTCAGAGCTGCCTTCTCTCCAGGATTGCTGGGTCCTCCAGGACAGCTTCTTTTTCTTCGCCGTGGCCTTCCATGCCTTTTAACCCCCGGCAGCCATGGAAACCGTATCGGTTATTTCTGCATCTCTGCCGCCATGGACTAGACTGGGACCCACCGTGCCTTCATGTGGAGGAGGCTTGTGTTTGGATGTGAAGGAAGGTTACCTTTGCCATCACCAAGAGATTGTGCAGGAGTGTTCCGGCACCGATGTATTCAAAACATCGTTGACATGATCATTCTCCTCCTCCTCGGGTGACATGTCTCTTCAAATACGCCTCTAGTCGTGATGTCCTCAAGTTCTTTTGAATGTCTGACTTCTGTGACAGACTCTCGGGCCCAAGCAGTCTGAAAGCCACCTCTTTAATATTGTCATAAGGCTGAAGAAATCCTCTGTAGTATCTACACGATAGAGCGGCTTGCTCATGACATTTGTTTTGTAATAATACCTCATATTCAGAATATCCCCCTGGTCCACAGGTCAGATCAGGGAAGAAACACAGAGCGGGGAGGGTGACGGGGGATGGCAGGAAGCTGGTAAAAATATTATCAGACCATAACCTCAGGGAGCATTTTATAATTATCTAGTAATAGGACAGCTTTGCTTACCTAGGGAGTTCTGTGGTCCCAAGCAATTTTTCATGTAAGGTTCAAAAGGATGTTAGGAAAAAATATCTTTGTCTAAAAGAAAATGGTACCATATGTTTGAAAGATTCGTTCTGTGAAATTTATAAAAGGAGATTGCAAACTCCCCGGGGGAAAAGGCTTTCAAATAATAGAAAACAACTTAAAATGACTGAAATACTAAAGAGACTTACCATGAATTCACCTAACAAAAGGGCGAGAGTAGAGGTAAGGCAGTTTTAGGGTTTTCAGTTAATTGGCTTAACCTTATTGATGATCCAAGTTCTATCCTCCCTTTCTGCCACCCCAAGCACACTGGCCAGCTTTCTTCCTAGTCACAAGACAGCTGCACTGTCTCCAGGCATCACATCCTCATACACCGCCACCCAGAGGCAGAAAAGGGGCACCCTCTGTCTTGTGTTTCTGTTTAAGACTAAGAAACCTCCCTTGGAACATTCTGCCCAGCGATGGGCACTACGATCCCCCTGGACAGAATTCAGTCGCAAGTCCTTTTCAGAGCCGATCACTAGCAAAATAAATAGAATTCTTTGGGATGACGAAGACTGCCCGTTGGAATGGGACTGAGGTGACCCACCCCTGAGGTAGGACTGCCTGACATCTGAACAGTACACATATTCTATTAGCAGTGAAGTGATGGTTGGCGTGGGGAGGGCTATGGGGCAGGGCACCAACAATGTCTGTTACAGGGCTCAATGCACATTTCTTGATTTTAATCTGTTTTCTTCTGCTTACACCCCAGGCTATTTGACTCACCTACTGGGATAGAGGTCATTAAGCCTCACATAATAACAAACAAGTTTCAGAAACACTATAAAACCGCTCAAGAGAGACAGTATTAGGAAAAGATTTCCTTGAAAAGGCCACAAAATGGGTCTACAGCTTCACGACAAAGTGATTCGTTTTCACTAATTTGGTATAACCTAATTCTGCAGCTCATTTGGAAATTCCAAAGCAGCCCTTCAGAAAATGCATGACTCCACCCCTCACTGCTCGTTCAAATCCATTTGCCATCTCAAGTGACACTGGGCCAGAGAGAGGATGATCATGCAATCTAAGAAGTAAAAATATCCCTATCCACCCCTATGCCGGGCTATCTCTCTACCTTCCTACCTGCCACCTTTTATAACTCTCCATATCCCACAGAAGCTGAGATGTGCTCTGTGACATTTTCATTAGTGAAACTGGTCATCCCTCTGATAGGATGACACTTGTCACATCGCCAGCTGTGCTCTGGCACCTACAGTTTCCCTCCAGTTTGACTTAGGATCTTCCCATTGCAAGCAGGAGATATTGGCAGTGGCTACTTCACGTGGAAGAGGAATTTATTTGAAGGATGTGGCGGTGCCCATAGAATCAAGGAAAGTTCCAGAGATCGGCAGAGGAGCTGATCGCAGTTGCTGGAATGAATGAACTCCAGCATGCCAGTCCTGTCCTCGAGGTCTGAAGTCTGGAGATAAAGTCCAATTGGCTTAGCTTGGGCACATGTCCTTGTCTTAGGGCACCTTGATTAACATGCCTCCCCAAACTGCAGCACCGAGGAGGAGTCATTCCTCACAGAGAAATCCGGTGCTGCTACCAGAGGGGGCGGGTTGCTGGGTAGCAACAGCTGAGCACTGCCTGAAACAATACCCAATTAGTAAACAGTACTCACAGGAGGGAGTAAAAAAACACACAACAGTTTGTTTTCTGCTTCCCATGTCTCTTTAAACCTGCTTAGGGGAGGAAATCTATTCCCTGTCCCTGACTGTATAAACTCTACTCACTTTTAAATAAAAAACCGTCTATGCTCCCTTTTAGATGATGCAGACACAATCTTAAATTCAGGAATAGAATGTTAATTCTATTAACACTTCAATTCTTATCTTTCATTCACAGATAAGACTTCTCCTCCATTTTCCCAATGGGATCAGTTGCAGGCAAGCTGCCTGCCTTTGGCAATGAGAGTAGCCAGCCTGTTTTTCCTTCTTCTCACTACCTGCTGCTTCTCATCCCTTTGTGGTCACAGCAGGAGAAGGAGTGGGAGGGAGGAAAAGAAAGTTTTTTTTAACTGACACTGTCATGCAATGGCCTTGTGCTGTCACCGCACAGTAAATATTTAAAGCTGCCCCTTTCTCTTGGGGGCACTTTCATGTATTTTTTCGAGACTTCCCTGCTGTGTCTCTTTGAGGCCAACACTCTCACTCTCAACCCTGAGTGGTCCTGTTGAATCCCCTTCACTGGGCTGGAGTGGAGGATCGGCACTGGCATCCCACCCTAATGGTGTGTGTGTGTGTGTGTGTGTGTGTGTGTGTGTGTGTGTGTGTCTCAGCACAACTCTCCCCAGAGAAATCCTCTTAAAAGAATCCTTTCCTCCCCAGTCACCATCCCCTCAATTTCATTTGTATCTTTATAGAATGTGAAGGGTTCAAGAATTGTAAATAATTAAAAAAAATAATTTCACCAACAGGTGACAATGGTGTTTTGTTTTCATTTCCATTTCTTTCTTTTTTTTAAAAAAATATTTTTATTGCCTTCAGAGAAGAAAGGAGAGGGAGAGATGGAAACATCAAGGATGAGAGAGAATCATTGATCAGCTGCCTCCTGCACGCCCCCTACTGGAGATCAAACCTGCAATCCGGGTAGGTACCCCATCAGGAATCTGAACTGTGACCTCCTGATTCATAGGTCGATGCTCAACCACTGAACCACACAGGCCAGGCGCCATTTCTTTAGGTATTAATGGATGTACCAATTTTTCATATGCCCTGTAGATATAGCTAATAATAGAAACAACACACATTGAGCTCTTACTATGTAGCAGCTTCTTCATCTATGCTAACTCATTCAATCCTGGCATGCACCTGGGAAAGTAGGTACTATTACTATGTCCAAGTAATATTAACACTGTGACATTTTCACATAGCTAGTGGGTAAGTTCCCTAGTGCTCCTGCCTGACGTTTGCACGTTTCCTGTTATGTTCCTCTACTTCCTGCCCCATTTCTTTTCCTTCTTCTCTGTATCTCCTTGGATCCTTCCTTTTCCCAGGAAGCATTTTGAACTTACTAGCTGTCATTAACCTGTTCAGTTCAGTTCAGCTCAACACTGATAAGGAACATTTTGCACAGGCCAAACACTTTATTGGGGGCTGAGGGACAATTACAACCCCAGTGTGACCTGAAGTGGTCAGCTCATAGGGGAGTTATGCATTGCACATGTACCGCTCATCATGGTTTCCCAAGCATGTTTGCAGTTCTCTCACCACAGGGCTTGTCTCAGAGAGGCTGCATGACTTGTCCAAGGTCATACAACTAAGAAGTGGGAGAAGAGAGAAAAAAAATGTAAGGGCACCTGGCATACAAACCAAGTGGTCTCAGTGTGAGCTCTTCAGACCTTTTCTACTTTTACTGTTTTCACTGTCACCTCCATGTCCAGGGACTACTTGCCATTTGAAATAGTTTTCATCTCCATTTGGGGGCTATTCCTGAAACGCAAAGCTCCGGTTAATTGAGGTGTTGCTATGGCAACAAGGACAATAAAAACCAGAATAGCAGGTACAAATTTCACATCCAGAGACTATGATGTGCAAACATGAGACTTCATTCCCTTATAACTCAAGTTAATATCTGACCTTGAGCCCCTATTCTGCTTGGTGAAATAAATATATTCTAGTCACTTTCAAATAAACTCAATAAAATGCAGTATTTCTTAGCCATTTTTATGTAAAACTTAGTCAATTCATGATGATTTTCCCTTTCCCCTTGGGACTGGTACTGAATTCCTGGAGGAAGATGGGATTCTGCAAATGCTCCCCCAGGAGTGTTGTAGGTGGAGGTGGTGTCTGTTTGCAGCTTTTATGGGCCTCATTGTTGGCACTGGCCCAGGTAAGGGTAGGTCCTCCTTTGAATGGAGACTGGTGAGGCGGATCCCTGAGTTGTGGTCACATCCCCATCAGATTTGCTGGGGACACAGTCCAGACCACATCCCTGTGATGCATGTCTCCTTATTCTAACTGAGCCATCCCTTCCAGCTTGCTCTCTCTCCTCCACCCCGACTCATAGAAACTAGATGTACCTTCTTGTGCCAGTCCCAAGGTCTAGGAAATCCAGGGGGCTTTCTCTTCCCTTGCCCTGAGGTCAGAATGAGATGGAGAAAATGAAAAAGAGAAGAAAAAACACCGTGGTTAACATCTCAAACATCATTCTGTGGCATCAGTACAAATTGCCTCCTTCAAAGCAGTACTATTTTTCCTTTCCAAGTTCAAATTTACTGACATATCTCTTTTGTTGCCTTTTAACCAGCTTTGTACTTTCTTCTCAGATTGATCAAAGAAACCTCGAGCACTTCTATCCCAAGAACTCCCACGGATGGGCCTCTTTGGTCTCCATCCCAAACACACAACCTGTGACACAGTCATCCACTGACACGGGGCCCTGCACCTGGGACCTGCCACTCTGTTCCCAGCCTCACTTTTCACTCTCTCCATTCCTGACCCACATGAACCCAACCCAACGTTGATACCTCTATGCTTCTTTTCCTTCCTTTCTTATACATAAATGTGTGTTTTCTAACTTTGTTACTTGCCTTCAGTCCTCTTTGGAAATAGATGATGTCTAAAGTAAAACTGTAATAAATAAAATCCTCGTGGAGCCTTTTAAGGTTTAGTGAGTTAGAAACCTTAGGCCAGACGTGGAGGCACCATAATTTTCCTGACTCCAAATTGCTTTCATTTTGAATCAATTTCTTTGTATGAAGCCTTTGATGTTTCCCCCTTCTAAGTGGTCCTAGCAGGCAAAAGAAAGAAAAAGAATTACAGTGTTGAGTTATCTCTGCTATCCCGGGCTCTATGCTGGACAGTTTCACCTACATTATCTCATTGCAGGCACCCTAGATGTATAGGGTCCTAGTTGGAGCATATGCCATGTTTACCAGAAGGTTCAGACACGTCCATCTACCTGGCAGCTGCAGGGAGAATGAGGTGGGCAAGGATGCAGGGAATGATTTGAGCCCCCTGGGGAAAAATTAATTGTCTAAGTTTGAAGAAAGAATCCACTGGAAGAGAGAAATTTGCCCACTAATTCATTTAATAAATATTTGTTGAGCACCTACAATATACCCAACGCTATGCGAGGCACAGGGGATACAGTCGTGAGAAATTCAAGGGCAAAGAACTTTGGAGTAGAGGGTGGATTCTAGTGCAGCAAGGAGTGTACCGCTCGGATTGCCCTGTAACCCAGACCCCAGTCCTAAGGCATGGAAGCTGCAGAACAGAACAAACAAATGCCAAATGTTACTCTGGTTCCATTTCCAAGAAACAATAGAAAAGAACAGTGAGAGAAAGCTGGGGCCAGCGGTTTCTGCATCCTGGGAGAGCATCCTTCTGCGAAACTTGGAGATATTGTTGGACACCAGGAGGGCATTCACATGGGACATGAGTGGAGCTGGGACATTACCCCAAACAACAGAAGTGAGGAGAAGGAATAAAACAGGGGCAGCTGACAGGGTTTTGCCCAGGACTTGGCTGAGAGTTATGTTGGGGCTACCTGGGGAGAATTTGGGGAAAGCTACAACTGCACAGAGCTGAAGGGGGTGGAGCCTTGCAACTTCTGCCTCATCTTACTTTTACCCTCAAACTAACGTGGCTTGGGGAGGCTTCTGTTACTTCACAGAGGCTGAGGGGCCAAGACACTTGCTCAAGGTTATTGATTTAGCGCAAGGTCTTTCTCCACAGTCCTTCCCGGACCCAGTCCATCATGAGGTGTAGTGGCAAAGCCTCAGGATTCTCATCTCTTCTCTGTTGTTAACGTGCTATAGGACCTTGGGGGGAGTGAATTTATCTCCTTGAGCTCATTTTTTTTTTATTCTTCCGATTAAAGGAAGGGGTCGGACTAGAAGAGCTACAACATTTTGTGATGTTTGGACTGATTTTAGCTCCTCAGCACTGGTTCTGGATACTCTTTTTTAAAATATATTTTTTATTGATTTCAGAGAGGAAGGGAGAGGGGCAGAGAGAAAGAAACGTCAATGATGAGAAAGAATCATGGATTGGCTGCCTCTTGCACGCCCCCTACTGGGGATCCAGCCTGCAACCCAGGCATGTGCCCTGACTAGGAATCAAACCGTGACCTCCTGGTTCATAGGTCCATGCTCAGTCAGTCAGGCAGTTCTGGATACTCTTAATAATCTAACCCAGTCTTTCGTATTCAGATAAGCCTCCCCTTCTTCCTCACATGGCACCTTTATTCCTGCCAAACCAGTGTTCTCACTGTCCCCAAACATAGCACATTCATATTCATTCCTGACCTTCTGCCAAATCCCTCCATAGGGACGCTAAGAAAATTGGAATGCACATCCTGGTCAGGCCACGGTCTCTCCAGGAAAGGACATGGCCACTGCCTTCCCTGATCCCGACCTGCAGGCGGACATATGTCAGCTCCCCCGGGAATCCATTTACATCTCTGACATGAATTTGCCCAGGCCCTTGTGAATTCATTTATATTTCCCTCAGGTGCTACACTGTGGAGCAATGTGTTTCACAAGTTTATTACCCATTTCTTTTATTTGTTCTGACTGTTCCCCGCTCATCTTCCCCTCCAGCGAGTGTTTGGGTTAAATAAGTCCTTGTGTACCTTCTCCTGGTTATTGATGAGTTTATTGTGTCCTTTTTCAGTCGGGAGAATTCTAACCTTTACGGCCCGCCTCCCTTCCGTAGCTGGGACTCACCACAGATCAATGAGGGGAGGGTGTATCTTGTTTAGAGAAACGCGAGGGCGGCACGGGCTCAGTTATTCCCAGTCTCCCCAACCCCTTGCTGATGCCTGATGTGTTTGCTTGGCCTTTGGAGCAAAACAGTACTTCAAACTCATGAACTGGAAGGGAAAATACTTCCTAAGACTCGAGCCCTTTCTCTGCTTTGATAGAGATGTTAGTCACAAAGTTTGGATTTGTTTATTTTTAAACATATTTGCACATGCCATGTGAAATTCATCTGTCCCTTTTCTGCCAATTTATGCAAACTGAGTTGATAGCAAAAATAATTAACATTTAGCGAGCTCTTAAAATGCCTTTGGCACTGTGCAAAATGTGCAGTATTTTTCTTAATCCTCTCTGCACCCCTTTGAGGTAGGGATTATTATTACCCAATTTCGAAGACAAGAATATTAAGAAACAGAGAAATTCAGTAACCCGATCATCACATAGCTGGCAAATGGCAGAGCCTAGACCCCAGCTGGGGAGACTGAGATTTTCAGCCTTGATGCTCTGCAGTTACTAGTAACTCTGGCTATAGATTCGAATCATCTGGGAGTTTTGAAAAAAAACCCAACCCCCCAGGCCCCTCCCCAAGGCAGCTAAATCAGACTCTCTGGGGGCTGAGGTCCAGATCCAGACACCTTTAAAAGCTCCCCCAGGCAATGCTACCGTCTATCCAGGGCTGAGGACCACTGCTCTGGTGCCTCCTACTGTCAACGCCTGCCAGTTGATGTCTATTGCAACCAGGAGAATGTGTTTAGTCACCTGTAATACGGAGGTTTGCCATGTGACTTTCCCCTCCAGCACATGTATAAGGGTGTTAAATCTGATCAGTCTGGCCATAGATTCTTTTTTTTAAAAAAAATATATCTGCTAATTAATTCCCTTTTTAAAATATATTTTATTGATTTTTTACAGAGAGGAAGGGAGAGGGATAGAGAGTTAGAAACATCGATCAGCTGCCTCCTGCACACTCCCCACTGAGGATGTGCCCGCAACCAAGGTACATGCCCTTGATCGGAATCGAACCTGGGACCCTTGAGTCCGCAGGCCGATGCTCTATCCACTGAGCCAAACTGGTTAGGGCCTGGCCATAGATTCTTTTGTTGTGGTGGTGGTGAGGGTGGTGGTAATGTATAAATAATATAACATTTAGCATGTTAACTATTTTTAAAAAATACCTACTTTTAAATATATAAACTGGATCATCCTACAGATATTGTGTTTTTCCTCTTTTAAAAATGTATTTTTATTATTTATTTCAGAGAGGAAGGGAGAGGGAGAGAGAGATAGAAACATCAATGATAAGAGAGAATCGTTGATTGGCTGCCTCCTGCATGCCCTACACTGGGGACTGAGCCTGCAACCGGGGAATCTAACCGTGACCTCCTGGTTCATAGGTCGATGCTTAACCACTGAGCAACACCAGCTAGGCGTATTTTTCCTTTTTAATTGTGGTTAAATACACAGATAACATAACATGTACAATCATCCTGATTTTTAAGTCTACATTTCAGTGGCATTAAGTACATTCATGTTGTGCAACCATCACTATTATCCATCTCCAAAACTTTTTCATCATCCCAAATGGAAACTCTAGCCTCATTAAATGCTATCTCCCCATTTTCCCATCACCTTAGTCCCTGACAGCCACCTTTCTATTCTATTTCTCTATAAATTTGACTATTCTAGGTACTGCATATAAGTAGAGTCATACAATGCTTGTCCTTTTCTGACTGGCTTATTTCACTCGGCATAATGTCTTCAAGGTTCATCCATACTGTAGCATGTGCCAGAATTTCATTCCTTTTCAAAGCTACATAATATCCCACTATATGTTTATGCCACATTTTGTTCACCCATTCATGGCATCGGTTCCTGAGGAGGGAGTTTTAACAGTGCACCATCTAGAGAAGCCAAAATTTGCTCCTACTTTTTTTTTTTTAACTGCTACCTTTTGTTTTCTAAGACATTTGCTAATCTTGATAAGAGACATCATCATTCCCTTCTTTAGCCCCATAGTGACTTACCCTTTTAAAAGAGCCCTTTTTAAGAGAACTTTGTCAAAGCTTTTTAAAAGTCTAAGTATATTGTACTTGTTTCTCCCTTATATCTACTTTTTTTTTTCTTTCTCAAAGACCTCTACCAAGTGTGTCTCTTCCCACCCCTGTGCCTGTTCACGCCTACATTTTCTGGGTGGTCCATGGCAGTTCCCACCTCCTTCAGGAAGCCTTCCTGAACCTGGCCCATGTGACTTGGTTGGTTGGGCATCCTAGGTGCATGGAGAGGTCACAGGTTAGATTCCGGGTCAGAGCTCATGCCTGGATTGCAGTAGGGGGGTGTGCAGGAGGCAGCCAACCAATGTTTCTCTCTCTTTCCCTCTCCATTCCTCTCTCTCTAAAATCAATAAAAGCATATTTTTTTAAAAGAAGAAGCCTTCCTGGACACAGTTCTGTGGACCCCCCCTCTTGAATTTGTGTGGTGTTTATTGCCTGGAGCAGCTGGTCTGGCATTTACCTGCTATTTACTTCTTGTATGCACCTCACATTCCCAATGAGATATTTGTCCTTTAAGCACTGCCCATCTTCTATCTGTGTCCTCTCTAGCCTCAGTGCAGACCGAGCAAATAACAGAGGTGGAAAAATTTATATTTAATTGAAATGAAGGAGCCCGCTGCCTCTCCCTGAGAATTGGTACTTCTCAGCTAACGTTTGAGAACCGAGTTGCCTGCAGCAGCACCAGAATGTGTTCAGGGCACATCCATCCCCCTCCATTTCTCAGACTTGGGGCAACATTATCAGGGAGCAACATTCTCTTCATCAAGAGAATTCTCTTCATCAAGCCTTCTCTTATTACTCACTTGGCTCACACCCCCAATTGTTCTAGGCACCCATATTCTTGCTCTTATGTTTTTTACTCCTCTCCACCTCAGGTCCCTATTCTGTATTCCAATCCCATAGGTTTCTACCTCATGTAGCTAAAGTAGATAATGAGTTTTCATTATTTTTGTCACTGTTGCCCTCACCAAGGTCTCAGTGAGTTGTAGGGGTTGTTGTAACAGTCTCCTAACTCAAGTGCACCCACTGCCACCCATCTCACCCCATCAGGCTCCAGCTCCAAACCTCAGATGATGCTCCTTGCCTGACCTGTAGCATAAAATCCACGCCCCCCTCCATAACATTTGAGGTCTCTCTAATCTGGCCTGCTCTCAGTCTAGCATCATCCATTCCCTCCCGTATCCCTTCAATGTGTTAGCCAATAAGAATGTGTTGAATGATTCCTCTCCATGGGCTGGAGCTCTGGGTGTGTTGCGGGATCCTGGTATAGTGGTGTGCTCACTAGATAATTTGGAGGGAATTACTGTTTATTCCCCACTCCTGCTAAGGTGCAGTTAATATATAGATTGCTTGTCTAAATCAGGCATTATGCTTACCTATTGTTCCCCCTCTGTGAGGATTTCAGGGGCCATGACACACCAGAGGAGAGACATGATATCCAGGACAAAGGAGTCTTTCTGGACCTCTCAACCATGTTAGTGGGCTTCTCCCCCGACGCGGGCAGTAGGATCTCCTGCAGATTCCTCATCTTCTGTTCTGAGGTCTGGCCCTGCTCCAGCCCACCCAGTGCCAAGCCTCTTTTTGGTTACAACCTGGGATCTTCTTAACAGGATTCTGGGGACACTGCCTCAGGTTTCCTTGGCCAACACCCATCCAGATCCATCCAGAACCTCTGTGGCTTCACCCTGGTCCTGGGAGAGAATCATAGGTCTCTTGTTTTCAAATGTTTTCCAGAAGGTGACCACGCCTTGTTCTTCTTTGGGTCCAAATGTCCTGAGAGTGACCCCTCTCTCCTGGCCTAGAATGGAGCACTTGACTTGGCCTTTATCTAACTCATCTACCAGGAAGCCTGGTGTCATCTGCTGGACCAGCTGTGCTTCCTTCTGATCTTCATACCCCTCCCATACCTCACTTCCTCCTGACTCATCCTCACCCCTCGTCTGACCGTGTTTGCCAGAACAACAGGAAAGAGGGAGGTGGGGAGGCACTGAATGAATGAGGAAAGATGTGTGATTACTCCTGGGTGTCAGCCCAAGGGCAGGCTGCAAATCCAACCTTCCTTCTCTCTCATCACACCCCTGGTTTCGGAGATGTGAAAGTGGTGTGTGTGTGTGTGGGGGGGGTGTGTTTGTACACTTATTGCCAGAGATAACACGTGAGGATAAGTATGTGAAGGCCTGGAAGAGACTTTCTTTTTTTAGGAATCAAGAAAAAAAAAAAAAAAAACGCACCAACTAGAACTGTAACAAGAAACAAAGATGCGGCCAGGATGAATGTGCACTTTAAACATTTGGGTTTTCAGAGCTAACTCTTCACTCTGTTGTGATTTGCAGAATTGCTGTGTGGGTCAGGGACCCATGTGTTTAATTGAGTGGGAAAGATTTAGTAGGTGTATTATGCTAATATGCATTTTCTATTAAAACGTTTTTAAAATGCAAGTATAGAGATTGATGAATAACCACTTGGAGAAAATAGTTTGATATGGAAAACTCTAAGTTTAAATCTCAGCTCTAAAAATGACCAATTGTGTCAGCGTGCCTCAGTTTCCCTATCTGTAAAATGGGAATGATAATAATAATTTGCTCATTAAATCATTATTGTGCACTTCCTTTTACCAAGCACTATTCTGTGGGCTAGGATTATAGCAAAGAACAATACAGGCAGTCTCCACTTCCATGGAGCATGACAGGGGTTTGTGATTTTTTAAAGGATCATAATGCTTCTCTAATGAACTGATATTTGAGCAGAGACTAAAGGAACGACCTGTGTGGACATCTGAACGAAGAGCTTTCCTGGCAGAGAAAAACATCAAGTACAGAGGCCCTGAGGTGGCCTTAGGTGTTTGGGAAACTAGAGAATCTGGTGAGGCTAAAGAGAGGTGAAGGAAGGTAGATGGTCCAGGTGATATAAGAAACGTCCTGATAGACTTGGTGAGGATGTAGCTTTTCCTCTATTGGGCTGGGGAGCCATAGAAGGCTTTTGAGCAGGGGAGTGACAGGCTCTGACTTAGGACAGCTTCTGTGTGGAGAACAGACTGTACGTATAAAGGTAGAAGCAGGCAGAGCAGACATCCAGGTGAGAGAAGAGAGTGGTTTGAATTGGGGTGCTGGTGGAGGAGCTGGTGAGAAGATTCTGAAACATTTCACAGATAGAGACCATGGGATTTATTGATGGTTTACACGTGGAGTGTGGGATGACTTCAAGGTTTTGACCTTGAGAAATTTGAAGAATGGGGTTTTTGTTTGCTAGGATCGAGGAGTCAGAAGGAAAAGCTAGTTTGGGGAAAGAATCAAAAGTGAAGTGTTGGACATACTAAGTTTGAGTTGCCTATTGGATGTGCATGTGGAGAGCAGCAGGCAGTTGGTTCTCTGCATCTGGTTTCAAGAAAGAGGTCAGAGCTGAAGATACAACCTTGGATGTCATCAGCATAGAGATGGTGCTTATAGCCACGGGCTGCACAAGGTCATCCGGAACAGCAGTGTAGCGATCTTCACAGGGGTGTAAAGGTCAAAAGATATTGTATGGAAAAGACTTTTGTAAACTACAAAATGTTATACACATGGAAAGGACTACGTGCACAATATGGTAAAGAACATGACGTAAAGAAGTATCCGTGAGAAGAGTTAGAGTGATAGAACGTGCATGCAGGAGGACCTCAGACACCAGTTGATCAAGCCCTCTCAGCCATGAGGAACTGAGGTCAGAGAGGGTAAGTGCTCATTCAAGGACACCCAGCTGGCCAGTGGCCAAGCTGGTCCCAGAACTGAGAAGCCCCAACTGCTGGTGCGGTGCTCTTTCCACCACACGATGCACCTGCTCACACTTACCGCTTCAGCTCTCCAAATCTGTTAACCAGGGCCAAGGAATTATTCCAAAACAGAAATCTAATTATATCACTTGGTGCTTTCATACATGCTATTTCCTCTGCCTCCTCCCACTTCTCTGTCTGGCAAATGCCTGCCCTTGTCTCCATTCCCAGCTAGAAGGTCCTTTGCTGTGAAGACTTCCTTGCCCTGTTGGATAGAGCAAGTCATCGCCCCTCCACTTTGCCGGGTTTTATGTCTGCCTCTCCCGTCTGCCTCGGAGGCTCTGGCTTTCTCTTCCTATGACCTCTCCACCTGGTGGAGTGAGTGGCACTTAAATGTTTGGGGAGGAAGGAAGGAAGATCTCTTCTCTCACATTAGCTCAGGACAATGGCAGAGCTGCCGTGTAGTGACACTTCAGTTCCTCTGACCTAAGTGTGCTTTTGGTTCACAGGTTGACAATGACTCCTGGAGTGGGAATTTTCTTTTTTCTTTCCCATCCCCAGGCACAATGAGCAGATAGTTCAAAAATTATAAATGATTGCTGCCTTCTTCTTTTCAGTTCTCTCTATCCTATTCTATACAAGTGGATGGTGTTTGTGTGCCTTTTGCTGCCTGGCCAGACTTGTGTTTGTGCTTGGGCTCTGCACAGGCGTGCATGCGTGCGCACACACACACACACACACACACACACACACTCCTGGGCGAGGCTGCGCTCTTGTTTTTCAGAGGCAGCCAGATCTCCTAGAAAATGCCCTCTGGTAGAGGCAGGAGAGGTCAGGTTTGTCACCCTGAAGCATAAGAGTTTGGGTTTACTTCTTAACCCCTTAGCACCTTAGTTCAAGATAAGTTTGGAATTTCTAGGTCAAGAGTGAATTCTAAGAACTCTTTCCCACCCCCTATTTTGCTGTTCTTTAGCATGTTTGTTTTGGATAATTCTGTAATAATTATTGTATTTACATTCTGCTTAATTAACACTATTCCAGTAGGTGGAGAACTGCTCCTAATAGAAGTAATCATTGCACAGGTTATTGCAAAGGTTTAAAGAAGGCGACAGAAAGTGGTGGTGACACTGTCGTGATGGGGTCAGCGCTCCAAGTTTTCTCCAGACGATTCAGAGATTCTCATGAGGCCGGGCTTGCCAAATTCTAGGGGTGCCTGAAGTGGTGGCGAGCCAGGCTAGTAAAGCAACGGTCCCTTCCTGAGGGTTGGACTTCAGAAGCTGTCTTGCACTGAGAGCTCTTGAGTAATCACTGTTAATCAATACAATGCTGTGGGATGCAATTAGGATTAATTAGCCCAGCATCCCAAGCAGCTCTGCTCCTCTGTCTGTGTCTCCTCGGGTGTCTCCTCTTCTTGGCTCCTGCCTCTCCTGAAAAGGGAGGATTCCTTGCCTGTGTCCCCAGACTGGGGTCTGCTCTCTTCTCTTCCTGAACCAAGACCCTCCCATGGTCATTGATAATGGGGAGGAGAGCCAGGATGGGGCAGGAAATGATGGTGGGAAGAGAAGAAAGAGAAAACCATCAAGGCATGGTGGAAAAGAGAAGGAGGCTGAGAGAATAGGATGAAGAATGGAGAGGATTTTTATTGTCTTCCAAGAGAGAGCTGCTGCTAACAGAACCACTCAGAAGGCATTTTATCTATGCTGCCAACTAGACAAATGGGAAACTCTCATGTTTTCGTATTAATTAAGAGGTGTCTATATATCTCACGCACTTATATTGTTGCAATGGCAAAAGCAGTCCCCATGGTTCTGCAGGGAATGGGGATGAGGAAGGGGGACAGCACTCATAGCCCTGCCCCCACCCCAGCCTGGGACTCTGGGAGAATTGCTTCCCCTCTTTAGGTCTCATTGCCCTTGTCTGTAAAATGATATGTTTGGACTGGATGCCCTGGATTTACCTCTTCCAACTTGATTTCTGCCCTTAATTAAATGTTTGGGCTGCCAGAGTGGTATGCCCCCACACACCCATTTCCTTCTTTTTATCCTCTTCTCTACATCTCCTCTGGGCCAGAGTGTGTCTTATCTCTGCAAGTTTCTTTCCATTCTGCACATTATGAGTTTCAGCATTTCTGTTGCCCTAGAAAGTCCTTATTTCTGAGATTGTGCACTGTTTCCCTTTTTAGAACATCTCATAAACTCCCTTCTTGCTTTTCCATCATCCTGGCCAAACTGCTCTCACCTTGGTTCAGAGGGGAGTGTGAGTGTGTGTGTGTGTGTGTGTGTGTGTGTGTGTAAGAGTGTGTGTGTGAGTGTGTGTGTGAGTGTGAGAGTGTGTGTGTGAGAGAGTGTGAGTGTGAGTGTGTGTGTGTGTGTGTGTGTGTGTGTGTGTAGGGGAAGTTGCTTCTCTGGGATTCGTGCTGTCTCCATTCCTCAGCTTTATCTGGAAATTCCTTTACCTAGAATTTTGTTATGTAAAATGCTTTACTCTACTTCTTCAATTTCTGGCATACACTAGAAAGTCTTTTTAATGTCTTCCTTCTTCCAACGTATCTATTTTTATTTCATAATTCTCTTTGGTTATCTCTTAAAATCATACTTCTGGGGGCTGAATTTTTTCAGGTCCTTGGTCTTTCTCCTTCATTCTTTGTTTTGTTTTCCCCCACCTTCTCCCCCCCCCCCCCCCCCCCCCAAAAAAAAAAAGAATTAGGTCACCTTTTTTTTATTTTTAAATACCTTTTTCCTTCACAAGAGGGCTCCCTTCCCCTCCCTCTCGCAGCTCGGGCACAGGATCTGAAGCTTGCCCCTCTCCTTCCCTCCGCTTTCTCGCCACCAGAAACACTAGACATTAAACTTGTCAACAATGCAGCCTTCCTCAGCTTGATCGCTAAGCCTCCTCCTCAGCTCAGAGCGCTCGCCGACTGCCTCCCAGAATCGCTAATCTCTTGGATGCCCTCCCAGCGTTCCTGGTGTTATTTTACTCACTGTAGCCCCCTACTTGGTCTTCAAATTGTTCTGTATGGTAGGTCTTACCCACCCTGATTTATGGAGGAGGAAACTGAGGCTTGGAGAGGTTCACTTAAGGTCGTCCAGCTTGTCAGCCCTAATGCGGCCAGCTCTGGCTTTCCAGCCCAGCCCAGCAGCCTCGCCGCCCTCTCTTCTACTGCAGTTCACACCAGATTTTACCCTGTGCTGCACGCGGTTCTTTCCGCCTTCAAATGCACAGGCAGGGAGATCGTCCCTAGCAAACTGGGCTGGGGGATTTGGGAACGGGGGAGAAAGGAGACGTTCCTCAGGCCCCAAGGTTTGGGTGGGCAGGGTGCGGGTGGGAGGAGGCCCCGGGAGGAAGTCAGGTTCCAGATGGGGATTCATGAGAACGGGTGGGCAGGACGTAGCCAAAGGCGGCAAGTGCTCGGGGACCTGGTTCTCACCGCTCCAAAGCCGACTGCTGAACGGGACTTCAACCCCCCACCCCTACGCCCGGGCAACGCACCCTTGGCAGGCCAGGGGCGAGGGTCGGGCCGGGTCGGGGACGGGAAGGTGCAGGGCGCCCCCTCGCGCTCTGGCGCACGCCTCCGGGCTGGCGACAGACGCGCGCGCCGCGGCTGGTCCCCTCCACCCCCTCCTCCTTTTCGCTCCAGCTCCCCTCCTCTTCTCCCCTCGCTCTCAACTCCTCCCCCACTGCCGATCCCTCCGTCCCTCCCCCTCCTGCTCCCTCCGTCCCCTCCTCCCCGTTCTCACCCGCGCGCCGGGTCGGAGCTAGTTGGAGCGCGAGGACTGCTGCCAGCGCCTCAGCGGCCGCGGAGCCGGGCGGGTCGGCCGCGCGTCCAGCGGCGGCTAGAGGGAGCCCGAGCCTAGCGGGCGCGGGCCCGGGCCGGGACCGCATCGGAGCGCCGAGCCCCAGAGTCGGAGGCCGTTCCGCGCGGCTGCCCAATCCCCCAGACCGGCCGCCAGCCCTCCGGGTTCGCCTCCGCCTCTCCCGGAGCCGGGAGCCACCGGGGGCCGGGCACCTGCGCCCGCAACCCGGAGGTGAGTCCCGGGAACCGCGGGCGCTGCCCGTGCGCGGGCTGGGGCTGCAAGTTTCAAACTTCAGCAACTCGGTGGGGAGAGAGGTAGGGGCCAGGGACGCGGGCAAGTTGGAACCAGGTGGCAGAGGCGTCGGGCCGGCGAAGAGGGGGTCCTCGGGCTTCCGCGCCGCCCGCAGACACCTCGGCTTGGGCGCCCTCCGCGCTGCCTTTCCCCCCGCCGCCCGCTCGCTCCGGGTCCGGCTGTCCGGGGTCCTCGCCCGGCCGGGGTCGGCGCGTCTGGGCTGCCCGAGGGGGGCCCGAGGGCCGGCCTGTAGGAAGGGGACGGTGGAATGAATGGCTGGGAGAGAGCGGGGCGGAGGCTCTGAGACCCGCGGAGATGGAGGTTCAGAGAGGGCGGGCGAGTAATCCCCGCGCAGGGAGCGAGCGGGCGGGCGAGGTGCGTGGGAACCCGTGGCCCACGCGGAGTGTAAAATCTGTTGCTCGGGGACGTTCCCGCTCCATTGCCACCTTCGGGGCCCCCGCCCTGGTGGTTCCCGGACCCCTGCCCGGGCCCGGCCCTGCGGAGCCCAAACTCTGCCTTGCCAGGCCCCGGACGCAGCGGCCGAGGAGCCCCGCGTTCCCGCCTCGGCCAGCGGAGAAGGGTGCGGCGGCGGGAACCCGGGCGCGAGCGGCGATTTCTCGATGTATTTGTCTCATGGTGATTTGTCTTTGTGGTCGGGCTGCCCATTCACTTTCCGCTCACGTCTTGTCGGAGATCCAGCGCGGAGGGAGGGAGCGGGGGGCGCGGGCACTGGGAGGGATGGAGACCGGAGAGGGGATCCGGGACCCGAGCGGGGCGGGGGACCCGAGGGGAGTGGCCCCCGGACGCGCCGAGGGTGAGGGGAGGCTGAGTTGATCCGGCCGAGCCGCGGGCGCCGGCTGCAGAGGGTGGACGGAGTCGGTTCCTTCGCCTGCTGCAAACTTTAAACTACGAGGAGGAGCCACCTGAAGCGCCGATCTCGCCTCCTTCCCATACCCGGTGGCCCAGTCCTCCGGTCCTACCGCCCGCCCCCCGCGCCCGGCCGCAGCGGGCCCGAGTTTGGACGGGGAGCGGTGGCCGCCGGACTCTGCCCCACCCTGCGATCCTCCCCAGGCGTCCGCGGTGGGAACCCGAGCGGCGGGAGCCGAAGAGGAGCCGGCCCTCGGGATGCGCTCCTCCCCCGCCCGGTGCTGGAGCCTACGCAACTGCGATGGGGGCGGGGAAGGGGGGCCTGGAAGCCGGCCTGCGTCTGGACCCCAGCATGATCCCACCTTCCCTGGCCCCACCCGCCATAGTCCCCCCTCAGCCCCTAGAAAATCCAGTCTCCTCCCACATTTCTCAGCCCCCCGCCCCTCGGCTCCCCACTTCGGCCTCATTCTGCTCCCTAGGGCTAGGCAGAGACTCCCGTCCGCCCCCCCCCCCCAAGCCCGCCTCCCAGTTCTCCCACCCCTCATTTCCCCTCATCTTTTAGGCGGTTCCCTTCCCTTCCTTCTCCTCACTTAACCCGACCTCCCCTCCCCATTTTTTCTTAAAATAAAAAAGGGGCCCCCCCCTTTTTCTGACCTG
>NW_005871153.1:3691057-3792243 GCF_000147115.1 Myotis lucifugus
TCAAAGAGAGAGAAGGCGGCTTGCCACTCTGCCACATAGGGGCAGAACGGGCAGAGAAGACCCTTTTGGGGAGATCACTCAGGGAAGGAGGGCTGCCCCTGTTTGTCCCATGTGGGTTCTCTTTCCAGGGAGTCAGGCCCCTTTCCAGGGAGTTTAGTTCCTTGCAATTTCTTTCTTCTGGGCCCATCTCTGTTCTCTTTCCAGGGAGTCAGGCCCTTTCCAGGGAGTTAGTTCCTCCTCCAGAGCAGCAAACAGCCATCATTACCATCACTATGGACATGGTTAATTGGGGAGGGGGTGGGGGGAGAAGTGAGGAGAACATGAACAGAAAAATGCAAAGGCTGTGCAAGGCAGCAAGGGCTTGGTGCCAGATGGTGACCCAGGGCTTAGGGGAGGACTGGCTGAGGAAAGCCTGATGACTCAGGTGGGACTGAGAGCTGGGCTTGTAGACTGACCCCTTCCCCACAGCTGTGCTGATAGGGAGGGTGGGACAGGAGAAGGGATGGACAGGGAGGGGCTCTCCTCCCACTCCCGGAGTGGGACTGGTAAGGCAAAGAAGCCAGCCGAGAGGTCCAGCCTGGCTCTGTGGCTTGCCCCTTCCAGCTGGGATTGGAGGAATCACAGAAGCCTTTTTGTCCTAGGGTATCCTTCCTGGCCTGGTTGAAAGTCCCTCTATCAGTTACTTCTTACTGCGGTTCAAAGCTGGAGGAGATTGTCATGTCAGGGGAGTCACAAACTCAAATGCCCACAGAGGGCAGGCAGGTAACAAAGTGCTGATCAAGCAGTTTAAAGTGGCTGGGCCTGGGGACAACTGGCCAAATAACAATGGTCCAAACAAAACCAATGTGCAGCCCTTGAGTGGTCTGACTCCTATATCTGCAGATTAAGAAATTATGATTCTGCCCTAGCTGGGTTGGCTCAGTGGATAGAGCTGTAGAATAGAGCTGCGGACTGTAGGGTCCCGGGTTTGATTCCAGTCAAGGGCACATGCTCAGGTTGTGGGCTCGATCCCCAGTAGGGGGTGTGCAGGAGGCAGCCGATCAATGATTCTCATCATTGATGTTTCTATCTCTATCTCCCTCTCCCTTCCTCTCTGAAATCAATAAAAATATACTTAAAAAAAAGAAATTATGATTCTAAGATGTGATCTCGTCTCATTGTGTGCACATGGTATCATGTTTCCCTGTACTTTGGGGATTGATTGGAACGCCCCACCAGCCTGGTCCTCCCTCTGACCTGGTGGTCCCCCAGCTCACCCTCACTCTCAGGGCCACCAGGACTTTTCTATAGAAGATGAGTTCCTTGAGGTCGGGGAGCTGTCCTGTCTTATACAGATCTAGCACTTCATATCCACTGATACAAGATTTTAGATGCAGAGTCAAGACTGGAACTCAGGTCTCATGTCCCTCCCCTCCCTCCTCCACCTGTGGAACCCAGTGGGTGTAAACCAATTTTTTCCTTTAGGAGAAAGAAAAAAAAAATTCAAACCTAACTTTTTGCTTCCAATACAGTAATGCTTTATGCAGGGGTTGAAAGGGAAAAGGCCGGAAGCTCACATTAGGTTGTTGGGGAATCCCAAGGAATATTCAGAAAGTCCTGAGCCTCAAATTTGGGTCTAAAAAGGGAAAGAGGAGCTCTATCAAGGGGGCAGAGGGATGGCAGACGTTTATGGAGGAGCAGCCTGGCGAGGCTGAAGATTGGTGGATGGAGTTTGTTCACTTGGGAAGACGATGCTGTCGGGTTGAATTATTTTGAACATCGATCATGACACTCCTGTTCTTAATCTTGGTCACCCTCCTGTATCCCACAGGGAAAGTCAACAAGATAGCAACTCAGATCACGGCTATACAATCAACCAATTCACCACTTTTATTGAGGACTGAGGTGGTAGAATGGACACAGAAGGCAAAGGACAAGATCCCTGATTAGAAGTGCTTGTTGCCTTGTCATCTTGCCTTAAAGGACCCAGAGCTGAGCTCTGCTGCCCCACAGTCAGGTGTTCCCCATGGTTCTCAAGCATTGACTTTTTATTGCCTGTAAACCAGGTAGATGAGATAAACCTGTGGCAGTAAACTAATGTGTTTGTCAGTTACTGAGCACCTGCTGTGTGCCGGGCACTGTGCTAGAAGCTATGGATACAACAGTAGACAAGTTTTGTCTCTGAGATCCCTGGATGGAGGTGAATCAGCGTGCTAGGGGAGCACAAGTACTAGCATTGCCTCGACTTCTAAGATGAAATTTACTGTGGGTTGTGTTTTACCTGTGGGTTTGTCTGGGTGACCTGACTGCTAATGTGGAGTTGTTCAAAGGATTTGGGGGGAGGGCTGAGAGAGCTAGTTATTTCCCTATTTCCAAGTCCCCTCTTCATGCCTCAAGTTCCTCACTCATTAAGTGGGGTTGAACACCTGCCTCGTGCCTGGTGATCTGGGGATGAGAACTATTGGGAGGGAGTATTGGTTATTTATACTTCAGGGTCTGAATCCCAGTGTGTCCTGGGGCCATCCTTTGCCTCATTCAGTCATCTTGATGACTAGCTTGTCTTCATCAACCGATGACTTTGTGTGAATGTGTGTGTATATTGGAAATAACTACCTCTAATGAATGAGTTTTCTTCACATTCATACCTTTGCATTTGAGTTTAGCCACCGCTAAGTTGGTCTTAAATTTATGACAAAGCCTAACTAATTTGGTCTTAAATGTATAACAAGAGGCCAAAGCAAGTGTCTTGATGAATGGTTTCATTGAGTTGACCGAATTGAGCCTTTCTCTTACAGCGTGTGTGGGCAACCCCTGGATTTGACTGGTATAGTGCATACATTTGGAAACTCTTTCTCTTTGAATTTTGGTTTGGTGACATCTGCCTCAGCTGAGGAGATGGCTCCTTGATGGGTAAGCTGGAAGGGGATCTCTGTGTATGCCATTCTCTGTCTCCAATGGAAGAATCTCCTTTAAGACTTTCTTTCTGAAGAAATCCCCCTTACAACAGGCTGGAAAGCTAGAGAGTGGCAGGGGAGAGTCCAAGCTGGGAGCAGAGTTCAGAGAGGGAAGCGGGTGCTGACTGCTCTGTGGCCCTGCATGTCCCCGTCCTGCCCTTCTGCTTTGGTGCTGTGCTTTAGTGAGCCTGAGAGATGAAAACCAAACCTTGCAGAATGCACTCTTTAATTCGGTCATTACTTGGGGGTTCACCAGTGAGAAACTGCTGTACATGGTAGCTTCAAAGTAGAAAAAAACGAGATGGCACAGTGGGGAAAGCCGGAGGAGGGACCCCTGGGCTGGAGACTGGGCTTGGGAGAGTTTGACCTTGAGCACATTTCCCATTTCCCCACAGTTGGGCTGCTCACCCTCCTCCACTCTGACTTGAAATAAGAGGCCAAGGATTTCATTGGGCTTTTCCCTGAGCAAATGAAAGCTTGAAAGGCAAGGCTGTGTGCCGAGTCCTGCCAGGACGGTGTCATGGTGGGACTCAGCCCACAGCATTGCCTTTCTGCGTTTGTTAAGGATGACTTAATCAGCCTTGCACCTGGAACTCACCTGAATTTGAAGCCTTGTCAGTATTATCGGAATATCTTTGCATTTGAAAGAACAATATCTCTGTGGCCTCTCCTGTGACAGGAAGGGTTGGTTCTGGAGGATGGCTGGTGACCGTCTGTTCCGCCAGTCCCCCGAGGATCAAATTAGAGGAGGTAGGTTTACTTTCCCGAAGGAGGAGGCTGGGTTGGAAACGAAGGCGGCTTCTCCACGGGCGCGTTTCTGCTTAATCCAGACTCCCCATCTGTAAAAATGAGGTGTCAGATGAACCAACCCACAGGCTCTTTCTGACCATCAAGGCCAGTGGTTTTGGATGGAGATTGTAGTCAATTCTTGATTTTCCAGGAGTGGTTCATTCCCTTCTTTGTGGATTATTTATTATGGATGTTTAGTCTCAAGCCAGTTTCTAGTTACTGTCCAGCCCCACTGTTGATAACCCCCTGAGTGCCAGTCCCGGCATCTTCAGAGAGTGCATTTTCCGCTATCCGCCGCCTGTGCCAAACATCATTTGGAAGGTAGATCTGCCGTATATGTGTGTATGTAAATATACTCACATACATGCAGGTATAAACTTTGTGTATGGTTTGATCACCCAGCATCTTGGGTTATCTGCAGCTCTGTTCTTTTGCAAGAGTTGATGTGAGGCAGGCAACTTCAGGGAAATGGCTGGTAGGGTAGCAATTTAGATCCATCCCTACTTGCCAACCCCACTAGTCCACCTGAGCCAAAACTCCCTCCATACTGCCCTGGGCATTGTCCTGAAGGCCCTCCCAGAAGCCCCACTTTAAGGAGTACAAAAGAGCTGCAGTTCGCTCTTAATTATTCAGGGATGTATGGCTCCAGTGTGTACACCACCCGACCCAGGCCTCTTCTTTCCCTTCTTTTGGTGCCTTGAGTAACTCTATGCCTGTAATGAGAGGCTGGGAGATCTTATCATTTAATACAGACTTTTGTTTCCAGCAACCTGTTCCCTCTGCTCCTCTTCCCTCAAGGCGCCTGGGAGAAACTAGGAGGCCCTGGGAGGCCTCATCCACTCAAAGCAGATTACGTTTAAGGTTTGCACATGGCTCCGTTGGCCCGAGTGTGTTTCTGCTCAAAAGCAGGACAGAGAGGAAAATACCACTAGTTCCAGCTTCTGCAGAGTCAGGTCCCTGTAGATTTCCCAGGATCCCGGTTGCCTTTCCTTCTCCCTTTTGTAGACTCACCTGTACTTGCAGTCTGTGGAGTCAGCTGATAACGGGGTCCCATCAGGACTCTCAAGTGGAGAGCAGTGTCCTTGTGGCAAAAGCTCCCAAATAGGCCAGCTCTTAAGGAGCACTTCTGTGAATTGTCCCCCAAAGCTAAGAGTCATTTCCCTGCATAGACCAAGTGTCTTGGGGCCACCTGCTTCCTTTTAGCTTCTTTCTAGCTTCCAGGATGAGTCTCCGTTCACATGCTGGGCTCAGAGAGCAAGGCTCCAGTGTCCTCTGTATACAGGTAACAGTAGCCTGGTCCAGCACAACACAAATTCACTGGTCCCTATTAGAATCACCTGAAGAGCTTTGAAAACCATAGAGATGAACAGCCTTATCCTAGACCTCAATGAAGTCAGAATCCCTGAGGATGGACCTGGACATTGGTATTTTTTCACCTTCTAATATGCAGCCATGGTTGAGAGCCACTGACCTGTCTTCTTTCCTAGGCTCCACCTGGCCTCACGCCATGGGCATGCCAATTCTCCTCGCCCTCAGCCCTTCCAAACAGCCAGGGCCTTCCTAGTAGGTACTAACAAAGCTCCTGGCATGCAGATCACGCTACTGTGTGTGTTCCCGTGTTCTGAATTTAACCACTTTCTATTATAAGCTGACTAGAGGCCCGGTGCATGAGATTCATGCACTGGGAGGTGGGGGGAGACCCTCAGCTCAGCCTGTGCCCTCTTGCAATCCAGGAGCCCTTGGATGTCCGACTGAGGCTTAGGCCCACTCCCCGAACATCCTTAGTGCTGTTACAGAGACAGGAGAGGCTACTGCCACCACCGCTGTGCTTGCCAGCTGTGAGCCCAGCTCCTGCATTGAGCGTCTTCCCCCTGGTGGTCAGTGTGCGTCATAGTGACCGGCCATTCCTCCATTTGGTTGATTTGCATATTAGCCTTTTATTATTTAAGATTGTGGGAGCTCCTTTCTAGAGTAACTTCTTTTTGGTCATTTTGTCTTAAAACATTTATGAAAGTAATATGCAGTCATTCGATATTTTAAAATTGTGATTTGTACTGTCTGTGCTCTTTTGTAACCAGCCTTTTTTTATTTTGTAACATATTGTGATAATTTCCCCATGTCTTAAGTATTCTTCTAAAATGGGCTTTTTAATGGCTGCCTGCTATTCCATCATATGGATGTGCCATAATTTATTTAACGAATCCCCTGTGGGTCAGACATCTAGCTTGTAAATCATTCTTTACTATTATAAATGGTGCTGCAGCGAGCATCCTTGTATATAAATCTCTGTGCCTATTGAGGATTATGTCTTCAGGACAGGTTTCTAGAGGTGGGATATTTGTACTTTTTAACGTGGACCATTTAGACAATTTTTGACTGACTTCCTATAGCAATTAAAAATTGTTGTATTCAGAGCTGAAGCAAACAAACTTTTCACAGAACTCCTCTGAGGCTTCAAACTGGCTGCTCTGTCCGACCTGACCTGAAGGTCCCATCCTTATCTAGCCTCTTGCCTAGGCTCCACCTTCAGGTCAGTTTCACAAATTGCTGCCTCACCCCTCAGGTGAGCTCCACTCTGCTCCCCCTAACCCCAGACTTAAGTTTCTTCTTTTACCTTCTTAGCACTTTTCTCTTCACACCTCCAGCCCCAGAACTAGCAACACTCAGTGCCCTCGAGCTGTTGTTCCCTATACAGCTGTTATTTATTGAGCTGTTACTATGTACCAGGCGATCTTCGTACATGCATTATCTCTTTTAATCCCCATGTGCCTTGTGTGCAGGTACTATTTTTGTCTCCACTTTCCACATGAGGAAACTGAAACCTTGAGAGAGAAAAACAATTTGCCCAAGGTCACACGGCTAATAAGTAGTAGAGCTGGGATGTAAATCTAGATTGTCTGGCTTCAGAGCCTACACACTTCACCACTGCATATACCTCTCTCCATCCTTGGCTCATGCTCCAGCAGCATCCCATGAACGTATAGCATGCCTTTCTGCAGCAGAGAAGGGCGGATCTCACATGTGAATGGCAGAAGAGGGGGGATGCTATTCATCAAGGCGCCCTTTTCCTTTCCACTTCCTTGAATCTGTCCTCACCCCTTTCTCCAGGGATCCCACGCCAGAAAACATTTCTTGCCTCCTAACTGACCAGCTGCCAAGATCCCAGCATGCCTTGCAGCTGAGCAGGTCCAAGTTATGACATATCCCTATGACAGCTTCCCCACCCAGTTGGAAGCATTTGGATGCTACTTTCCCAGTCTGGATCATAAAGCTGTCAGGGAGGCATGCTATAGTAATGGTGGGGGGATAGGCGTCCTGACTTCTGTTGGATATCAAATACTGTTTTAAGTGGAGGATCAGATACATTTTTGCATTCTTGCCTATATAACATAGTCATTGCCCAGAAGGTAGAGAAATAGCAATGGACCGTCCTTCTGATTTGATTCTGACCATAACCAAGAACTAGGTGACGGTGTGATAGTACTCAGATGAAAGTCACCACATCAGCCTGGCATTTACAACAGCCAAGGAAAGAAGTGACATGCCCAGAGATCTTCCCTAGACTCTAGAAAGTCTGATTTGGAGAAGTATGATCATATGATTAGGGCCTCCAAAGGGGAAGATGTTTTGTGGCAGGTGAGATTCTGAAAAATGAAGCTTCACATTTTTGGCATGACTTGGATGAAACTGGAGTAAGCGAGCTTATCAAATGTGTTGGTGACAAGGCTGTGATGGGCAGCTCCTATAAAAGCTAGAATAAATATTCAAAATGATCTCAGCAGACTGCAATGCTGGGTTTAAACCAACAAGATGAAATTTAACAGGGGCAGATGGAAAGTCGCATTTAGATGGAAGAAATTAATTACTCAAGTTCACGAGGGGGTTGGGGGTGGCGCAGACTTGATTTGGCTGCAGATCCTGAGAAAAAGATCCGAGGGGTTTAATTGTTCACAGGCTTCATAGGAGCTGACGGGGTGATGGGATGGCTCCCAGCACCACCATCTTCCACCGCCTCAGAGACGTGCAGGGTCCAGATTGGGTTCTCTCTGGTCACTATGTTCTCATTTCTGAGAGTGCTCAGTGAAGGGCATGCAACAGCAGCCACACAAGGTCTGGTGAAGGCAGCCCGTCTGTTTAGAGAGGGAGAAAACCCTGGAGGTCGTGGTGGAAGAAGAAACCGGACTTCCTATAGAAGAGAACAGAGCTTGTCAATCTGGGAGAACCAGGAATTCCAGAGTGGAAAGTACAAGACGCTGGATTTTTTAGAAGGAGCATCTCCCCAACCAGACGGGTTCCTAGTGAAGCAGCACCGGCTGGCAGTCCTGCTGCCTGAGATGCTGTTGGGGCCCTCCCTCCCCGAGACAGGCGACCCACCAGGCGCACACCTCCGTCTCTGCGGCCCTGAGTCTGGAGGACACCGCTCTCTTTCCTGATTGCTCTAGAGCAGTGGTTCTTAAGGTGAGGTCCCCGACCAGCGGCATCGGCACTGCCAGCACCTGGGAGTTGCATTCTTGGGCCAAACCCCAGACCTACTAACTTGGCATTGCCTGGGGAGGGGCCCAGCAACCTGTGCTTTACCCAGCCCCAGGCCATTCTGATGCATGCCGAAATGGGACACGCCGCTTTAGACCACACTGGGTGGTTCTTTCTGTTGATGGACGTTTGTGGCACTTCTACAACCTGCAGTCCTTTGCTGAGGAAGCTGTGTAGAACCTTGGGAAAAGCATGGGCTTGGGGATGAGACAGACTTGGGTTTAAACCCAGCTTGACTGGTTTTTGCATAAATTCTTTTCCTTCTCTGAGCCTCCTTTTTGTGCTGTAAAATGAGGGAGGCCTAGTTTAAGGGAGGATTAAATAAAGTGGCATAGCTCATGTGGGTGCTCACTACAGTAGCAGGTCATCTTGGGATGGCTCATCGTGTTAGCATCAGCCTTGCCTTACCTGCAGAAACCTCTTTCCAAGCCCCTAGGCTCCTTTGTATCCCCTCACAGCACCCACCAGCATGGGGCTCCCTCAAGTGAAGAGTTGGTTAAGTCTTGAGCTGACAGTTCCCTCCATCCCTGGACAATGGAGATCCAGGGCCACTTTCCTTCCCACCCCTTGTCCTTCTGGGACCCCTGTCCTTGTGAGCTTGAGCAGGTTCATCCCTCCAGTGGACCAGGTCTGGCCAAACTATAGGTTTAGACTCACTGCCCTCCACAGGCAATTCTATCTGCTAAAACCATCAGTGAAAGGTCTTGGGGCCATCTCACCATGGCCTTTTACTTTAAATGGGTAAAAAGCCTGAATTGCTGGTGTCAAGTCAGGTGGGGAATGTGAGTGTGCCCTTCTTGGTGCTGTAAGACTGTGGAGTCACCTGTACCTCCCTGCTGAGTGGTCAGCTGGTGGAGGCTTGAGTTCCTCAGAGACAGAAAGCTCATCTCCCCACAGGCTGGCCCATTCAAGTTTAACATGTCTAGTAGAAATTCTTACATTTCTCTGCATCTGTGTCTCTTCCTATGGGCTCTATCTCTTCCCCCATGGGACTGTTCAGGCATAGCCAGTCACTGCATGCCACAGCTTTGCAAATACTGGAGACCAACTGCCTGCCACCTCTTCCCCACCTCCATTAGTTCTTCTCTGACTTGTCTCACCACCTCTGGGCAACCTCCTACTTGTCTTAAATTGAGGTCATCAGGACCAAATCTGGTCCTCCAGGTGAGATCCGGTTAGCACATCTTCATCAGTCCAGGAACCACACCTGCTATTAATGCAGCCTCAATTCTGCTCTGACTGTTTGTGGAAGCCACACCTGGTCCTTCTGACTTTTACTGAGCTTACATCCAACCAATACCCCCAGGTTGCTAATGTGATCTGGTAGTCAGTCTCATCTTCCAGTGTGTCTTTGTGCTTGCGTTAGTTTGCTTGGGCAGCCATGATGAAGTACCACAAACTGGATGGCTCAAACAACAAAAGTGTATTGTCTTACAGTCCTGGAGACCAGAAGTCCAAGGTGTTGGCAGGGTTGGTTTCTTCCGGAGACTATGAAGGAGAATCTGTTCCCTGCCTCTCCCCTAACTTCTGGTAGTTTACTGGCAATGTTTGGCATTCCTTGGTTTATAGAAGCATCACCCTGATCTCTACCTTCATGTTTGCATGGCGTTCTCCCTGTGTGCCTGTATGTGTCCACCTTTCCCCATTTTATAAGAACACCAGTCATATTGAATTAGGGACTACCCTCCTCTAGTATGACCTCATCTTGACTAATTACATCTGCAATGATCCTATTTTCAAATGAAGTCACGTTCTGAAGTATTGGAGGTTAAAAGTTGAACATACGAGTTTTTTGGGGGGGACACAGTTGAACCCATAATAGTATTGTAGTTTTTTTGGTCTTATGTTTGGGACTCTCCATTTTTCCCTAATTCACTTCAGCAGTCCATCTCTCCAGCTGACTAAGATATTGTGGATCCTGTCTCTTCCCATATGTTGACCTAAGGGTTTGATAAGAGTTACACGTGGTGGGGTAGGTCAGTGCCTTCCAGCACATGCACACTTCCCGCCCAGGGGCCCTGACCCCCTGGTGAGTAATCTTGGGTGCGATTGTGTGACCAGCTCCTTTACCCACTAATGCAACCACCTTCTAGCTTCCCTTTTCTAGCTTGTACACAACAGTTTCAGGAAGAGCCTGTCAGATGTTTTCAAGATCAGTTACATGGGTGAACCCCATTTCCCTCATCTGCCAGCCTGGTGACCCTGTCAGTGGAGAAGAGTTTTGCCTGACAGGACTTCATTACTGAGCACACGCTGATCGCATCTCCGCTGCCCTTGCTACGTGCCCACTGCCCTCCGTGCATAGTCTCTTCAGTAATTTTGCTCAAGAGGCACATCAAGCTTTCTTCTTTGTGTTTGCAGAAACCACCTCAGACCCCTCTCTGGATGTGAGGACGGTGTGGCCGGCCTGAGGCCTCCCAGCCCTTCCAGTGCTTGCCAGGATCCTGTCAGGATTCCTGCAAGATCCCCACAGCTGTGCTCGGCCTCATTTGCATGTTTCAAGTCCCTGGGATGTGCACGGAGCCAAGTGGCTTGAACTTGTTCGGAGCAGCTGGAGCTTTTGCAGTCCTTTCACCAGCTCCGGCTTCGGCCTCCTCTCTCTTTCCTTTCCATGGAATCCCTTGCCCGGATGAGAGGCTAGAAGTCAAGCTAGAGACTGTAGGGCCTGCCAGAGAAGTCCCCCAAATCTGTGGACACCATGCTAGTTACCTCTCAACATTCTTTTCTTTTCCAGCTCCCCCCTTTCTCAAATTTCTCTCATTCCTAAAATCTCTCTTTGTCTCCTCTCTATTCTTGCTCTTTGATTCTGTGAGGGTGAGTGCATATATGAAGGTGAGGTGTGTGCATTGGACTGGCAGGGCATGAATCAGGGGCAAGGAGGGATGGTAAGGCACAGAAGGCCTCAGGTGCTTTGCTGAGGAGTCTGGCTTGGAAGGTAGCCTGGAGCTGCACAGATCTGGGTTTGAATTCTGGCTCTGCCGTTTACTCGTAGGGTGACTTTGGGCAAATTATCTCTCCCCTCTGCAGCTCAGTTTCCTCATCTGTAAAGTGTCCATAATACCTTCAGAGGGTGGTTGTGGGAACTGAATTCAATGAGTTGTTTTTAGTAAAGCAGGTCACCTGGAAAAGTACCTGAGGCCCAAGGGTACCAAACGATCCGGTCTGCAGAATGGCCTGGTGAGCTGGAGACGGGGAGAGGGAGGCCCGTGGAGAGGAGAGAGGGGAGGTCACAGACTGGGCCCAGCGTGTGGGGTTGAGGGACAGGACTGCAGTGAGGCCATTGGAATGGAGAAGGAGCAAGTCTAAGAGAAATGGAGAGGAAAGAAGCCCCAGGACCCTGAGCAATTTGCAGAATGGGATGGAGTGTTATGAGGATTTCCTAAAGTTTACTGAGAACTTACGTTGTGCCAGGCCATTTAAAAGCTGTACGTATTTTAGCTCCTGGAAGCCCTAAGAGCAGCTATGACTTTTTACCCCCATTTTACAGATGGGCTGCCTGAGACACAGGGGTATTAGGTAACTAGTAAGGCAACCCCAGGCATCCGACCTAGGTGGGCCTGCTGCCTCCCAGCTCTCTGCGCTGTCTGACTGAGGTGCTTTCCTGCTCCCCCTTCCCCTTCCTCCATCACATTGCCTCCATCCCGGGCTCCATCCTGCAGGACCACCACACCATCTTCTCATGGTTGGGGTGAGGTGGGGCTCAAGGCTCTGCCCTTCTCAAGGACCCTTCTCAGGGCACCTTCATGAAGCCCACACTCACATCCGTGTTGCCTGTCCTCCTCCCTCCATCACTCTGTAGAGGGAAGAATTTAAGTTAGACTGCAAGAGAAACTTCCTGAGTGTGAACTGCAAGAGAAATTAAAACAGCTGATTGAAGACAGCTGTGGCGTGACTTAGGTGGAGGAGGAGGAGGAGGAGGAGGAGGAGGAGGAGGACCGGGACTTGGGGAAGTGCTGTGGCTCCTGCCTCCTGGACCTTTGGGACCGAGTCTCTGGGTGCAGGATGAGTGGTGGTGAGGTGCTCCTCTTGGTGAGATGGCTGCCACTCCTAATGCACCCGTGGCTTTAATTACACTTCACAGTCTTGTCCTGCTGGGCGAGAGATTGTGCTGAGATTGGCACACTGGGCTAACTGTCTGAAGCGGTTTCCACTTCAGAAACTCCTCTCTGTGAGAGCCAGGACCAGGGAGAGGTCTCCACATAGGCCTGGGCCTGGGTGGACAGGGATGGGGTGGGGCACAAAAGGTCGGGGGGCGGTGAAGAAGGCACAGGCAGCCCAGGGTGGAAGAGTGTTCCAGCCCCGGGAATTAATGCAGGTGGAATCGGCTTTGTATTCTCAGTAATGACTGCCATGTGTGAGGACCTACTGTGCATGTCTCTCATTTTAGTTCTCATGGAGGCCTATAGGGAGAGATGAGCCGCCAAATTTGCACATGAAGAAAGACTTCAGAGAGGTTAAGAAATCGTTCTAAACATTGTGCGGCCATATAGAGGTAGAGTGCGAGGCAGGATTTGAACCCAGGGCCCAGTGAACAGAAAGCAAGTGCTCTTTTCCACCTGACAGAGAGCCTCTCCCAGCAGCTGGCTGGCTGCCTGCAGATGCCTGTCGATCAAGAGTGTCAGAGAGCCCTACCTGGTTTGGCTCAGTGGATAGAACATTGGCCTGCGGACTGAGGTTCCCAGGTTTGATTCCTGTCAAGGGCACATGCTCGGGTTGCGGGCTAGATCCCCAGTAGGGGGCATGAAGGAGGCAGCTGATCAATGATTCTCTCTCATCATTGATGTTTCTATCTCTCCCTTCCTCTCTGAGATCAATAAAAATGTATATTTTTTTTAAAAAAAGAGTGTCAGAGAGAACCAGGGAAATGCTTTTGGTGATGGAGGGGAGGTTGGATGCTAGGGGTTTGTGCATGTTGGGTGTGCAGAGCTTTTCTGATGGAGGCTGTTGAGACTGCAGTTGTTCAGAAATGCTGTCACTGCTGGGAAGCCCAGGGCTCCCGGTTTCTCTGGATCATTCTGCGTCCTGAGGAGATGGCGGGGAAGCTTTTATGGGAAGCCATTCTACCCTTCCATGACACAGCCTGGTCTCTGCCCCCAGCCGTGCCCCCACCTCTATCCTGGTTCCCATGCCTGTGACCTCCTAGGGCAGCAGCCTCTGTGCCATCCCAGCCCTCTAGTGACCACACCCAGGCCTGCACCTCTGCCAGGAGCCTGGGTCCTGGGCACTTTCTGAGCCTCCAATAGGAAAGTTAACCGTGTGTGTGTGTGTGTGTGTGTGTGTGTGTGTGTGTGTGTGTGTGTTGTTTATTTCACGGAGGCCTGAGGGGAGTCTGCCACCCTGTCACTCTGGTCTGAATTCAGATTCCCCATTCTTGGGCAAAACTCCAGACTCTATCTCCTGTCTTCTTATATGCACAGGGCATCAGGGTAAGTCAATGGCCAGGCTGACCCCTGAGGTCCCACAGTCTGCTGTGGTGGACCCACACAACCCTGACCAGGCTGCACTGGGGTGACCCTGCCTTGGATGCTCACTGTGCCTGACATTCTCATCTCTAAACTCACACTCTCTCATCCCCAGGGGACCATCCCAAGAGTTGTTCCCTATCTTATGAATGGGGAAACTGAGGCTCTGGTTGTTAAGTAACTGGCCCCAGGTTATACTCTCTACCTTATTGGTTCTCTCCATTCCCTTGAAGCCCTGACAGGTGAAGGGGCTCAGCAATTCCAGGAGAGGGTTTACTGATCAACACCTCCTTCTGTGCATTCAGCAATGGCCTGTGGGCCTCCCACGTGAGGACAGCTTGTCCGTATGACTGGTGCCCCTACCCCTGCCTTTGAAGGAATCCCCTAACCTCAGTGACAGAGCCCCCTGGCTGCACAGCCCAGATGGGTAGCCCAAATCACACCCTGTATTGGTCTTAGAGGTTTGGGGTGATGGGGCTGGTGAAGAGCTTTGGAGAGGCTCAGATCTCAAAAGCACTGACAGAAAGCTAACCCTGCTCACGGCAGCCCTCGGGTCATTTCATCCGTGATAAGGAGACCCGTTTCCTGGGTCTGACACATCTGGTGCCCTTTCTGAGATGTGAAGATTGGTGGATGGGAGGCTGAGCTCTGGGCTGCTGAGTGGCCTGTGCTAGAATGATCCATCCTTTGAGGCACCAAATAAACCATGTTTCTCCTGTTTGGGCTGACTCTGATGGGACTGTGCCCAAACTCTGCCTGGTTCTAAGTTAAAACCTTGCGAAGCACTTGCACTATGGGTAACAGTGTTTGCAGTGAACTGGAGAATCATGGTGGCATCTCTGTGTCAGGACCCCTGCAGCCTCAACACCCCACATGTGGGTCCACATTCAGAAGGAAGAGCCGGCCAGGAAAGAGAGGGTGGAGGCTGGCGTTGGTGCCCGGGATCTGGCAGCCTGTGGTACTGCCTGCTCTGCGCTCTGGGTGCTAACAGTTCTCATGGTGGTGTAACAGATGGACCTTCTTCAAGTTCACAAACTCGACTCCTCAACCTGCGCTACTAACCTCTCCGATTCCACCTCAAACTGACTGAATGTCCAATAGTGACAAACATTGACTTGAGCCTTCACCATGCGCCAGGGTTGTGCTGGATGCTGCAGAGGTGGGGTGAATAGCGCTATTCCTTTCAGACGCTAACAGCTACCAAGTGAGGCAGGAACCAATGATCCCACTGAAGTCTGCTGAGCTCTGGGCCACACCTCTGCCTGCCCTGGGTGCAGGGTCAATCCCTGTGAACAGTCTGGGCCCCTCATACTCTTTATAGTCGCAGATAATTCACTTTCACCTGCTCTGGCCTATGTGGCACTGATGATGTTGACAAATCCCTTTTTAATGGAGTACTTTACTGTTGTCCAAGAACCTTTTCTTCTCCCAGAGGCCACAACTTCCCTTTATGGAACCCCATGCCAGACACCATTCCCATCGCTTTCTGTACATTATCTCATTTAATTCTTAAACCAATAACAAGCAATTCTGCGTCTGGTACAGGAGACGAAGAAATTCTCCAGAAAGAATGAGTCCCAGGCTGCACATCTACTAAGAGGCAGTTTCAAGCCCTTGTTTCCAGTTGCAAACTCCATGCTCTGTCCCATAATAGCCCGAAGCCCCTGCTGTCAGTGTGAGGATCCGGGGGGCTCTTGGGGGCCTGGCCTCTGCTCTGCCCTGAGCCCTGGAGTTCCGGAAGCGCCAAGGACTCACTGTTGCACACCCAGCAGGGTCAGCCGCCTCAGGTTCTTCCCCATCCCCCCAGGGTAAGCCCCGCCTCTCCTCTCCAAACCTGTGTGGGGTTGGTTGACCTTGAAGACCTCTACCCAGAGGGCCCATCAGCTGCAGCAGCAGCCTCTCTCTTCTTGGGCAGCTCTAACATGGAGTCATCCCTCCGGCACACTGGAGTATTTTTTAATTTTTATTTATTTATATATTTAAATTTTTTAAATTGATTTCAGAGAGGAAGGGAGAGGGAGAAAGAGATCGAAACAATGATGAGAGAGAATCATCGATCAGCTACCTCCTACACGCCCCCCACTGGGGATGGAGCCCGCAACACAGGCATGTTCCCTGACCAAGAACCAAACCGTGACCTCCTGGTTCATACGCAACCATTGAGCCATGCCGGCCAGGATGGAGTGATTTTTGTTGTTGTTTTTGTTTTGTTGTTGTTGTTGTTTTAAAAAAGCAAGAACAGAACTCAGAAGGAGTTTCAGAAAGGGAGGGGCAGGATGCTTCTGGGCTCTAGGTCAGCAAAACCACTTGGTCTTTCCCAGTCTTGAGGTCAAGGTTGTAAGGAAAAGAGGCCAACCTACTCCCTTCTAATTCTGGGTTGTGCCGGCATTGGGTGGGGTGCCCCTGGGAGGATGTTCCTGCCCCGCAGTGGAGGGAGGCACATATTCGAGCTGAAGCACATCCCTGGGCCCTGGGCCCTGTTTCCTGTTGCCATGCCCATTCTGAAAGGGATGCATGATTTAACTGTTCCCCTGGCAGCACGTTAGAATCACCTGGGGGCTTTAAAAACGACTGCAGCCCAGGCCTCACCATCAAAGAGGCCTTCCATATGTCCCGGCAGCGCGTGGCATCTGTATTTTCAGGGCTCCAGGTGAATCGCAGGGACAGCCGGGGAGCGAACCCCTGGCACCTTCCCTGCCTTTGCCTCAGCGCCTGGGGCCCTCTGTATGGCTGCACAGTTGCCATGGTCTCCCTGCGGGAGCTCCAGCTGCCAGGGCAGGGGCAGGGACAGAGCCACGTTTATCTTGGTGTCCCTTATCCCAGCTTGATGCCTGGCACCAAGGCCTCAGCAAATGTGTGTGAGTTGTTAATGAGAGAGCTGGTGTCAGAAGACATCCTGGTTTCCCCTTCCCTTTAGCTTCCTCAAAGCATGGATGGGACATGTTCTCAAAAAGGGGTCCTTGATTTCATGTCTCTGGTGTGGGGTGAGCAGTGGGTCCTGAACCCCTGTAGGGCTTCACAGTCTCTGGCGAGTCTCAGGGGCAGGGTCCTTCGGGGGCAACCAGGGAGCTGTATTCTCTCGCAGTCCCTGTCTCTCAGTCTCTCCCGCACGCACGGGAATGAGAATGGAGGAGGAGATCTGTAAATACAGGGGTGGGGTGGGGCCTGATGTGCTCTCTGCATTCATTCCCCATGTAATCACAGGCCCCTCATTGTCTGGTCTCAAGGGGAGACTTGGATCATTGAAACCCAGAGAGATGACGCAGACCCTTCCCTTAGCCCAGAGTCGCTCTCCTTACAGACATCCGCACGGGGCGCTTTTCCCTTGAAGGAAGTGAGGAAAGAAAGTGGGAGCCTCTAAGGCCCTACCCTCCACTGAGACACCGCCCCCCCCCCAACCTCCAGAGTAGACATGGAGTGTGGGTGCCTTAGAGGAGTCTGAGTAAAAACTCCCTTTCAGCTCTAGCTGAAATGCTGTGCCTTGATTTCATGCCAGCTGCTCTGTCTGTAGAGCAGTTGCCCTGCCACCGGCCCACGGGCCCACATCTTCTGAGGCCTCATTGAAAACTGGGTGGCATTGATGCAGTGGGCAGCACTGGGAAGCTCCGGTTTCCTCTGTCCAGCAGCCAAAGCCACATCAAAGGCGCACCTGACCCTAGCTGGTTTGTCTCAGTGGGTAGAGCGTCGGCCTGCGGACTGAGGGGTCCCAGGTTCGATTCTGGTCAAGGGCATATGCCCGGGTTGCAGGCTCATTCCCCAGTAGGGGGTGTGCAGGAGGCAGCCAGTCAATGATTCTCTCTCATCCTTGATGTTTCCATCTCTCCTCTCCCTTTCTCTCTGAAATCAATAAAAAGTATATATTGGGGGGAAAAAAGGCGCACCTGCAGTGGGGACAGGGCACTGCCCCACAGGAGGTCCAGAGACACCCAGCCCTGGGCAGCTGCAGGCCCCCCTCCAGCAGGACGCTCAGCCCCCACTGCAGCTCCTGAGCCTGGGCCCAGGGAGACCCCTGCCCTGTGGGCCTGCATCCCACCTGCCGCTTGGACGGCCTCATCTCTCCAAACAGGCCTGATTTGGCCCTTCCCCAAAACACTGCAACCAGCTCGGCTGTCCCTGGGTTGTCTCTGCTTTCTCTCTCAGCTGCCAGGTTTTCAAATGTGTGGTTTCTACCTGAGACATCTGTGCAGAAACCACACATTTGCTAAAGGATTCTTCAAAAAATCCTTTAGCAAATACCCACTGTGTGCCCACAGGTGCCGGATGCCCTTCCATGCCTGGGAGGGAAAGAACCGGCCAGGAGCCCTGCCCCCGTGGAGTGTATAGTCTAAGCAGGGGAGACAGAGAAAAACCTGTAAATCAGTGTGTGAGAAGATAACAAACATGTGATAGGACGTTGTTGTTTTAACTATCACCATGAAAACAATTTGAATTTACCCAAAGTAGAGAGAACCATGCGTGAATTCCCACGTACCCTTCTGTGGACTTCAACCGTTACCAATATTTTGCCCATCGTTTTTCATATATTCTCCCCCGAACTTCTGTCTGTAAGCAAATCCCAGACGTCATGACATTTTGTCCCTGGCTGCTTCAGCGTGCATCTCGATGGATCAGGATTTATTCACGTCGTACACAAACACTGTGCCGTTGTCAGGTCAGGCCTAACAAAATGAACAGTGATCCTTCTGGGACCGGTTAACATGAGTGTGTGTGACGGCCTTGCCTCCCCAGGTATTGAAACTGCTTGAGGGCAAGGATGGTGGTGGTAAGAAAAAGCACCCAAAACTTGGAGACCAGGCAAGGATGACTGCCCATCCTGGCTACCTCACACTGCCACCCAACAGGTCCACGCAAAGGGTATCTCATTCTCAGAGGGTACTTTTGCTTGACTTTCAATTGATTATTGGTTAAGGCTGGACTTTATGAAGTTAGCTGTTAGCATATCTATCTATATCTATATCTATATCTATCTATATCTATATCTATATCTATATCTATATCTATATCTATATCTATATCTATATCTACATCCACTGGCAATTTAAAGCTCTCGCTGGCGCCAGTCTAGACAGAGTAGGACTATTCCTACCTGAACCCATTTTCAGACATGGTCAGTTATATGTTGCTTTCTCTCAAGTTCGAAGAATGTGTGATATTAAAGTTGTGAATACTTCATCACAAGGGAAATTAGTCAAACACTCTGAAAGTGTTTTTTACTCTTATTGTGGTATAAAAGGAGATATTAGAATAAGTTTAATCAATTTATCAGTCATTGTTTTTATCAATGTTGTTCTTATATCATGTTTTTATATCATGTCTTTGTTGTTATAACATGTTATTTATTAAGCAATTTATATATTATTTTCATACACATTTTGCTAATTTTCTTTCATCTCTGACACTTCTATTATAAAGGGCAAATAGCAATATTAAAATATTTCTTCTAATTTCCTTTCAATGTGCATGAATTTGTGCACCAGGCCACTAGTAGATTGATAAGATAACATTGCTCTTTACCCAGTAGAGATGCAAGTGATTTCTGTCCAGTGAAAAGGTATTTCCAACAGTTATGGTTCTATTGCCCTGTAGGACATTACCGGTTTTCTCTCTACTTAGCAAACTCATTTCTGCATGCCTTTCCTGACTGATTATATAAACTCCTGCTCTTCATATTCTCTGTTGAGCTAGCCTTACCATCCCTCCTTAATGATAAAATAATTCTATGGGAGCATGTTGAAAACTGCACTTTGAAGGTGGCCTGTGGATTTTCTGGGTCTTTCCTTAGTCCAGTCCACCGCCTAGCACCGACCAGATGTTTGTGGAATTGGATTCATACTTGACGTGGGATCTATAAGGGAAGGATCAAGGTTTCAATTGGAGAGATGCTCAGCAGATGTGAGCTCTGGAATGAGGGTGAAAGCGGCCAAAGCTGGCCCCCCTGACTCTGCCTCCCTCCCCTCTCGTCTGAGAGTGAGGGCTGGGGCAGGGTCTGTGAATGTGGGGCCATTGAGAGAGCCCTTGGCCACCCCTGGCTCCAGGGAGCAAGGCCCCATCCAGCTCTAACAGTGGGTGAGGAGAAAGGAAGGGGGCAAGAGCAAGGGTGTGTCCAAGAGGGTATGCTGGCTTGCCAGTGTGCCCTCTACTCAGAGGGCAAGGGTAATGTTGTGGGAGGGTTCTTTTATGTCTAAAAATTACCACCTCTGAGTCCACGTGCTTTTCCGGGTGGGGAGTTCTCTTGTATATCTTGCCCCAATGATTGCATTACGGTTTAGGCCCAGGGGTGCAGAGCGGGCAAGAATATCTAAAAATGTAGCTGGGACTCGTGTGTGGTGGAAGGCAGCTGCCCTTGTCATCTCTGAGAGGCTGTTTCTGTTCTGAGGACGGGGTGGTGGTGGTGGTGGTCGTGGTACCAGTGATGGTACCAGTGGTGGTGGTAGATCACTTCACATTGCAGAGCTGCTGAGGGGTAAGGACTGCCCTGTGGGTTCCCAGGACTGGAGCTGTTCAGTATGGAGAAACAAGTTCACCCTTCACATACCCAGTTGCTACCCTGGCTCGCTCAGCCTCCTGAGGGCCTGATCCCCCAGGAAACCAGAGCAGTGAGGAGTCAGGGAAGGCTTTGCCCTCCAGGGCCCCACCCAGGCGTTCAGTCTCCCAACCATTTCGGGGTTCACGGCAGCACTAGCCAGGGCAAGCGGGCACCCGAGAGCGTTGTTAGCTAAAAGGGATTTTCCGTTGAATTTAAAGGTTGGATGTGTTCCATATTTTATGTAAATTGGCATGGAAGAGCTTTAATGACGTCCTTTTCTGTACGGAGCTAGAGCAACATTTAAAAGTTATCTGTCTAATCAATGAGGGAGGCACTCTGGGAGCATTGTCAGTCCCCGCAGACGAGGGTGGTGGGAAGGGGGCGCATTTCTTCCATCCCTGACTCTTCCTTGTCACCATCCTGACTTGTCAGGCACTCCCGTCCTCCTCCGATGCCCTCTCCTCATTCTGTTCGTGTGCCACCGCCCAGCCATTCCTCGGGAGACATTTGCCAACACCAGACACTGGCGACACAAGATGAATGAGATGCTGCTCCCAGCTGGAGACGCTCTGAGCCCGGTGGACAGCGATCCTTCATGAGTGAACATTGCTGTCTGGTTGACGGAGCACATTCACATTTGTTGTGGGTTTGAAGCCTCGCGAGAACTGGAGAGACAACGGAGACAATCCTGATCCATCCCAGAGAGGGAGCCGAGGCTTGGGGTGCAGGGCAGCTCCCAGGACACACAGGTGGTGCTCAGTGGAGCCAGCGCTGGAAGAGCCTTTGAGTAATGGCCAAGCCTGGAATCTCCGGTCACAGAGGCTGGTGACTGAAGGTCACAGGAGTTGGGGAGGTGGAGAGTCAGAGGCTGAGGGTTGACTTGCAGGATGTGATGCAGGGCAGGCTCCTGACCCAGGTCTCCCTGGCTGGAGTGTTCCGGGGGTTGGGACATTGCTCTCTTCCTTGCCTGGAAAAAGGTGAAGAGTATATATCACCGCCTCGGGCCAGCCACCTGTTGGTCCCTGGTAGTGACATGCCAGTGACCAAGGGATCCCTGGTCCCTATTCCACTCCCTTTCCTCCAGTCCTCAGCCAGTTGCAGTGGCGGGGACTGGGGCTAGACACAGCTAAAGAGGGAAACAGGATAGGGTGGTGGGTCAGTTACAGAAAGGAATGTGTGAAGTAGAAACTGACAGAGGTGCCATTTAATAGGTGACATGGGATGTCCTTCCTGGCTGGGGAGGGACCATGTTGTCTAGCTGATCCCCCCAGGACCCTGATGCTGTTGGGTGGGGTCTGGGGTAGGGTGGGGGGGAGAACTATGGGCAGGAAGAGGGTGAGTAAGCAGTTGGAGCCGAGAGGCGATTGGCTGTGGCTCTCAAGCAAGAGCGTTACTTGGTGGGTGGTGTGTGTCGGGAACTGCTGGGGCCTGTTGCCGGGCAGGTGGATTGTGCTTGTCCCCAGCAGGGCGAGTGCCTAGCGCTTCTGCTGTCAATGCTGGCCTTCCTGGAAGCAAGAGGGAGTACAAAAGAGATGACCTTGTAAAGCTCCAGGAGGCCTGGCTCCTATTCAGAGGGCTCTTCCTCCGGAGCATGCTGGGTTGGTAGGGAGGTAGTGTGAGGTTTGGGCTGGCTGATCGTCAGATTTATGAGGGGAATTTTAAGGGAAGACAGAGTATGGTCCATGCCCATGAGATTCCGATTTGATAGGTCTAGCGGGGACTGGGAGTCTACATACTTGTTCTAAAGAGCAACACCATAATGCAAATACCTACTATTTGTTTGGCATTGGTAATCAGCTACCCAGCCGTCGGGAGATGAGGAGCAATCAATTTCCATCAGCCGAGGAGCCCGGGGGAAGGCCAGCATGACATCTCCCCACGTGCGGTGTGACTGCTTGCAGGCTGCACATTAAAGCCCAGCTTTCCGGAGAGGCTGGCGTGGGTCATTCCAAATTTCAAAGTGTTTTAACTAAGGTGCGATTTGTCCCTTTCAGCAACACCACTTAGAAATTGTCAGCGACTGTGTCTGTGATTTTCTATAAAATGTATTACATGCGTCCCTGCCTTTTTAAAGAGTCGCGCAAGCATAAATGTAACCTTTTCTTGATGTCCCACGGGTATGTTAGGAACCTTAATTAATGTACTGAGCTCTAATTCAGCGGGATGACTTGCTTACACCAAATGGCCCCTTTGAGGTTTTGAGTGGCTGTGCCTGATTTTTAGTTTTTCCAGCTATGCTTCTTGCTGACTGATGTCCCTTTTTGCTAGACACAGTGTACCTGTGCCTAAAGCAAATGTCTCTTCGCTTTTAATTCCCACTTATTATGTGGGCTTGGGAAGTGGGTAACTGAGGTTCTTATAGCTGAGTGGGGCGTCTTGTGGTTAACTTCCCATCATCCATTCCACACCCCCTCCCTGAGCAGCAATAATGAAATTTGGGATTGACCTCAGCCTGGTCGGGGGTGGTGGTGATTGGTTTAAGGGGGACCCTCTTTTCCTTTGTCAGCGGTTGGCTCATGGATGGACATGTGACACAATTTTGACTAATGGGGTTTGAAGAGAGGTTCTCAGCTGATTTCTGGGAGTCTTCTCATCAGCCACAGAGCACCACAGGGAATCATTCTCCAAGGAAATGTAAGTGAGGGGACACAGCCCTGATTGCTCTTGGCAGCCGAATGATAACTTCCAGAACTTTCTTTGGGAACGAGCCTACTGGGGATGGCAGAGTGGGACTTGGCATTCCAGAGGCGGGCACAGTGGAGAGATGGAAAGAACTGTGAACTAACTGGATGGTGTGTGTTTTGAACCGCTCAGGCTCCTCTCCTGTGAATTATATTTTCTTTGGTGTCAGCCCCTTTGAATTGAGTTGGGTTTTTGGTTATTTGTAGCTGAAAGGATACCAGTGGGTAAATAGCAAATACATGAAGCAATAGAGTGGGTTCCTAGTGAAGCCGGAAGGTTTTGGTAGGTGTACTTCATTACTGCCTTTTGTTCCCCAGGAATTTGATTTGGGCTTTGACGTGGGGGCTTATTTCTTCCTGAGCTTTGCTGGGTGGGTAGTGACTGCTCCTCAGTCCCCTTCAGGTACCTTTCACAGTGCCTTGCACTTAACTGGACATTCAAAAAACTCTTGCATTGACTTCAACTCAGCAGCCTGCATGTAGCTGCAGGGTGCTTTCTCCTTCCTGTTGGCAACTATAGCTGCTCGTTGCGCTTTACCTATCAGTTTTATTAGGATGTTAAAGACGCATCACAAACTCTCCGGGATAATTATTTTTTGTAGCGCTTTCTAGCTTACAAAGTGCTACCTCATCCTTACCTCAGACATAGGTAGTGCCAGGATCCTCACCATTTCACAGATAAGAAAACCATAGGTCAGTGTATGTACACGAAGCTTAATTATATAATTAGTTCTTAACAAATTTAATTTCAAAATGGCATCCGGAGCACTTTCTTGTGGAATAAATAACGCTGTGCTCAAACAAAGAGCCTCTCTTATGAGATGTCTCCTAAGCAGGTGCTCCTCTGGTCGCTGAGAGACATAAGTCATGTAACGATCAGCCTGCAGTCAGGTCTGCAGGAGGGGGCTGCCTCGACCTCCCACCGCCAAGAAGAATTGCAATTTGCCATTAGGTTAAAGCTCTTCAGGATTCACAGCTTGAGCTTCTCAGGAAGCTAATTGGTGCTTATTCTTCAAATTGGGTTGCTCTCTCCAATGGAAGAGAAACAGGGGTTGCCTCTGTCTGCTCTTGTAAGTTGTGCAGCTAAAAACGAACTGTGAAACTTGAGTGTCTCTTGCTGTAGACGTATCTCACAATGGTTATCCACACGGAGGGGTTTGGGGCTCTGAAGTAGATCTGCTTCAGAGGCAATACCTTTCCCGATCAGAAACGAGATGTAATTCCTCTGCCCACAGGACTGGAGTAGGATCTTACTATAAGTTGAATGGAGTTTTGCCCTAACTCATGGATTGTGCAAGAATGGATTTGCTATTGTGTTGGACTGATTATAGTTGTGTTGTATATGCTGTACTGAAGGCTATTGAATGAACTTACGATGCTTAGGAAAAATATTTATTCTTTTTTTAAAATATATTTTTATTGATTTCAGAGAGGATGGGAGAGAGCGAGAGAGAAAGAGAAAGAGAGAGAGAGAGAGAGAGAGATCAATGATGAGAGAAAATCATTGATCCACTGTTTCCTGCATGCATACCCCCCACTGGAGATCGAGCTCGCAACCCAGGCATGTGCCCTGACTGGGGATCAAACCGCGATCTTTATTCTTTTAGTATAAAAAATACCTGAAGAGCTCCTTCAGTGTGCAATGCACTGGGTTCACTGAATAGTTAAAAGTTAGCTCTGCCATCACCCCTATCCATGATGCCTGTCTGTCTGGACCCAACACAGAGCCCCAAGAATGATGCTCTCAAGTCGCCTCTTCCCTTCTCCCTCCCCAGGGCCCCATGGACCTAACCATTTTCATTCTCCTAACCTTGGACTTCTCCCACCAGGACCTCTTTCATGATGCTTGACACACTGTCCTGCACAGTCCACCGAACCAATCTCTCCACTTCCAACTATTAATAGAAATTTTTGTGTAGAACATTTATTCTGACATTGCTTTGAAAGTGACATGGTGTGTATACCTTGTTTCCTGGAGGGCAAGGATTATGTTTATGTTGCTTTTGCATGGTGCACAACATCTAGCATTTACCTTTCAGCGTAGAAGTTGAGTTTTCAAAGGAGTGCGTTACCCAGTAAACACCCAAGGAAGGACATCGCCTCTTAGTGATCTGCTTTGTGGATTATCTGCCCTCCGTCCTTCTTCTTCTCAGTACCGTGTCTGGTCCCTCACGGTGAGGCCGAATGGAAGCTGGGGCTCTTAAGGGGATGAGAGGGTGGGATTTAGGTTATATTGTCTGCACGCTTTCTTCGGTACATTACAAATACAGCCTGGATTTTTGGTCCCTGGACATTCTGAAGCGGAGAAAGAAGGGAAAGAAGAGTTGGGTGCAGTGGGGTTGGTGTATTGAATATTATAAGAGTGAGGTTTGAAGGGTTCTGCCACCTCTGAGGCGGAGAGCAGGGGGTTCCCCACAAAAGGCACAAAGGCCCTCCAGCCCACTGAGCTGCCAGCAGCCAAAGTTAAAAACAATGGTGGGGCGGGGGAAATCGTTCCCTTTCGAGTCTATGACTTGGGTTCTCAGACATGTCCCCTTTTTTATCCACGATATTACTACTGTTACCTGGGCCTCTGCAGGAAAAAACCAACAACAAAACACTCACCAGCTGAGGTTCTGAGAGCTATGGCCAGTCTTTGCCACCGCGAGAGAGAATGTGGACGTGAGACCCAAACTCAGACTCACCTTCGGTTTCCCTTTCAGCCTTGGGTGTCTGAGTTTATGGCTTCTTCTCGCTCCTTTCCTTCTAGCCCCAGCATCGTCCTTCCTCCTTCTTCCTGCAGCAGCCCAGTACCTTGAGCTTTGGGGGCCCTTGGAGGACCAGGGCGCCCCTCCTGTGGTTTGGCCGGCTTCCTTTCCAGCACAGCCCCTGGAGAGAGAGGCCAAGCCTCTGGGACCCAGTGCATTTTCCCACTCCATCCTTGATCCCCACTTCCAGCAGTGCTCCTGGGTTGTACCCACTACCACACACGTGTCTGGAAGTGTGGGGCTGTGTGTGGTTGACAAAGTGACTTGAGAACCCCATTGTCATTTGGTGACAGAGGCCAGGGACACGAAATCCCTGCAGTGCACAGGGAAGGTGCAGCCCTCAAAACATGCCACAGCTCCCCCGACAAGGAGTACTGTGCACCCCAGGCCAAATGACCCGCTTCGGATCTTTCCCGGCTGGAGGCTGGAGGCAGGAGGCAGAATGGAGTCAGGGAGGGTCTCAGTCCTGCTCTGCCACCCCTGGCCCCGTGGCTAGTTTCCTAGCCTGTGTCCTCCTCATGGCGTGATAACACTGCCCCCACTTCACAGAGTTTAAATAGGATCAGATTTGTTAATCTACGTACAGATTTGGGACAGAGCCCGGTGTGTATTGAGTGCTGTGGAGACATTTGCTCTTCCTGCCTGGGCCTCCAGGGCCACCCCCTTGGCCTCAGGTTGGAGCTGTTGTCCTGGCAGACACTGGTCTCATCAACAATGGGCCCGTGGCCACCATGACTGAGAACCTTGGCTCCAGGTGTGGGCACTCCCCAGGGCCTGGACCTGCGCCACTGCTGGGTACCTGCGCTTCCTCGAAGCCACTCTTGCCCAACTCCTCCCTCCCGCTGCTCTGGCTCCCTGAGATCACTGGGAGGGCCGCTCCTCTGTTCTCCTTCTCAGGGTGTCTACCTCTGCCACGCTTTCTCTTTCCTTCTCTGTCTCCATAGTTGTATATGTTTGCTGGTTTTCTTTTTTGAGAAGGTCTAGCTTGTGGTAGTCAAAATGCAGATCCTTGGGCCCCGCTCCAGAGATGCTGAGACAGAATGTCCAGGCAGGGCCCACGGACCTGGATTTCACCGGAGCCTCTAGCTCCCTTGGTCCAGGCTGCATGTCTGCTCTTCCCCAGGAAGAGGAGGCTGCTGCTGCCCTCGCCACCATTTGCATGTTACATCCGGTCAGATACTTATACCCTTATTCTTAGTGGGGTTTTAAACAATCTACTTGAAATTCTACATTTACATTTTCCTGCAGCTGGAGCCAGGCTTCCATCTAGCATGGCTCCTTAGGAAGAAGGACAGAAGATAGATGGTGAGGGGTGACATTGCTTCCTTTAGAAGTGGTGTCCTGGGAAGGAGGGGAGGGACTCTGTGCTGGGACTGGACTTCATCGCTAGCCTGCTGTGTGGCCTTGGTTGGGTTACTTAATCTCTCTGGGCCTCACTCTCCTCATTTCTAACATGAGGGGGTTGAACAGGTTGGACCTGCCGAAGTTCTCTTCCAACTCTAAAAAAGTCTGTAAGTCTATGAGTCTATTGAAATGTGCTGACAGCTTTAGAATGGCTAATTAATGAGTTTTTAGTGGAAACACAATTAGGTGATAATGAAGGCCTCAGAAGTAAATCTCTCCACTTGTAATGAGTGAGCAGATGAGACTTGGAGTGTGTTTTCACCAAATGGAGCCCCTGGGACGAGGCCGCTAGAGCGACAGCCTCCTACCTGGGGACTCAAGGAATCCACCCAGAGGGGAAGCGAGGCGGCACCATGGCCTCGCAGGATAGGCTGGGAGCCGTGCGGATGGAGGGGGACATTGGCAGCTCCGCAGACCAGCGAATAGCATTCCTGCCTTATGGCCATTCCATTTCCAGAACATGGTCACCTGCATGTCTTTTTAATCCTCTTACACTTGGTGAAATAGATACGCCCGGACCTTTTATCTCCCCCATTTAATGGATGAGACATGGAGGCGTCAAGGACTGACTCGCTCAAGGTCAAGGAGCTCAGAGGTGACAGATCACGATCCAGCCCAAGCCCCTTGACTCCAAAGCCCATGTGTCTTTTCTGCCCAATGCATCTAGCTCCTCCTGCCTGGCAGACCACCGCTGCTGACTGCTCCCTCGTAGGGGTGAAGCAGGCCTCCCTGCTTACTCAGAGCACTCCAAGGGGGTTTGCAGAGTCACCCTGGGACACTGCTTTGTGGGACTGGCTCTGGGAATGGGAAAGATGAGGCTGGTGTGGACATTGGGAGTGTCCAATCTGTGGTCAGGGGGCCCCATAGAGGCAATCGTGGCCAGCACAGCAGTGTCCAGCATTGCATGCTCTGACGGTTTGCTGACTGCATCTAAGGGGAGAATGCCCTAACTCGGGTATAAGGACAAGAAAGGTGATGCATAGAGGTGGGGGGAATCTCTATCCCAGGGAGACCCAATAAAGAAAGAAACCCATTGTGCATGGTATGAGGGAGCAGCAGGGTTGCCTGGCCTGGGGGTACAGGCAGGGAGCTGATAAACTTCTCAAACACTCCTCCTGACGCTGGCTTTGCCTGCAGAAACACGACCTTGACCTTTCCCTTCTAAGTGAAATAGGCCAGAGGTGCAGCATTTTTGCTGCAGAAGGAGGGAGGGAACACACCAGCGAGCATTTGTCTAGGTCCTGCCCTAGAAATGCTCCAAGTAATAAAATCAGGATGACTTAAGCAATCTGTGACCCCCTCCTGGCCTCCCACAGCCACCTGCCCGCCCTGGTGGAGACAGGGAGGAGCCCGGAGACCCAGCCAGGTAACATGGCCTCCGTCTCCTCACCTGTAAACCCGGGGATGGGGTGAGATGGTCCTGAGGTCCACCTGCTCTGACCTCAGGTGGGTCTGGAGGAGATCTTTGGGGGTGGGGGGCGCAGAGGAATGATTGACAAGAGATGCCAAGGAAAAGGGGAGGAGAGAAGATGGTAGTGGTAGAGGAGACGAGAGAAAAGTGAGGGAAGCTGAAGAGAGGTGAGGAGGAGAAAGCCACAGTAAAGTGAGAAACAGACAAGGCAGTTCGGGCTTCGGGCTGTCAGGGAGCTTCCCAATTTGTCAGACTTATAACTGGTGTGACAGGGCGTGGTAAAGGCTCATGGTAGAATCCCGAACAGGAGGGGGGAAGGATGCAGAAGGCAAAACCAGAAAAATCTGGCTGAGGAACATTCTGAAAAGCCAAACCAAGACAGGACCCTGAGCGCATGTGGGCCCAGCTCCATGCACAGTCCCTTCTTCCGCTGCTCGTGCCTGGATCCCCATCTTGGCATGAGGCGAGGCCAAGAATGGGGAAGTACAGGGCCGGGGTCAGGGCAGCCAGCTCCCCTGGCAGGCGAGATTTATCATTTGGCTGAAGCTGGTGAAAGAGGGAGCCTGTAACGATTCAGGGTATGAAAAGCAGCCCAGTGTTTCTTGAGGAGCCTCGGTGCCAAAGGCAGGAGCATCCATCTGGCATCCCTGTGCGGTACATTTGTCACCCTGGAGCCTGGGACCAGGCTGGCCTCCCTTCTGCCATCTGTAACCACAGCTCCCACCTTCAGCAGCCTCTGCTGCAGGGCCTACAGTCCCACAGGTGCTGTGACTGGGGGGAGGGCAGTCTGTTCCCTCCCTTGGGACCCTGTCGTGCTGGCTCCTCCAGCTGGTGCCCTTCCCAGCTGGTACCTAGTTAACTTTCCCTGAGGACCAAAAACTGTGGCATCAGAGAGGTGAAAAGCCCTCAAAGACAGCCAATTACTGTAGTTTCATGCTGTATTCTAGAGCGCCCTGGGGTTCCTCCAGCTGCCTTCAGAGCTGCTGAGAGAGGCTGAGCATCCAAGGACCAGCCCCTCCTCATCAGTGTACCTCTGCTTCTATCTGATCTAGATCTAGATGTTCTTGATAAGATTTCCTTTGAAGAATGGGTCCTGCTGATGATAAAAAAACAGTTTGAAGACAACAAATCTGGTCTCATTTCAAAGAAGACACAGAAGGCCAGAGAAGACCAGTAGCCCAGCCATGGTCGGCAGAATGGGGATTAGGATGCAAACCTTTTAGGTCCCCCATTTCTCCACAATATTGGGCTGTTTCTTTAGAGGGGCCAGCCTGAGCCTCCATGGCCAACACCTCTTCTCTACCCCAACAGAGCTTCCCCTCCCCTTCACTATCCAAAAGAGCAAGGCCCACCTCACAAGCTTGGGTGCCATGCTTTCTTAGCTTTTCCTCTGCCAGAGACTGTTTCAGGATGTAAACCATGTGCAGCCCAAGCAAACCCGTTAAAGGTATGAAGCGAGACTTCCCTGGTCAACCCATGATTACAGCTGCTTCTTCTCAGGGCTATCTCTAGGCCCAGATCGTTAGGGTTGTGGCGCTCCCATCACCCCTGTGGGCACTGGTTCTTATCGAGGGTTTTTGTAGAACATGAGTCATTTCCTTTATGTCCCTCTTGTTTCTGGAGAAACTTGGCTCTGTTCTATTTAGGCCTCAGGTTGTCCATTTTGGCTTCTGATTGTAGGTGCTGATCCAGCCACTCTCTGCCATAGTCCCCGGATTCTATTCCAGAAGATCCCAGACTAACATTTCTCCTGGGCAAGGGACTCTTCCCACCCCCAACACTGTGCCCTGTTCTCTCCTGTGGTTCCTCCAGCCCTTGCAGGGGTCCCATTCCCCAGTATGATTTGTTTTATATTCTGTCTCCTCTGCTGGACTTGCTTTTCCAACACGCTGCCCCTCAGCCTCTCCTCTCTGGATTTACACCCTGGCTCTGCTCCTCCTAAATGCCTCTCTTAGCTCCTCAGAGCCCTTCTTCTTTAAGCAGCCCACCTGGAAGCTGTTCCCCATGGCAGGAGCCACTGCATTCATCTCAGGATTCTGTAGAAGAAGGAAACAGGAATTCCCTGAGGGCCTCATGCAGGCCAAGCATGTGGGTAGCACCTTACATATTTTATCTCACTTGATCCTCATGACAACCCTAGAAAGTAGATAGTAACATTCCCAATTTTCACGTGGGGACACTGAATCTCAGAGATTTAGCAATTTGCTCAAGATCACACCGTTAATAAGTTTTAAAGTCTTGGCTTTGCCTAACCCCTGAGCCCAGGCAGCTACCCACAGTACCCAGCCACCTAGGGGGTCACCTTGCATGGTCAAGCTAATGGGGTTCCTCCAAGGCCTGGGCTGTCACAGCCTGGGGGTGACCTTTCTCCAAAGCACCTTTATCAGATCCTTTGCCCTGGTTACCGTCTTTCCCGTTTCTCTCTAAGAATCCATCAGCCCAAACCAAGCGTGGCAGGGAGATGTAGGAAAGAGACCAAAGCCCCCACTAGTTTCAAAGGTCAAGAAAGGCTCAAGTTGCCCGGGCGGCATGGCTCAGTGGTTGACTGTCGACCTATGAACCAGGAGGTCAGGGTTTGATTCCAGATCAGGGTACATGTCCAGGTTTTGGGCTCAATCCCCAGTGGGGGGTGTGCAGGAGGCAGCCGGTCAGATTCTCTCTCAACTACATTGATGTTTCTATCTCTCCTCTCCCTTCCTCTCTGAAATCAATAATATATATGAAAGGCTACAGTTGAGAGCAAGCCATAGTCATCTCCAAAGAAGATGTTGAAGCTGCAGGTAGAGTCCTGGCCTGCTCTATGGTAGCCAGGACATGACAGGAGAGATGTTCAGGCCTGTTGGCGATTCATCTTATGGAAGCGGGGAGACGAGAGGCTATGGAGTATCCTTGACTCCTCACCACCACGCCCCCAGTCCTGTGTTCTGTCAGGATGAGCTGTGCAGACAAGGTGAAGTTACCGCTCACCCTGTTACTGTGGCACCTCTTGGTGAGGGCTGTGCTGCAGGCTGTTTCAGGAAGTCTGTGGCTCATTGGAGTCCTGCTGACAGAGACCTCCATGGTGGCCAGCCTCCCTCCCCTCAGCTCAGGACCCCAGGAGTGGGGTGAAGAGGGGCATGGCCCTGAGATGGGAGCAGGTGGGGGAGGCCTCTGGGTTCTCCGTTTTCTGGAGAATGGGCACTGGGATGGGGAGCTGGGAGAGCAGTGACCAATGGGGACAGGGAGGGACCCGGGCTGGAAAAAGGAGGGACTGTGCTGTAGATGCTTTTGTGAAATGCTGCTTCTTCCAAAGTCGTTACCCAAGAGTGTTCTGCAGAGGAAGCCGCCTGCTGACAGCAGCAGCTGTGGAGGCGGCAGGAGGGAGAGGGGTGGCATCACCACCCTCCAGTCAGGGAGGAGAGGATGGTGTCTCCTGCTTCTTCTGGAATCTGTGAGTCTCTCACCACCCACCCCACCCCCACCCCAACCCAGGCATCTCAGAACCGGGGAGGAGAGAGGGACCGGAGGGAAACCAGAGAGGAACAGACACCCCAGGAAGATGCACACAACCTGCCTCCCACACTCGTCTCCTGGCCACATGTGTGTGCAGACACACACACACACACACACACACACACCCTGGCACACACTCTGGCAGGTCTCTCTTTACCCATCTCCCTAAGCCAGGGCATTATGCCACTGCTCTCTGGTCCAGCCAAAGTTGGAATTATTTCCGGGATGAGCAATCCACTCCACGAGGATAAATTGTCCTCAGCCATCCTCAGGCGCCTTTGAGGAAACTCAGGAAAGGAAGCCAGCTGGGGTGGCTGGGGCTTGGCTGGAGGACAGCCTGGGCGCTGGTGATTGGTGTGTCGCTAGGGCTGCGAGCTGTCTCCAGCGCTTTTGTCTGGTGCTGGGAGCAGGCTCCACAGTGTGAGGGACAATCGGAGCTGTTCCAGCCGGCTGCTGCCCGGGCCCTGCTTTCCCTGCAGCTGGACCTGCCACCTGGAGCTACCAGGCAGGACGGAGATGTTTTCTTGCTAACAGCCTGATCTTACAGAGAAGTGTTTTCTCTCAAAAGCAGTAGCAGCAGTCCTGGTCCCCTGCACTGAGAAACACTGGTGGGGACTCCAGTCCTCATCAGCCCAAGGGAGCCCCAGCCCCTTTCAGGGACCTGGGAGCTGAGCGTGTCTGCAGCCCCGGGTCTGCTCCCTGGCGGGGCGGGGGTCCTGCGCTGGCACTGGGGTGAGGAGTGGGAGAGCCCGCAGCTCCCCAGGCTCTGAGGGACTGCCCGGCTGACTGTGCCGGCTTCCCCAGGATGCATCTCCTGCCGGCTGCCTCTGATTCCCCCACCCCGGGGCGGAGCTGCTAGGGGTGAGTACTGGACAGACGTCCCTTTCCGTGCGCTGGCCGTGCCCACGTGAGTCACAGCGGACTAGGACTGCAGCTTGCTTTTCAGAGATGAGGCACTCGTTTCCCTCACCTCCTGCCAGGCGGGTGGGGTGGGACCTGGGAGGAGGAAGTGCGGCGCCAAGGAACCAAGCAGGGGCGAGGGGACCCTGGAAGGAGAGGCTTTTCTCGCTGCTTTCCTGCCCTGGTTGACAAAGATGTGCCTGAGGGCGTGTGGAGGGATGGCACCCGAAATGCCCACCCCTCACAGGTGGTTCAGGGTTTGGGGCTAACTTGCACTCTTGCTGCCAAAACCCCGCTGAGTGAAGGGCTGGGGACAGGGCGAGATTGCCCCTTGCTTCACCTGCTGTGTGACACATTGCCTCCTCTGCCCTGACATCACCATCCCGGGGCGACTGGCAAGGCCCTTTGGGTTCTTCTACTTGGACAGGCAGCTGCCGGCACGGCCAGGAAAGGGCATTGGAACAGTGGCAGGGCCCCCCTGGAATGTGCAGAATGAGACATGATGAGGCTGGGAGATGCAGCACCCGGGACCCAGGGACCCTCAGCCCTTGCCTGCCCATCTAAACCGCAGTCCTCGGTCATGTTTTCAGCCTGGGCTGCCCCTGGGAATAGGAGGCCACTACCTGCTGAGTGAAGCTGCGCCTCCTGTTCTCCTGCAGGGCCCCCCACCCTACTTGGACCCCATGGGAATGCTCGTCTTCCCAGCATTCCAATGTGTCTGGGATCGGGTTTTCTGCTCTCTTGTAACCGTAGTCTTTACTTGTGGTTCCATAAGTTTCATATAAAGAGTATGGTTGGATGTGATGACTTCTGACACCCTCTTGGGGGATATCTCCAACTTCCCAGAGGTTTCTGAAGGGTCAGCTCTGCACCCTACGCTTCCAATATATCCTGACCCTTTGGGGCCTGTCTGAAACCCAAGGCAGGGATGGAGGACCGGGATGCTGACTCATTTGACAATTCTGAGCTATGATTCCAAAATCATGGTGAGAGTGAGGGGCACCAGTGTTTAGGGCAGGACTTTTTAAAAGTGGTGCCGCTCTCACTTGGGGGTGAATAACTCTCAGTGGGGAGACTGTCCTGTGCTTTGTAGGATGTTTAGGAGCATCCCTGGCCTCTACTCACCAGTAGCACCCTCATTTGTGACAATCAAAAATGTCTCCAAGTATAGGATTGTCTAACCACTTTGTTGTACACCTGAGACCAATACAAAATAATATTGAAAGTAAACTGTAATTGAAAAATAAAAAGTCTCCAGACATTACCACATGTTCCCCCACGGACAGAATTACCGCAGTTGAGAATGCTGGTCCCTGTTAATTCTGCCACTATTGCTGCTACGTTCTCTCCTTTGAGCCTCAGTGGCATTGGCCTTGTAAGGACAGGGTCTCAGCATGGCCAGGGCAGCGTAGCCCTCTCTGCATGGGAGTGCGGACACCTGGGGCTCTGGGCTCGTGCGATCTCACTCATGTTGCCACCCAGTTTAGGCTGAGTCCCTTCTTGTCCTCCCAGCCTCCACCAACTTCCAGGTCTTTCCAGTGGAAATGTGGTGGTGAGGCTCAGGGGGGCCAGGTTGGGCCTCCACCCATGGGGGATGAGGTCTGAGGAGGAATCCCACTGCAGGGACCACCATTCTCTCACGACATTTGCCTAAAAGCCAAAAGTGGAGAGAGGGAGAGAAATCTCATTGTCTGGGCAGCCTTGGGGCAGTGTGCAGCTCTGTGGTTTGTGGTAATGTTCTGCGGTTTGCAGAACATTGGGGTCCCATCTACCATGTGTCTATTCTGTTCTGGGCTGCCTGGCCATGTAGGGGCACAGGGCCCGTGGGCAGGGCCAGGGTGGGTGTAACTTCCAGCACTGACATGGGACTCAGCCGGCGTGGAATAGGGACAGAGAAGTGGGCCAGTTCAAGGTTCTGTTGAAGGGAGCAGCCACGTGCAGCTTCTCACGAAGGACTTTCTCCCCACCATCTGAGCCTGCTCAATAGCAGACAGTGACCCAAACTCACAGCCCTCTCTGGCCCCCCAGGGGCCTCTGTGTGGCCCCTGGAAAATGGGACTGTGAGCCTGGGAGTGGAGGGGTGAGCATGTAAAGCTTCTGATAGGTTCAGGGGTTCCCAGCCCAGTCCCCCAGTGACAGACTCCGGGTGTTGAGTCTGTCAGAACATGTGCTGGCCAGAAAGATTTCTCCCGAGTGGAGCAAGGAGAGCGAAGTGGAGAGGCCATCTTGGAAAAGGGGACTCCTACCCATATGTTACGTGCCAGTTAGTGACAGGAGCCCCGCTGGCCATCCCCACACAGGGAGATGTGCTCTGAGGCTTCAGCAGATGCGAGTCCTCTCGAGGAATTATACGGAAGGCAGCAGCCGCTTCCTCCGGAGCAGGAGGGCTGCATTCATTTCTTTATTCAACTTTTATTGAGATTATACCTGCTCTGTGCTAGACGACGCTGCCTCTGGCTTTGAGCAGCAGTCCCGGGGCCGACAGAGGCTGATGGCGACGTGGTGGCCCGCACAGCCCTGGGAGCCCTGCCGAGGTCCAGACTAATTGGTTTTCTGGCCATTCTCCCAGCAAAGCTTTCCAGGCCCCACCTAAGTAAGGCTTTGGGGAGATAACGGAGATCTGGGGTCAAGTCACAGCTGGAAGCAGCAGGGCTGCTCCCCAACTGCCAAGTCCTGGAGGAGCTTGTTAATCTCTGTCCCCCAGGGCTGGCAGGAGGCTCCCCGGTGCCCCTCCATTCTCACTCTGGGTTAATTGCTTTCCACAATCTGTTCCTTCTCTCCCTCCCTCTCTCTGCTCTTCCTGCTGGCTGCTGCCTGCCTGTGCGGCTTTGGGACTGATCCCTCCCCCCCTCCCCGCCCATTCGGACCCTCCAGCAGGATGTAGGTGGCGGTGTTGCTGTGGACCCAGCCTGAACACACGGGGATAGAAAGCGTGTGCTTTTCCTCGCTTTCAGACTCACCTCCACATTCTCCTGTCCCAGCGGAGGAGGAGCTCAGGAAAAGGGGCTCAGGGGCTCCTAATTAGTACCTGGCTCCGCCGTTGAAGTCCCGTGCCTGTTCCTCACATATAAAATGAGGGGGGTGTTCTGGAACCGGGGTCCTCACGGTGTGGACCTCGGATCAGCCACATCAGCGTGGCCTGAGAACTTGTTAGACATGCAGGTTTTCGGTGAGGCACCCCCCTCCCCCACCACACACACAGATCCAGGGTTGGGACCTAGCCGCCCATGTTTCGCATGTTCTCTGGCTGATGCTGAGGACTGCAGCCCAAAACACCTTGGGGGCTCCCTTCCAGCTGCAGCTGTGTGGCTGGTCTCATCATTGCCCCCCACAAAAGCTTCTCATTTACATCCTGGCATTTTCCAGAAGGGACTTGAGGTGGATTCCGTGTCATTCCCTTTAGGGAAGAGCCTGCAGAGCGGGCGGCATCCTGGTGAACACAGGGCATCTGCGGTGCACACCATGGGCCTGGGACCCACCTGGCCTCCAAGACGCACCCTCCCCACACGCTCCCTGTAGCAGCGGAGGCAGCAACACACACTGGCCTGCCCTTTCGGAGCCTCGGTGGGAGCTCTGCCTGGTGACTTGCCCACCGCCTCTCCCCCAAGGAGCGGGTGCCCTAACATCTCTCCCCCGATGCTGGCATCTAGCCCAACGCCGAATTAATTCAAGCAATACTAATGACCGGCTTGCCCGTGCGAAGACCTCTTGCAGACCCCTAAATCCTGCTCGCTGGGGTGCTGATAACAGGCTCAGAATCCTGTCTGGCCACCTGCAGTCATTCACAAAACAGGATGAGAAAGGCCCAGCGCTGGGTGGGACTCGGTGATGACACCAGAAGAAAGAGAACTTTGTCCCTGTTCTCCCTGCGCTCCGGTGTGAACCTGCTCTTCAGGAGGGAACAGCGCTGTGGTCCTTGGCCTTTAATAGGGGTCCTCCCTCCTGCTCTTTCTCCCCTTCATGCCCTTCCCCTCGCCTAAACCCTCTCTCCTCCCTCAGTGCAGACTGGTGCAGGTTTCCTGGAGGTCCTCAACCCACCCCCCGCCCCCAGGTCGGGCCCAGCATCCCGCTTTCCACTGGTTCAGTGAGCCGCCCGGCCTCAGCGGAGACCTTTCCTGGCCTTTCTCTGGTCTCCAAGGAGCGTGCAAGAAATGCAGCCGGAGAAAACAGCCTCCCTTCCCTTCCCCCACGGCTCTGTTCTCCGCCCCCCAACTCCCCAAGGCTTCCCCAAGCCTGCAGCTCCCGCCCCACCCCCACTTGCTCCCTGCCCTCCCACACTCATGTTTTATGCAGGAACATCCCCATTCTCATGGAAAGTGCAGCAAAGTTTGGGAAAGAATGTTAAATCTCTTGTGAAGAGGGGTGGAGCGAATGCAGGGTTATGGGGTTAACCTCAGCTGAGAGTTTTGTCCTGGCTGAGTGGAAACCCCGTGTGTGTGTGTGTGTGTGTGTGTGTGTGTGTGTGTGTGTGTGTGTGTTGTCCTTGTTTCCCTTCTACCCACCATTTGCACTGCAGGGGGAAGGGGAGGGCCAACACCATACACGGACACACAATGGACCCACACCAACACACAAAGGGATCCACATATGCACACATGTGCCTGGAGCCTGCCTCAACCCCGGTGCCCATCCTGCCTCCCTCTGACTTCTGGGGAGCAGCAGGAGTGTCTTATAGGATTTAAACATTCTCAGAAATTTGGAAGGCACGGGGAAAGAGAATGATTTCATAAATACTAGAAAGATAGTGAACGTATGTATAAAACTTTCTTTATTGGTTTTCATAAGCTCTGATGTCCCTTTGTTTTGGAACCTCAAAATAATTGCCTATAGTTGATTTAAAAAAAAATTAGCTTATTGGGTATTTCAAATTGTATGTTACAGTTTATTCTGCTAATAATTCCAAGTTTCCTGTTATAGAAGTGCCTGCCCTTTCAAAAGTCTGTCGTCTCTTCTGACAGTTAAGTAGGCAAAACCTTGAACAGAAGAATCTGTCTACAATATACTTAGAGTAAGACAAAGGACAGTATTATGTTTTCTGGACCTGGTGCTGGCGAGGGACAGAAAAGCGCTTATTTTCAGAAGAGGAATTGTGGGAAGAGAGAGGGGAACCTTCAAATCCCATTGAGCACAACTGGCTCCTTAGAACTTGATCTAATCAGCCTCATTCTCTGTGCCTTCACCTGGAGTCATTTTTGATTCTTCTAACACTTCATTTTTATCATCTTCCCAGAGTCCTGAAAACAAGTCCTGAAGATTTGCCTAGATTGAGAGGAGTCTCTCTCCTTTTTTCGCGTGCTCTTTTACCTTTTGATTCACACCATGTTTTTCTAAATGTCTCCATTCCTTTCATATGCAGTAGGAGACTCAGGGGCAGGTTGGAGACTATAGTAGTGTGGCCACCGTGTTGGGGGATTTGCTTTCTCTAGACCCCAATCCCCACAGATGCCCACTGTCTGTAGTATCAAGCAGCTGGGGCATGTTCTGTGTTGGTTTTAGTGGATCTATTAAATGCTGTGGCCATTCCCCTCTCCCCTCTCTGCAGATCTGCCTCGGGTCCTAGATCCAGTGCTTCTGCAGCAACGTGAGTTGCTGAGGACAAAGTTTTCCACATACTTGATATTAAAGAAATTTATTTTACTTCCCTCTGTACTTATAAGTGGAATGTACTTGGATTCCCAGGAACAATTGATTTTTCTGTAGGTCATTTAGAAAGGAATGTCAAACAGGTGCATCATTATATGCCGACGGAAGGATTGATGCAGCTTGTTCAACATAAAATCCTACTGCATAATTTTTAGAAACAGTCTGGGAATGTAAAAACACTCCATTCTAAACACTTCGCTCATTCTAAAACATTGCAGAATACAGAAATATATTTGAAATATTTCATTTCAAGGAAGTCTTGGGACCAAACAGAGGGGGAAAGGATTTTTTTCCCTAATGTGCTTTATTTTCTGGGCCTTCACATTTTCAGTCTTGTCCCTGGGGGATCTCCTGTATTGAATACATTTAGAATTAAAATCCATCCTCCTCTTTCTTCCTCTGTGGCTTCCTTTGCCATTATTGTTAAATAAAAACATTTATGATGTGCCCAGAATTCCACCATGACTCTTGGTTGGAGCAGGAGAGCCCAGAGAGAGAACGAGAAAGACATGGGCCCAAACCGGAGAACACCGGTGGACATAAAGAGGCATGGACAGATTGGCAGCTCCCAACTGACAAGGGACAAAGAAAGAAGACTTTAGTGGAAAACCCAGACACACATCTAACCATGAGTCCATCCCCTGGCCATCATGGGAGTGGTTAGGGCATCTTCATTAGCTGTGGGGGTGGGAGGTCGGGCAGGCAGACCTGAGGGGAGGGCCCCTTCTGGGCATTTGAACCCACAAGTGATGCTTCCAGTCTGGGAAACGGCCTTTTGTGAATGAGCCTGTGTGGGTACAAGGGTTCCAGTGTGTGTTTCCAGGCCTTCCCACACCAACAAGCAATTCTTGGAGGCCAGCAGGGTATCCAAGAATTCAACTCAGTTCCGATACTATCTACCTAGAGATGCCATCAGGTTCCACAGGTTGAGGGTTCCATTTTACAAGACTGCTCCCTCCCGCCCGCCCCGCTCCACCCACTTCAGATGCCAGGTGCAAGCCCAAGTTGTTACCCGTGCTTCTGATCAATTAGCTACAGACCGCAGGGTTAACGACCCCCTCCAACTCAGAATGCCAATTGCAAGTCCAGGCTGTTACCTGTACTTCTCACCTACAGGCTATAAATCAGAGGCTCCCACGACCCCCTTCTTGGGTTGGATTAATTTACTGCAGTGGCTCACAGAACTTAGAGGAACATATGACTTAGATCACCACTTTATTATAAAAGGATATAACTCAGGAACAGCCAGATGAAAGAGATGCATAGGGCAAGATGAGGGTATAAGGAGGATAAATGGTGATGGGAGGAGACCTCACTTGAGGTGGTAAACACACAATACAGTGTACAGATGATGTATTGTAGAACTATACCCCTGAGACTGATATAATTTTATTAATCAACTAGTGGCCTGGTGCACAGATTCGTGCACATTGAAAGGAAATTAATTAGAAGAAATATTTTAATATCGTTATTTGCCCTTTCTCTATAATAGAAGTGTCAGAGATGAAAGAAAATTAATAAAATATATATGAAAATAATATATACATTGATTAATAAACAATAACAACATGATATAACAACAAAGACATGATATAAAAACAACAAAAACATGATATAAAAACAAAAACATGATATAAAAGCAATAAAAACATGATACAAAAATGACTGATAAATTGATTAAACTTATTCTAACATCTCCCTTAAGAGTGAAAACACTTTCAGAGTGCTTGACTGATTTCCCTTGTGATGAAGTATTTACAACATTAACTTTTATGTCACATGCTCTTTGAACTCGAGAGAAAGCAACATATAACTGGCCATGTCTGAAAACGGGTTCAGGTAGGAATATTCCTACTCTGTCTAGAGTTTGTCCTTGTGATTTATTAATAGTCATCGCAAATGCTGGCATCACGGGAAATTGTCTTCGAATTAATTTAAATGGGAGGCCAGTGTCAAAACACATGCGTGAGATTGGTGCCAGCGAGAGCTTTATATGTATCGCGCATGCGTGAGTCAACGTTTATTTTTAAATTGCCAGGAGCGTCATATGTACTGGCCAGTTCATCAGTCGGACAGTCGGACGGACGGATGATAGGTCACTTAGCCTTTTATATATATAGATGTCACCCCATTAAATTCAGTTTTTTAAAAAAGGTATGGGAAAAGGGCACAGAGCTTCCATGGCCTCTCCAGACATAACTCTCTCCCCAAATCTCCACGTGTTCACCAACCCGGAAAACCCCGTAATCTTGGATTTTTATGGAGGCCTCTTTACATAGTCATAGGTGATTGGACCATTGGGCACTGATGATTGATTACACCTCCAGCCCTCTCCCCACCCTAGAAGTCAGGAGATGGTGGGGGGGAGGGGAACTGCGGGAAGCTAAAAGTTCCAACCCCCTAATCACAAGGCTGACTTCCCTGGCAACCATCTCCCAACGTTAGGTGCTTTCCAAGTCACCTCATTTAATAACCAAAGACACCTTTATGCTCTCATCGCTTAGGAAGTTCCAAAGGTTTGGGTAGCTGTAAGCCAGGAATTGTAGATGAAGACCAATATTCAGATGACCAAATACATATTTCTTATAAATCACAAGATCTAAGAAGGCCACTTGGGGGAGGCAGCCAATGAGAAGAGAAGGGGGAAGGTTAGCCAGAGGTAATGGGTAAACTCTCTGTAGCAAAATGCTGTAGGAATGGCGAGGGTGGCCTCCATCAGCCTTGCTAGTTGTTTATTTACCCCTCTTCTGAGCAGGACCAATGAGGAGGTTGATGAATTAGTGTCTTCTAAAGGCCAAACCTTGAGGGTGACCTGCCCTTGCTTCTCTCTCCTCCTCCTGGTTTCCCTCCACATACTGTGTTCCCTGCCACCCTCCCCTCCCCTTCACATCAGTGGTAACAGAGAGAATCACAATAGCTAACATTTATCGAGCAGTTACTAGGTGTCAGGCTGAGGTGAACTGCCCCTGGCCCACCAGGTCCTGCCTGGTTCTTAGGTTCTTTGGTAAATATCAGTAGCCTCCAGCAACTTTTAGGGGTAGGTAAGGGCTATGGTTCTCCTCCCCACCTTACAACCAGGATACCACGCCTCCCCACCTTACAACCAGGATACCACGAAAGGCAGTCTCAGGCCTCATTCTCTCTCAGATACTGACCAGTTAGCCAGCACAAAGCAGTCACACAACCAGCTCTCTGTCCTTCTAAGTGGTCCAGCAGCACCTGGCCTGAAAGCTTCCCTTAACACGTGTCACGGCATTTGGCTAACCATCTGGTGCCGGGGTCCTGAACCTTGGAGGAGATGCTAAAGGAGTTGGGGTTGCTCACCCCAAAGGAAAGCTGACACAACTGATTGGCACTGACAGTCGCTGTTATTTCCATTTAATTTTCCTCTTTCAATTTTAACACTCCGGTGTGGGGTGAATTTCCCGCCAAAATATAAGATGGCTCTGTCTTTTGGTTTTGTTCCATCCACCAAAAGGGTGGATTACAAACAAATATTTGGTAATACGCAGTTACAATCGGCCCGAGTTTACACGTTTCCCGCACTCCACCGCAAATCTATATGAACCGAGTTAAAGACGGCTCCCGCGGAGTACGCGCAATTCACGCGAGCCGACTTAACTCGTTTCCCCCACTCCAAGTGTTAAATCGAGATATTATAAAACAAGTATCAGAAACCACAAAATAGATGTTTTAGTAACAGGTTATATTAAGGTTAGCCCCTCACACCACCACCCAGATGCAGAAGGAGAACTTGGGCAGCCACTTGCTCTAGAAGCTTCTCTGTGTCTAATCTCAATCTCCATCCCTCCACCCTCCAAATAGCTTGACTTCCTTGTGTGTCAGTCAAGTTTATTTTTTTTCTGATGGTTTATTATACAAAGGAGGGGGGAGGGCGGTTTCAGCTTCCTGAACCCAGAACAACCCACAATTCCTCAAACCCTCAGCAGAAAAGATTTCAGTTAGACTGCAGACAGAACTTCTCAGATTTTAGAATAGAAGTCAGTGACTGGGAGACCCCCCCCCCCAAAAAAAATGCTTGTGATGACTTTGATGTGGTTCTGGTTGGGACAGGGAAATAAAGGCGATCACCCCCTTCCCGGGGCTGCCCTCAGAGATTTAGACTGGCTGGACTCTCCCTGCCTTTCTGATCAGCAGGACTGAGGAGCCCCTGCGGCTGGAGGGATGGAGACAGGTGGCCCTGGCTGGTATCCTCTGAGATCGGCCTGGCCTCAGAACCTGCTTCTATGATCAGAGGCCAGCTCTTCCTCCTCAAGCCTCTAATCCTGCCTTAGCCCCACAGAGAGTGACTCTCGAAAGAAACAATGGCCAGCTGGGGGACAGGCCCGGGATCTGAGCCCACTCCATTCCCGGGTGACCAGGGCAGCCGAACAAACACACTCTGGCCCCAGGCCTGAGGGACACCAGGCAAGGTGCCTGGAGGAAGTGGGGCAGTGGAATAAGAGGAAAGTGAATGGTCTCCTGCTTTCCCTCCATTTAGTGTGTGGTTTCCATGGAGCCCCAAGTGTGTTTACAGGCAGCAGACCTGGGGGGGCCCTGGGGGACCTGGGCTGCAAGGCTGCGGGGATAAGAAAGGGAAGCCTGGGAGGGGGAGGCGGGAGGCAGGGAGGGCTGGGGCACTTGAAAAACCAAATACAAAGTTGGCTGTTGAATGCTTTTTGCCAACCATAGTCAATTCTTAATTATCCCCGTAATGGGAGGGAGCAGTGGCAGCAATGATTCAAAGCAGCAAATAATCCCAAACCATTTAAGCTACATGATTTTTAAAAGAAAGGAAAAGAGATTTCCCTTCCTAATGATGTCTGGCTCGGGCTGATGTTAAATGAGGGAAGTATTAACAGCGAGCTCCCCAGGGAGCAAGGCCAGAACCAGTCTTATTTAACATGTTTCTAAATTATTTAGAGTTCACATCTCTCGATTTTGTGAGCAGGTGTGGGAGGGGCTGTAAGTCCTCCCAGGAGCCAAAGAAAGCCTCCTCCAGGAATTCCACACTTGCAGGAGCGAATCCCTGAAGTGGGAAATGAAGAAGTTGGAGGTGTCAGGCCAACAGGCTAACCTCATGGGAAGGACACAGGTCCAGAGAGCCCTCCTCCCCTAAGCCTGTGCCTAAGGAAGAGGAGTCTGAGTCTAAAACACCGAATGGCTCCCAGCATCTTCCTGAATTAACTGCATTCAAGGCCCGCCATAGCATGGTCCCAGCCTCCTCCCCCCTCACTCTAGCCCTGCTCCTGACATTAGCCTGCAGGGCCTGGTGACTTGCCAGTCACGTGGCTAAGTGCATAGCACTTGGAATTGTCCCCAGAATTCTGACTCAGAGTGTCTCCATCCATCCATGTCACACGGATCCTGGCTGACCCCCAAAGCCACACCTGCTTTCCTGCTCCTTCTCCTGTGTCTACTGGCAGGATTCTGTCCACCTTAAGGGCCATTTCCTCTGTGGAGTGATCCCTGCTCCAAAGTTTCTCTCTCTCTCTCTCTCTCTCTCTCTCTCTCTCTCTCTCCTCAGAAAGCCGGGGGCTAATGTGCCTCTCTCATGGCTGGTGTCGCGCTCTAACTGTGTGACAGCCTTGGTGTTCTTGCCTCATTCCACTCAGATGCCCCAGAACACCTCTCCTCCCTGCAGAGCCCCCCAGCATCCCGCCTTGCCCTCGGTGCACAGGCCAGGGGTGAGCTGAGTGGGGAAGCAGTGAGAGCTGACTCTCAGGGCAGGCGTGTCCTGGGGCATGTGATGACTTGATTTCCTGCCAGATCCCTCACCTTTTGGTTTTTCCAGAGAAACCATCTAATGCAGACTGGCTGCACGTGAGCCAAGGCTGGGGTCAAGTCCTTCCCTTGTTGAATATGGAGCAACCCCTGTGATTACGTGCTTCCCCACGTGTGCGGCCCAACCGCCTTCACCAGCATCACCTGCTGCCTCCTGCCCCAAAGGGATCTCCTCAGGCCTGGGCCCCCCATCGTGACCAGCTCTACAGGTGTCTCTCATGCACAGGGAGGGCTGAGAACTGCTCCCAATGTGTGGGAGGGCCGCCCTCTGGGCCTCGTGGAGGTCATTCGAAGGGGAGTGTGCAAGCACAGGCGCATTTACATACATGGAGCAAGTGTGCGTACGCGTCCACATTTATGGGTGCCACTCCAGTAACTGCACCTGTTCTTCACCACACTCCTGAAGTGCCACCTGGTGCCTTAACAATAATTTGGTGATGCATGCGACGGCATGGATAAACCCCGAGGACATCATACTGAGTGAAAGAAGCCAGTAACGAGGGGACAAATTCCCCTTCAATGAATAGTGAAATCCATAGAGACAGAAGGTGGGATGGTGGTTACCGGGGTGGAGGGTGTGGGGAAGGAGGAGTTAGTGTTAATAGGCAGAGAGTTTCCATTGGGGAAGATGGAAAAAGCTCCGGAGATGGATGGTGGTGATGGTAGCAGTGTGGATGTACTTAATGCCACTGTGTGCTTAAAGGTAGTTAGAATGGTAGATTTATGTTAAGTGTATTTCAACACCATAAAAATCATAATAATCTAGGCCATTGCCCATCTCCAGGAGGAGCCCTGCCAGCCAGAATGATTCGTTTGCCCTACACTTTTGGCCTTAAAGCTTTCCAGGAAAGGTAGGATTGCATTCATTCCTGCCCTGCCCAGCATGTCATTCACACACACACACACACACACACACACACACACACACATCACCGGAGACAGAGGGACCTTCCTGGGTGCCTTAGATCCACACCACAGTAAGCCATCCTGGGACAGGAGGGGTTTTGTGTTGCGTGAGTCAGAGATGAAGGGAGCATTTTGGGCATGGGGGAAGCCAACCGCAGAGTCCAAACGAAAGTGTGACGACATCAAAAGCTCCCACGTGATGGGCTATCCCGTCAGCTGGTGGTATGGCCCCAACAGTGTCAGCCTCACTTCAGCCCATTGCCACAGATTTGGGGAAAAATAAACTGGGAGTTGCCAATGGTCTGACACAGTCCAGCAAGTCTAAGGAGCTGCTGGAAATGTCCCCCTAGGCTTTGGCCTGGGGTGCCGGTTCTGCCAGAAAGAGCAGACATTATAGTGAGGGGGTTGGAAACAACACGGCATTTGGTTCTGATCTCAGCAACACCGAATGTGTGGCCTGTTTTCCTTAGTTAAGAATTGTCTTTCTGATGTGACACTAACAATCTATCCGGACTCCCGTGCAGGCCGGAAGAAGTGAGGTGGGGCCATCCTAACTGTGCTCCCCTCCCCATATTAAGGCTGTGGTGGAGGAGACAGGGACTGGGTCTCCGAGCAAGTCCCTGAAAACAGGACTGGGAAGGGGGGGTGGCCTTTGAAGCTGGTAAAAGGCAGCTTTAGCACAAATGAAAGTAAGTGCTATTTACACAGCAGGTAGTAAACTTATATGGGACTTGTAACCCCCAGCGGTGGCATAAGCTAAATATAAGAGCAGGCTCAGGGGTCGAGTGGCAGTGTTTTTGGGTGACAGCCATCATGGGCGGGCAGGGGGTGCCGGGCTGCCTCCTGCCATCCGTGTTGTCAGACAGAGTTGCGTTTCCTCCTGGGAAGGGGACCCTCTGCCCCACGGCTTCGCTTCTGATGTCCTCTCTGCCTTGCTTTGTCCTCACAGCAATGGGCATCCCCGGGCACCCCCTCCAGGCAGTAGCCCAGCAGAGGCTGGGTGATTTTGATTCCCGCCTACCTCTCATCCATTGATATTTGTGTTCCTTCCCCAGCTGTAGCCTCCCCATCCTGTATCCTTTCAAGGTGTTCTTTGCACCCCACATCTCCCTCTCTGAACCCCCTTCCCAACGACCGTGCAATCACAGGGCTGGTTCAAGAAGGTCACCAGGACCTGGGCAGAATGACTAGGGGTGGAGGGAGCACGGTGGCATTGAGATCACACAAGGGGCTGGAACAGAGCACCCAGAGCTGCAGGACCCATCACAGGTGCCCAGGGAGCGTAGGACAGCCATCCACGTCCTATCTTGCCCTGGGCTTGACCTCCCCCTTTATCCAGTTGAGCTGAGCATGTGTTTATGGAGCTCCTAGGCCCCCTGCAGTGGGCAGGGCAGGATGCTGAGGACAATGAGCCTTCCAGCAGGTAGTCTCTGTCCTCGCTCTCTACCCCTTGGAGCTTTACTCTTCACTCTTCACTCGGGGCCACATGGCCTGTGATGCTGGTACTGGATTCAGGCCTAACCAACCACTCCCAGGCTGTTACCTATTTCGCTGTGAGTTTTTCTAGGACATAACTTTGACCCATGGTCTGTGGGAGTGCATTAAAAACAAGCTGTGTCATAATGGGCTTCTACTGTCCGGGGTCGATTTTCCTCCTTTCTGCAGGAAAGGAAGAACGCTGGCAGGCCTGCTGGTGGTTGGGATGCTGCAGGGCCCCAGCAGCCCTGGCCCCGCCTTCCTGCTGGCCTGCGAACATTCAGCTGCTCTGCTCGCTTCCCCAGCTGAGTGAGCGGTTCTTTTCAGGGGCAACCGACTGCACACAGATTCCTGAGCCATGATCTCATCGGACTCTCGTGAGCCCGAGCACGTCCACCGACTCACACGGAAGATAGAGGGGCACTCTAGGGTTCAGATGGGCTCCGGAGTTTGCCCTTTGGGCTAGTGTCAGGTGGGACTAGCCAGCAGGCTCCCATCTGCCATTGCTGCACCCGCACCAGAGCCCCCAGGACATAGTCTTGTGAGGGTGGCATGGCCCTGGCGTGGGTGCCTTCCTGCCCACACTGTTGCCTTCAGCGCCCCTTGACTAGGCAAATATTTACTGAGCTCCAACTGCAGTGCTTCCCAAAGTGGCCCATGGAGCTTTAGGATTGGTACCATCTGGAATGATGGTTAAAAGGCTGGCTCCTGGGCACCATGCCAGACCCGCATCAGAATTTCTAGGTGGAGCCTGGGGAATCTGCATTTTAATTGTTCCCCCAAGTGATACTTTTGTGTCCTTGTGGTTGGGACTTGCTGACTGTGATGGTTAGTTTTGTGCCAACTTCGCTGAGCCACAGAGCCCAGGTATTTGGTCAGATGTTATTCTGGATGTTTTTTTTTGAGGATGTTTCTGGAGGAAATTAACATTTAAATCGATGGACTTTGAATGAAGCCGTATAATGTGGGTGGGCCTCATCTGATCAGTTGAAGGTCTTAATAGAACAAAGACTGACCTCCCTTTGAGCAAGAGGGAAGCCTGCCAGCTGATAACCTTCAGACTTGATCTGCAATGTCTGCTCTTCCCTGGTCTTTAGCCCACCAGCCCACCCTCCAGATTTTGGACTTCTAAGCCTCTATAATCACATAAGCCAATTCCTTAAAATAAATATCCATCTACCTACCTACCTACATATGCACACACACACACATGGCCTATTGATTCTGTTTGTTTAGGGAACACTGATTAATACATTGGCTTGCTGTGTGCAAGGCCCTGGCCATCATGGTCACACCTAGGCAGATGTCAGCTTAGAAAAGACCCCTGGCTGACCCTGTCTGCCAGCCAGGCCCCGCAGGCACATGCTCCAAGACACCAGAGGGGCAGAGCGGTTGTTGATCTGGTTCTTCCCTGGGTAGAGGGTCCCAACCCTGAGGTCCCCACAGAACAGGACTTAGCTCCTGTGGCCACACTTAGCAAAGAAAAACACGGGATGCCCAGTGAAATTTGAAATTGGAATTTCAGATAAGCAATGAAACATATTGCAGAATAAGTATGCCTCCTGCGGTAGTTTGGACTTACTTGTGCTAAAAAATTATTTGCTGTTTATCTGAAATTCAAATTGTGCTGAGCATCCTGCATGTAATCTGGCAGCTGCATGACAGCTCTGGACACTTCTTTCCAGCCTCCGGTCATTGATTGTTTCCTATTAACCGCAAAGCCCTTTACGTAGGGCTTCCTCAGCTGCGATTTCATGCCATCCTTGCGATGGTGGAAGGCAGAGCAGGCCTTCTCCCCCTCCTCCTCCTCCTCCTCCTCCTCCGGATTTCACAGTGGGAACTGAGGCTAGGAGGCTCTCAGAGCCCCAGCTGAGTTCAGAGCAGACCTGGCTGCACAGCGGAACCACCTGGAGGGTTTTTAAATCGCTCACACGTGTTTGGGTGATGTGTGTGATGTCTGCAACTTACTTTGAAATGCATCAAAAATTAAATGGATGAATGCATGGGTAGAAGGATGATAGATATGTGGTAAAGCAAACATAGCACAATGTTGATGATAGTATCTAGGTGGTGGGTATATAGGTGTTCACTGTACAGTTTTTTTAAAGCTTTGTATGTTTGAAAATATTCATAGAAGGTTGGAAGGAAAAAAGGTAGTAGATGCATAGGTCCTGCCCCTCAGACCAATGACATCTCTGCAGGTGAGGGCCAGACAGCAGTGCCTTTTCAGCATCGTTTTAGGGAGAGGATATCCTACATCAGTGGTTCCCCACCCGAGGTGTGTCAGAGTCTAGGGGGCATGTTAAAACAGGTTACTGTGCCCTGTGCCCAGACTTTCTCACCCAGTGAGTCAAGGGTGGGGCCTGGGAATTTGCATTTCTGACAAGTTTCCCGGGGAGGTAGATGCTGTTGGTCCAGGGACCACACTTTGAGAAGCACTGCCCTCACCTTCACAGCCAGGCACAGGGGGGAATGGTGCCAGGAGCAGGATAAACCACACGCTGCATCCATCAGCAGAGGAAGCCATGAGCTGAGCAAGGGTCAGAATGGGCTTCGCAGAAGAGAGCATTTGTGTGAACTGGAAGGACGGGAAGGTTTCTCTGGAGGAGAAGGCATTCTGCGTGGGGGGAGCAGGAGCTGCAGAGGCACAGAGCTGGCAGCTGGATGACTCGATTCGGGATGAGCTGAGGCGGTGGGGATGCAGAGGGGATGGCCAGAGAGGAGGCAGGAGGGTCGTTTGTGCCAGATGCAAAGAGCGTTTGGATTTGATCATGTAGGCATCGGGGAGCTGGCGTATGTTTATTAGCAGCAGAGAAATGCGACCAAATCACCACCACTGCTGTGGACTGTCGTCCTGGCAGCTCAGTGAGGACGGATGGGAGCAGAGATGACAGACAGGAAGCGCACTTAGGGGCCTATTGGGAGCGTCTGGAGTGAGTGATGTGATGGGTCCGCACAGTCACAACACTAACAATGACCATAAAACAACGGCTGACATTTATCCAGTGCTTTCTAGGTGCCAGCCAGTGCGATTGCAGACATTATCTTTTTAATCTTCACAACGGACCTGTGTGGTCTTACAGATGAGGAAAGCAACTCAGAGAGGTTAAGGGATGCGGATGCTGGGATTTGAACGGAGGGCCATGCGTGTGTGAGAGTGTGTGTGTGTGTGTGTGTGAGTATGTGTGTGTGTGAGTGTGAGTGTGTGTGTATGAGTGTGTGTGCGTGTGTGGGTGAGTGTGCGCGTGTGTGCGTGTGTGTGAGTGTGTGCATTTGTGTGTGTGAGTGTGTGTATGAGTGTGTGTGCATGTGTGTGTGAGTGTGTGTGGGAGTGTGTGCGTTTGTGCATGTGTGTGTGTGAGTGTGTGTGCGTGTGTGTGCACAGACAGAGAGGGGTGGGGAGGAAGAGGTGGTGGGCAGGCCACTGCCTTGGTCACCTCAGCAGGCAGTCATCAGTGTTTCCAGGCTTAGGGTCTCATTGTCCTTCCCCTGCCCAGGCTCAGGCCTGAGCCAGGAGGGGCACAGCTGGACAGGGGAGCATCCACCACTTCCCTTCACCACCAGCTGTGCCTCCCTCCCCCCACTCCCTGCCCCTCCTCCGCCAGTGCCCCCCACAGCTGCCTGCAGACCACACCTGCAGCCACTTGACTAAAGCTTCTAGGAGAAAAATGACACTGCTTCCCAGCCCCTTCTACATCCCTGCTGTCCTTGGGCCTGAGCAGAAGACACTTGCAGGCATCCCCCCCCGAATTTTTGCACTTCAGATGCTGCTCCAACAGACCCTAGCATGGCCACTCTGTACCCAGGCAGTTCCACTGTGGAAAAGGAGATGGGAGTGGGGGGAGTGGGGGGCAGGACCTGCGTGGTGAGTTAACAGATAAAGTCCTTACAGAAAAATGCCTGCAAATAGTAAGCCTGTTAGTTATTCTTCTTATAACTGGGCTCTATGAATGCAGAGCTGAAGGGGTTTTGGCACCAATGACCAGGTTTAAACAGAGACATTCATAAAGCACTGGAAGGGCTTTGTCAGAGCTCGACCATCTTTCTGTCTCTAAGAAGGGCTGCTTTTATACGGGTCAGAAAGAGCTCGCTGTGCTTCTTCTAAAGACCCCCTTCTCGCCTCCCATCCCCTGGCCCAGGGCTGAAGCTCTCTGTTCTGCCCCCCACCAAGCCCCAAGGCCTACTCACCTCCTAGACACTATCCCCTTGAGAGGTTCTCTAGCACGTGCCCTGCCCTGCCCCCCCACCCCCCGCCTTCCCCCAAACTAGAAGGGCCAGTCACCTGCCTTGCAGCTGCCTACAGCTGGGGCAGCAGTGCGGCTGCCATATTGCGCCTGCAGGGGAAGCCTTGTAAGAAGGAGTCTGGATCGTGGGCATCTTAGTGCGTGTGCATGTGCACAGGTGAGTGCATCCAGGTGCACATTTGCATGTTGCAGGGGTGTGTTTGGGACAATGGTGGTGGTGTTGTCCTGGAAAGGCCAGTCTAGCTGTGTGTGTCCTGCTCTTGTCCCCTCTCCATCAGCCAACCACCTGTGGGCCTCCTCCCTCCCTGGTCTGCAGAGAGTAGATATGTGGGATGCAGATGGGGGAATGAGGAGCCTGGGCTCCTCCCAGCTTCCCTCAGCCAACCATTTGCTGCCACATGGGTCTGAGTGCTGACCAGTGTGCTTGGGGAATGGCAGCCAAGTCCCAGCAGATCCATGGCCTTACCCTGATGAGGTGGGACACAATTATATTTTGGAAGTTCAGGAATCGGCACTGGCAGGGCCCAGATCAACAGGATCTGAGCCTTTTGTAGAAAACTCTGAGCCCTCCAGGAGGAAACCCTGAAGGATTTGAGGAACCCCAGGACCTCTCTCTGCTTCCTCCCTCCCCCTCCCCTTCCTCGGGCTCCACACTGTCTTCCCTCCCTGGGAATCTGCAGCATCACACAACTCCAACCTCCCATGCCTTCACTGTTTTGTTTAGTGCACAAACACCATCATAACAGCAATAACAGAAACCAAAGGAAAACCTCCCTTTATCTCATGGCCTTGACAGATGAACTTCTCTTTCCTTTGTTCCTTTCCAGTCCTGGTCCATAACACACCCCTTCCTCCTCCCACCTCCGTGTCTCCCACTCCTTTTAGTATCTTCCTCTCTACAGGAGGACAGGGGCGGGCTCCAGCGCCTTCCACAGCAGGCCAGCCTCTCTGCCCCTCTCACCTTGGCTGGAGACTCACCTGCAGCGCTCGGGTTTGGAAAGCTGTCCTCTGCTGGCTGCCTCTCCCTGGGTTTGAGAGCTCATGGCCTGGGTCCCCTCAGGGCTCTGGGGATGCAGGCCTGCCTGGTACTCCTGGTTGGGAAGCGGGGTGGGGGGGGGGGGGGAGGAAGGGAAAGAAGGACGGAAAAATAACCTGGACATAGGCTGGACATAGGCTGGAGTCAGGAGCCAGGGACCCAGACTGGCAGGAATAGCCATCGTTTGTTCTTTCCCGCCATAGTCTCACTTTCCAGAGGTATTAAGAGTGACTCTTCTGGGGATCTGGGGATTCAGTCATGTTGAGCTCTCAGGTCCCCAAACAAGGCATGTAGATGCTCTGAATGACCTGCCACCCATCAGTGGGGGCTCTCTCAGTTTCTGGCTCCCAGCCCCAAGTCATCGAGAGCCATATCCAGGGTGAGCTATCCAGACTTGCCTGGGGAGCAAGGGACCATCCAGGAGCCGCAGAGGGAGAGGGTGGCTCAGGTTAACTTACCTTTCTGGGCTGCTCTCAGAGCCTCTGACGTCTCCTCCGTTAAGTGGAAGGGATGGCAACCTGCCTCAGACCCCACAGGGATCTGAATAGGTCCTGGTTGTGAAGAGCAATGGAGCTGGCAAAGAGAAGGGGATGTCTCATCCCTGACACTAACCTTTCTGCTGAGTCATTTCAACTGCTCCCAGCCCCGCATTCTCGCCACTCTCACGACTCACGGCCCCCTCTCTCCCAGAGCTGGCCTGTTTGTCCAAGAGCATCAGTGGGATCAGCCAGAGCTAGTGGGTTAAACAAAGAGCAGAATAAAGTCAAACCACAGCACAGGCAATGCAATCCAATGTGTAATCCAAGAATGACTGTTATTTGACTCAAGGTCTGAGGTGGCTGATGCAGGCTGAGTTCTACACACACACACACACACACACACACACACACACACACACACTGGATGAAGGGAGAGATCCAGAGTGTGCTGGGTGGCAGGGGAAAGATTGGCATGCTCCCCTGGGGAGCAGAACCCTATGTGTTACCATGTGATTTGGAGTTGCATTGATTGGGCTCATCCGACGTTAAGTCGATGCACGCTCTTCACAGCATCAGTGCATGACTGCAAAGAGTCTGTTACTGCTGGTTTCCTGGAAATGCTGGAGAACCATGATTATGGAAAGATCCTGCCATCTGCCATCTTATTCCCTGTCACCGTGGAGGGTAGAGTAAGGGTTCATGTTGCAGTAGGAGGGAGGCAAGTTAGACGACGGAAGAACTTCCTGTCTGGAGAGGTGAGGGACCCTATCCAGCCTGGAGAAGCGACTCAGGCACGTGGGTCTTAGTGAACTCATCTGGTCAACAGCACCTGCCGAGTGCTTATTCTACTCACCGTGTCACCATTTCCACAGCATTTCATCGTTACAGCAAATCTATGAAGCAGTCGTTATTATTGCTATCGTTGCTGTTACCATTATCCATTTTTTAAAGAGAGGAAGGCAGCAGGCCCCAGTGGTGAGGAGCACAGTGCCTGGCACTGCTCCCACTGGACTGTGTCTATTGACTGGTGCAGGGCGAGAGCCAGGGCTTTCCACTTGGTCCACATCCGTCTGAAGCCTTGGGGAAGGCTTCCCCTGCAGAGGCAGCCACCACCCACGGGGCAGTGTGTGAGCACCTTCCCCCTGGGCTTTCAGGATGGGAGGCTCACATCCATTCACTCAGCAGACACAGTGGCTGGGGACCCAGAGGGGAAAACGTTCTTGCCAGTTCTCAGCAGACCTGTTAATACCTTTGCTTTTTAGCCCACCCTGGATTTGGAAAACCTTTCCTGTCGATTCCATTGAGCAGAATTATCACCTGCCCACATCTTCCTTCTCAAGGCTGGCTGCTTTATGAGTGGGCACATTAGCCAAAGTCCCTTTGGCTAGGAACAAAATTCCCCTACCCTTTGTTCCACCATTCAGCCATTCTCATCCAACAAGTAATTCAGTGTCTACTCTGTGTCAGGTGTTGTGTTAGGAGCTAGGGATATAGTCTGAGCAAAATGGACATGGTTCTTGCTCTTAGGAGTTTATAAACATTAATCAGTCCACTCCTCTATCCTGCTCTGATGTGTTCCCAAGGACTAAGGTGCTTGGTTCAGGGGCGGCTTCCTCAGGCATGGCATTCCTAGGGCACTATGCCACCCAGAGTTGGCCCATCCTGCCTTCTGGGAACTATAAGCCAATGGGCCAAGGACAAGTCTTGGTTGGCCATTCCCTTTGGAAGAAGGCAACCGATACCTATAACTCTCCAGGTCTCCTGGCTCCTGAGCCAGCCCTTCCTGTGAGAATTGCCCTCTTGGGCAGACACAGAGGGCCCCTAGGCAGGAGACCATTCTGCGCACCCCCAGAAAGGGGACATTTGTTGAAGAGGAGCCTTGTTTCTCTGGGGAGCTCAATGACTTGGGAAAGGGGCACTGAAGTTAGGCTGCTGTGGATTCCAGTCCCAGAACTGTTCCTTATTAGCTGTGTGACTTAAACAAGTCAGGAACATCTTTGTGCCTTAGAACCAGCAGTCAAGCGGGGACAGTAAGGCCTACCTAGCAGGGATGCTGCAATAATTGAATGAGATATTGTTTATGAAAGCGTCTGACACATCGTTGACATGTAAAAGAGGTAGGCCCACCCTTCCTTCAGTGTACATCCGACTTTCTGCTACTTAAAGACATGATTGTCTCCTGAGCTGACACTTGCTGGGGAAAGACTAGCCAACGTTAAGAGGTAAGGAAGTATCAGGTTCCCCAGTTGTACAGGCAGGAGGCTAGAACCACGGTTCCCAAAGTGGGTCCTGGACTCAGCCTCACCTGGGACCTTAGAAATGCAAGTGCTTGGGCCGCAGCTCAGGAACCACTGAATTGGGATGGGCCCAGCCCTGTTTTAACAAACCCTCCAGGCAATTCCGAGACTTGCCCAAGTGAGCTGGAGGTTGCAGCCCAGTTGTCAGTGGGCCAAATTCTTTCACAGGTGAGTTTTGTTTGGCTCTGTGATCGGCTGGAGCTGAGTTGCAGCTACCCTTGAGGTGTGGCTGTGCCCTTCTGAAGGGGTGACAGTCTGCACTTTGCCACTCCCTCACTTGGCTGCCCAGCCCCTGTCAGCATCTGAGTTTGCAGCCAGGGCTCCAGGTCAGGAGACTATATGGGTTAGGGGACTATATGGGTCTGATTTCTAGAGAGAGGGAGCAGCCCAGCTGGTGTGGGACCCCGAACTACCCAACCCGCCAGGAAGGCTTTCTACTCCCTGAAGCCCGCAGTCAGGCCCTGCTGGTTTCTCTTCAGGGTTTGGTTTGAAGTGTTGTGAAGTCCCAGCACATCGCACACACCCACATTCAACTGTGGGTCCAAAAATACCTTCCACAGCCAAGTAGAGAGGATTTTTACATTCCCACTACCTTGGATTATCTGCCTCGCTGCTCTCTGCCACCCCCGCCTCTGGCCCAGCTGATGAGCAGTGACTGGAAGGGGATGGCTGACGTGGAGGAGCAGCGGGGCCAGGGCCTCCAGCTCCTGCAGCAGTGAGCAGCTCAGCGAGTCCCTGAGGACTCCCCCCCTCCCCCCACCCCAGCCTCTCCCCACTGGAAGTGAGGCTCTGGAGGGCAGGAAGACCCGGGGCTGGATGTCTGGGGATGGAGTGGAGCTGAGAGCTCTCCTTGCAGAGGCTGGATCAGAGAGGCTGAGTGAAGGCCCTGACGCCAGCATTCCAGCCAGGAGAGGGGAAGGAAGTGGGTCTAGAGCCCAGCATGGAATGGGATGTGGATTGAAAGCTCTGAGCGGCGGGGGGAGGAACTGAGCTGGACTCAGCCTTGGGTACAGGGGTGAGGAGGAGACCTGGGAAGCTGCCTGCTCTGCACCCATAGCTGGCGAGAGCACCTAGCCCCACCTTCCTTCCTGAGGGAACTGGCTCTACAGAAGCCAGGTATGGATGTGGGGAGCAGGCTGGCCAAGAGCTGGGCTTTGGCATTGAAGGGACACACGATCAGACCCTCCCTCAGCTACTTCCTATGTGACTCTGGGCAAGTGACCCAACTTCTCAGTTTTCTCATCTGTCAAAAGGCAATTAAACCCATTTTAGAGGCATATGGTGAGGATAAAAAGAGACAACATTTGTGAAACCATTAACACACTGTCATACAATGAAAAACTCAATAAAGCTTAGATATAATTATTTGAGATCAGAAACGACATATTTTCATTAGAAGACCTGGTATCTGGAATTTGGCAAGTTGGGGTCATTGGTGAGGAAAATGGAATCAGAGGTGAGTATTCATATATGAGCAGAAAACCATGGAATTCTCAAATGAGGGGCCCTCCAAAGAGAGATAGTGTCCTCCCCAGTACCTGGGGCCCATGACATTTATTAGGGCCCTTGATAAGTGTTGGTTCATGGAGTAGAAAAGATTAAAGAATGTCCTTATAGGGACAGGCCACTAAGTGCTGTTGACCTGAAGTGGCCCTTCCCCAAATCCAGCTGCCCTGGAGTGAGGAGCGGGCGGTCTTGCCTGGAGCCTGGGGGAAGGGACAGGATGACCTCAGATGTCTAACGTCAGAAAGATCCAAATTTACCTGATTTCCCCATTTTTTTAAATAAAGAAATATTTCTGATTGTGCTGGTATAGAGGGGAGGCGGGGCACACAATTGTGTAAACAGCTTCCTCCCTTTCCCATCTAAGGGGCAGAGTACCTGGGGGCTAGACCTCTCAGGCCCCTTTGGCCCCCACCCCACCCACTGCTCCGTCACCCCGGGACCATGTTCCTTGCTTCTAGGGAGACCAGTTCTGAAAAGATGGCCTGGGCGGGGGGATTAGCATCCATGCATTTCCCACTCTGTCCAGCTGTGGTAATGGCTTAGAGGGGAATAAAGCAGACCATCATTATAACAATTATAACGAGAGGGAAGAGCATGGGTACAGAAGTATAATCCAAACTAAACTGTGCAGGGGAGTTACACTGTCTCCCAAGGCCCTTTCTCCACTAATACCAGGAGCCTATGGGCCGAAACGTTCCTGGGGCCCATCCCGATAATCTCCTGACATGGAGGCCAATTGATTTTTGGATTTACAGCTTTCCAGGAAAATGTGGGGCCTTGGAGAAGATTTACACATTTCCATGGAGAGAGGGGAGGTGCTGAGGAGAGCAGGAGAGCGTGGAGGATGGAGGTGTAGATACCAGCTCTGGTCAAGGCTCCCGTCCTGGAGGATTGAGGGCTGGGCCAGCCCCATGCTTGTCTTGCATGCAGGGTGAGGGGCAGAGCCCTCGGCCCACCAAGAGCTGTGCACTTGGGTCCTGACACCCGCTTCTTGTCAGCCCTCCTCTGCAAAGGGCTCCTGCAGGCTTAGTCTTAGCACAGGCTCCCTAGAAGCAGAGCCTGAGGCGAGACTGGTGTGCAGGTGGTTGCCTGGGAGTGCCCACAGGAAACACCTGAGAGGGTGAGAGGGAAGCAGTTTCACAGAGGCTTTTATACCCCTGCACCTGGCATTGACAGTGGTTGCCCAGGGCCCTGTGTGAGGGTGAGAGCTGCAGTCTCCCAGGCATCTCTGGGGAGGAGACTGCCCTCGGCTAAGGGCCAGCCTCTTGAGAATGTTGCTGGGGGATGGGAGGGGGGTGCTGAGCCAGGGAATGGGGATCTGCGCAGGGCACCCGCAGCACCTGCTACAGAGCTGTCCCTCCCCCACACGGTCCTCTCCTCTTTCTCGCCTATGAATTGTCACATCAATTCAACTCAAGAAGTTCCTCACATACTTCTGAAGATGGCCCAGGGGTCATTTGTGAAGCGGGTGGGAAGGTGGAGGTCTAGGGTTCGTCTCTATCCTAAGAGCTGCAAGATTACATTCAAAAGGAATAACTGTTGGGATAATTCTTCCAAGACTAAGCACATTGAAAGGCTTGTTTTAATAAGCGTTCTCACAATGTACTTTGGTGCTGATTTGGTTCTCACAAGAGCAGTATGAAAGGGGTTTTATTATTCTTCTTCCCATCATACAAACTACCGCTCAGAGTGCTTAAGTGTTTTACTTAAGGTGACCTATCTAGTCAAAGTAGTCCATGTCTAATGGTACATTTCAGGCAGTCCTACAGACATCTGGGGACTATTCTCTTTAGGGTTGTCTCTTTTCTGAGCAGCTCTTTATATCATCAACCTCTTATCATTGCTCCAAAGCATCAACCTGAAATGAAAGTACTTGACAGCTACCTTCAGCGTTTTAGACACTGATGGTTTCTGGAGGCTTCAAACGCATAGTGGCATCTGCCTCAGGGGCTTCAGTCAACACAGGGAGCCCGATGTATAGCAAGCAGGGAGGTTTGATGGAATTCTAGGTAAGAGAGTGGGTGGGCATCGCAGGACCTGGGGTGGGAGACTTTTGAAGGGCAAGGGTGTTGCAGGCTGGCCTGTGTGGAAGGGTGGCTCTTGAATCAGCTAGATTCAAGCTAGCTGCTGGGAGTCCCTTCCTGCCCGCTGGGTGTCACTGGGACGGACACCTGTGCCAAGTGTTGGCACAACCTTCCATTCATGTATTCATTCACACGTGGGCCAGCTGAACTCCCACTGCATGGCAGGCTCGGGCTTGTCCCTGGGGAGGCCGTGATGAGGGGCTCCCCTTGGAGCCCACCATCTAGTGCAGCCAAGCCCACACTGCTGTCCACGTTCCAGTCCCTAGCTCCAGGTCCTGGGCAGTCCCGGCTGGGAAATGCTCTGAGCAGCAGCCTCTGCTCTTGACTTCACTCAACTCTAATTAAACAAGAGGTCAGTTTATCTCCCTGGAGAGAAGAGGGTTTAGAGGCGAGAGTGTATCACTAAGGAATTCTTTTGGCTTCAAGTAACAGAAAACACCACCTACAAGAACTCAAAACATAGGGATTCATTTGATCGCTTAACAAGAGGGCAGGAGGTGGCAGCAGCTGCTGGTCTTTGCACACTGGCTCCGCTGCATCAGGTGCATGTCATCCTCTTGTTCCCTCGTGCCTTTTGTCTCCTAGTGTCAAAGTGGCTGCTGTAGTCAAGACATCACATTCTCTGGAGCAGGAAGGAGACGGGAGGGAGGGGGTGGTGCCCGCTGAATCTGTTCTCTCACAAGCAAAGCAGCACTTTCCTAGGGTCTGTAGCAGACTTCTGCTTATTTCTCATTGTCAGAACTAAGCACATGACCATCCCTAACTGCGTGAGAGGTTGGGAAAGCGTGTCACCTGGGGCTACTAGGCTCATTGCTAGTCTGTGCAGCCTGGGGGTTGTTACAGAGACCAGTGGAGGAATGAATATCAGGGAGGCAACCAGCAGTGTTGCCACAAGGAGAGCCATGGATTCCCAGGTTCAGTCTCCTACTGAGTCATAAACCTGCTTCTTCCTGACCTGTCCTCTTCCTTTCGGCACAGGGAACCTCACACCCTCTCCTCCCCTGCCCTGCCTCCAGCCGGACCTCCCATCCCATCTCCCTGTCTGCCCTCCAGCTTCCAGCTCCTGTTTCCTTCACCCAGGAGCCCTGCTGGGAAAGGGAAACAGGAGGGAGAATGAGAGAGGAGGGAGGGTGTTAATTAAGCACCAGATGTTTAACTCTGTTAATTAATGGCTCTGTCACCCTGAGTGGCATCAGCCTTCTTTTCCGTCTCTCCCCCTCTGGGGGGCCGGCATCTAAAGCTGAAGAGCCCACCATTGGTTCAGGGGGAAGATGGAGAAGGTAGCCCTGAGGAGATGGTCGCATCCTGAGGTCACAAACAGACATGTTTTGTTTGGTATAAATAGGGGTTTCAAAAAATGCAAGTAATTGCAGCATTTAGAAACAAGGGAATGTCATAAATCAGATGCATAGCCTTTCTTTAAAAATGGACAGATCTGGGCCCACGTCCTGAGAAGGCAACAGTCGGCTGGTCAGAGGAGAGCTGAGTCACTGCTGTCGTGTCCACGTGGGCACCTGTCCTCTAGCCTCCCCGGCTCCTCCCTGTGCACTTAGCTCAGAGATCGCCGGCCAGCCCTGAGCACAGCTGCCTTGGGATCCGCTGTAGAGGTGCAAGTGCCAGGACTCAACAGTGGGTTGGATGTGGGAGATGAGGTGCAGGGGAGTCTGGGAATGCTGAGATGTGAGTCAGGTGGGGGTTGTAATTCCGGCCTCAGAAATGGGGGCACAGGAGGAACAGGTTAAGGGAGAAAGGGGACAAATTCATTCTGGGCAGCCTATGGCGGGGGTGTCTGGGTGATGGTGGAATGGCATACAGTCTAGAGTCCAGAAGAGAGGGACTGGAGGTCTGAGGAGCCGGGTGGAAACAGAAGCCCTGGTGGCCGCTGAGCCCCGGCTGGTGTGGCTCAGTTGGTTGGAGTGTCCTCCCGTACACCAAAAGGTTTGATTCCCGGTCAGGGCATATTCCTGGATTGCCGGTTCAGTCCCTGATTGATGTTTCTTTCTCTCTAAAATTAATAAAAAGTCTGTCCTTGGGAGCGGGTTTAAAAAAGAAGAAGAAACCCTGGCGGGCTGCTGAGACCCCCCTGGGAGTGAGAGAGGGGAGTTGGGAATTGGGAACTGAACCTTGAGAATCACACATTTGGGAGAAGGAACCAAAGATGAAAGTTAGGGCTGACAGAGGTTAGAGGGAACCTGGACGGTGAAATGGCACAGAAATATGTACAGTGGCCAAGATTTGTATAGCACCTTCCTTTACATTATCTGCTTCGAGGCCAAAGGAGGGTTTCCAGGGCCCTGTGCTCTGTGGCCATGAGAGGGAAGGAAATGGGGCCAAATCCCTGGTTCCTTCCAGTGTCCTGTGCTCACCCCAAAGAGACAAGGAATCAACTATTCACATCAGATTTTACCTGTTTCAGGTCATTTGGATTCTTTTCTCTAATAACTTTAGGATGACAGGCTTTGTCCGTAGTGAAAGTTTCAGTGAGACCTAGTAGGCAATGTGGGAGGGGTACAGCTTCTGTTACCAACACAGACACTCAACCTTCACCCGGAAAAATCTCTCCTCCCTAGGAAAGGCGGAAGGAGCAGAGGCTGGGGGTGAGAGAGCCTGGGCCAGCCCTGACCTGCTGTTTTCCTTTCCCTCGCCCCTGCAGGCTTGGTTTGTGCCTGTGGAGTGAGGACAGGTGCCCAGAGGATGAAATGGATGGCATTCCGGGGCCCAGGCTGGAGTCTGAGCCTGTGTTCTCCCCCTCAGTGCTTCCTCCCCGCTCCCTGTGACACCACCGCACAGAAGGCGGCAGATGTTGCCGCTCTCACTTCCTTTCAGTAGATTTACAAGCATCCCTTTATGTGCCTGTAAAAATTGGGTGTAAATCCTATTTTAAGAACACAGTGGAACTCATTACTTGGAGAATGCTCTGGAAGACCCTTTGGAGAAGTGAATAATAATCGCCCTTTGGTAAAACTTTTGTGCCAGTGTCATGAATTTCTTTGAAGTGCAGTTCACCTGTGAGCCTTTCCCTCGATCTCCCCTTTGTATTCCGTGGGTCTTCGTTCTCAGAGGACACACCACTTGCCTTCCCTGTGCATGTCCTCTCCCCTCTGCCCACCACCTCGGGCTCACACCTCATGCTCACTGACAGCTTCCTCAGCTATAGCTTCTTCTTTCCTCCCCGAGAGTGTGGCCCTGACCTGCCAGCTACTGGGCTTCCTTCTTCAGAAATTCAGGCCCAGATGGGTCTTGGTGCCACGTGTGAACAACTGGGTGGGAGTGCGGGTGATGGGTGTGGTAGACAGAACAGCCCGCCAAAGGCCTCCATGTCTCTGGAACCTGTACATATGTCAAGAGATGCTGCCGATGTGATTCTGTTAAGGACGTTGACAGTAATCACCCCAGGTTACTTGGGTGGGCCCAGTGTAACCACACGGGTCCTTGAGAGCAGAGACCTTTTCCCAGCTGTGATAGAGGCGGTGCTGCGGGCCTGGAGATGGAATGTGGGCGGCCTCCCCAAGCTGGAAGGGCAAGGAAACCAATTCTCCCAGAGCCTCCAGAGAGGAACGCAGTCCTGCTGACACTTTGATTTTAGCCCATTGAGGCCCATGTTGGATTTCTAACCTATAGGACTGTAGGAGAATAAGTGTGCTGTTTGAAGCCACTAGGCCTGTGGAAATTGGTTACAGCAGCAACAGGAAATGAATACAGTGTCAGGCTCACTTCACTCACTGGGCAGGGGCAGGCGTGCCCTGGGGGACAGAGAGGGGCTGGCACTGGGCACCACTCTGTGGTGGGAGAAGACCCCATGATCTGGGGTGTCAGCAGCACGCCTTCTGGCTCTCCTCAGTCCCCTGGGTTTGAGGAGCTCTTTTTAAAAAAAATTGTAATAACATATACATGACATAAAATTTACCATCTTACCCATTTTTAAGTGTACAGCTCAGTAGTATTGAGTAGATTCACATTGTTGTGCAACCGTCTCCACCATCCGTCTCCAGCACACTTTGCACCTTCTCAGACTGAGACTCTGTACCCAGGAAATAACGACTCTCCATTCTCCCCTCCCCCAGCCCTGGCAACCACCATTCTACCTGCTGTCTCTAAGAATCTGACTGTCTTAGGTACCTCGCTAAGTGGAATTATGCAATACCAGTCCTTTTGTGTCTGGCTTTATTTACTCAGCATAATGTCTTCAAGGTTCATCCACGTTGTAGCGTGAGTCACACTTTCACTCCTTTTTAAGGTTCAAGAATATTCCGTTGCATGGATAGGCCACACTTCACTCATCCATTCATCCATGGATGGGCATTTGGGTTGCTTCCCTCTTTTGGCTGTTGTGAATAATGCTGCTGTGGACCCATGTATACAAATATCCTTTCGCGTCCCTGCTTTCAGTTCTTGGGGTACAGACCCAGAAGTAATTGCTGGATCGTATGGTAATTCTATGTTTAATTTTTGGGGGAACCATCATACTGTTTTACATAGTGGCTGCACCATCTTACCTTTCCACCAACCCATTTTAACAACATTTTTAAATATGTTTTTATTCACTTTAGAAAGAGAAACATGGATGTGAGAGAGAGACATCAGTTGACTGCCTCCTGTATGCACCCAACTAGGGATCGAACCTGTAACCCAGGCATGTGCCCTGACTGGGAATTGAACTGGCGACCTTTTGGTGCATGGGATGACGCTCAACCAAATGAGCCACCTGGCCAGGGCCATTTTAACAATGTGTAAGGGTACAGGTCAGTGTCGTTAAGGGCATTCACACTGTCCTGCAGCCATCAGCACCACCCATCTCTTTAGAAGCTCTTTGAAGAAGACCAGAACCAGCTCTCCGGTGCCGAGGAGCCATGCTCCAGAGAGTGAGGGGACTAGGCCCTCCCACATGGGTTTATGTTGAGCAAGTGGGTCTGTCACTGAAACCCCAAGAAAGCCCAGGCCGTCAGCTGGATTTGCCGTCTGCTTCTGGCTTCTATGTGTTTGGCTTTATGCAGGTTACTTAACTGGTTACTTAACATGGTTTCAAAAGCAGTTTCATTTTCTATAGCAATGGACTATCTGATAGCAGAATGCTTCCACGGAGAGAGCTGGCCCATGGGGAGGAGAAAAAGGAGGCTGCTCTAATGACTAGATAAGCTTGATTTATGTTTGGCAACATCCTTAGCATTTAATTCCAGCAATTAAAGCAGGCAAGCCTCCTTTGTTTTCGTTTTCATTGCAAAAACAATAAAATATTATAGAATGTTTGGGGGGAAAAAAAAGAAATTCCTACTCATTGTCATACCACTTTAGTGCGACCACCACCAGCACCATTCATAGCACTTACCTGTGCAAGCCGTAACCTAACGTGTTAGTTACCGCGTTTCATCACAGCTACTCTGCAGCTGCTAGGCAGGGTCCTGCTTCCAGCCCATGGTTTCTCCCTCCAGCGTTCTCTTCCCCAGGCTTTTGGTCACCTTCCTCCACACGCGTGTCGTCGCCTACAAAGTTACCCTCACGAGGTTCCCATTTGCTCATTTTCCCAAGTGAAATAAACATTCCCTTTCTATTCTTTTCAGTTCTGACCTTGTGTTGACATACGCTGTTCATAGCAGCAAGTCTGGACTCCATGATTAGAAATACAGAATGGGTGTGGCCGTGCTTTAGAGGTCTCCCCATCTGCAAATGATTGCTGGAGCAGCCTGCTAGCCCCGGCAAGACGCCCACCGGGCCTGTGCTCCTCTCACAGGTGATGTCAATAAAGCCATGTTCCTGTGTGGTCCGCTGAGACTGTGCAAGGGGCAGGTCTGGAGCTCCACTGCCCCAGTTTGGATCTGGCTTCTATGTGTTTGGCTTTATGCAGGTTACTTAACTGGCCTGTACCTCAGTTTTCCCATCCATAAAATGGGGATGATGACAGTACCTGCCTCACAAGGTTATCTATATATATAAAACCCTAACATGCAAATAGACCCAACAGCAGAACAACCGAACAACCGGTAGCTATGACGTGTGCTGACCTGAAAATTCTTTGCTCCTGTGCACCATGGTCCCTCCTTGCGCTCGCACCTGCTGCCAGCGCTGGCCCCACTCGCACCTGCTGCTGGCATCGGAGCTACTGCTTGCACCCGCTGCTGGTGCCTGGCGCCAGTCCCAATCACTCGGCGCCATCAGTGGGTGCAAGCAGTGGCTGCTGGCCCTGATTGCTCCTGAGGGGTGATTGGGGCAGCAGCCACCACTCGCACCCGCTGATGGCACTACCCTGCTCACACCCACTGCTGGCGCTGGCCCCAATCACTCTGTGCCATCAGGGGGTGTGAGCGGGGCGGGCGCTGTCAGTGCATAGGAGCTGTGGCGGCAGGAGTGGGCTGCTGGCAGACAGCACCTTGGCGGGAGGGTCTGGGCGGGGATGCGGAGGATGGGTCAAGACCCGCCCCTGTGCCCACTGGTTGCCTCTCGGCCCACAGTTCCTTTCAAGGTGCATGAATTCATGCACTGGGCCCCTCCTTTGAAGATAAACAGCATAATGTCAAGAGCATAGAACACTGCCTGCTGCATAAGAACATGGTCTTTGTTGCTTTTGTTGTTATTTAGTCTTGGTTCTCCCACCAGCTTCCTGCTCAGTACTCTCTCCCAGGCCTCAGCTTCCTCACCTGTAAAACACAGGGTTGAACCAAATGATCTTTCAGAGCTCGTCTTATCAAGCTTTTGGGGATCACATTTTTACTTTTAATTGCAGTGGGGGGAAGGGGGGACTGCAGGAAGGACTGCCAAACACTGATGTGACAAAGGCACATGACTTTTAGTTTGCTAGGAAATAGAGAGGAGAGGACCCAGCCCGGCGGGGTCTGGCCCAGCCCAGACCTGAGAGCAGAGCTCAGAGGCAGGGAATGAACTTGCCCCTGGGAAAGGGGGTGGGTGGAGGCGGCACCCGCACCCTCACCCCCAGGTTCCAGAGCTGGAACGTGCTGGGCAGTCTTTCAGAGCCTCTCTTCCCTCCCCCACCTGGTCCCAACCTTCCCTCTGGGCCCCAGTCACCCAGATGGTCTAAATGGGAAGAAAAGGGGAAAATCCGTATCCAATCTGCTCTATTCAGAGCAATGGGAAGGAATCTGCATCTCAATTTTATCTTTGTCCTGAGCTTGGCTAAACGTTGCCCCCCAAGTAGTGAGTGATGGGTGGGTGGGAAGATGGCATTCTGGCCCTGGGTGGGGGTGAGGGTGGGGGAGGGAGGGGCCCCCCACACCTTCCCCTCCCCACTAAGTTGCAGACAGAATACATTCCCTCCTGCTCTTGGTTTCCCCCTATTTCCTCTTCTTTTCTTTTCCTTCAATTTTTCTCCCCCTTTTCCAGGCAGGCAGCCAAGTGGAGACTTTGAATGGAGGCAGGGAGGTGGGGGGGACCCAGGAAGGAGGATCGCTGAGGCCCCTTCCCCAAAGGCCTCAAGGGCTCAAGGACCAAGCTTGAGGTGGGGACAAAAGGAAGCATCTGGGTCCCTGCCCCCACACCGGCCCAGCTGTCCCCTGGGCTGGGGAGTCTCCCAGGCAGTCGTGCTGTGAGCTGGGCTGGGCTGGGCCTCTGGACTCCCCTCTGTCCATCCGCAGCCGATGGAATTTCTCTCTCCAGAGCCGCTCAGGACCTGGAAAAGCTGCTCCCACACCCCAAACTCACAGGAGGCTCATTTGCAGCAGGAAGTCAGTTTAATAATTTATAGTTCGAAAGCGCTCACCCTGGTCAGGAAGCCAACTCAGGAAACCAAATTAAGCTTCTAAGGCTGCTTGGGGAGTTCCTGGAGCCAGGGCTACGGAAGGTGCCAGGAGAGCCGGCCCATTCTCTCCAGGGAGGACGGTGCATGTCGGGGCCCAGGGCACGGGCTTCTGCAGCCGACAGTCTGGGGTGCAGATCCCTCTGCTCCCAATGGGCACTGGGACCTTGGGCGCATTCCTCAGCCCCACCTGCCTCTGTTCCTTCCTGTCAGCTGAGCATGGCCATCACAAGATATTTCTTGGCTTTTTTGCCCAATGGCCACCGGGTCTTGCAGGGAAGGAGCTTAGCCCAGTGCCTGGCACATTCTCAGGACACGGCAGCCGGGCTTTTTCCAGCCCCATCTTTAGGGTCAGAGATGGTTCTTTCCTGTCTGATTACAGCCTTTTTATCAGCCAGAGGAAAAGAGTCCCCGATGGCTCTGCAGGGGCGCCCTTGCAGCAGTAATTTGAGGGCTCAGGTCCCCTACCTGGTCCTCCATCTTTTGCAGTTGGGCTGGTATGTCCTCCACAGGGAGCAGTGGGGGCCAAGATCCATCTGTGCTCCTGGTGTGGGGCTGGGTTCTCTTGGAGGAAGAGGCACCCAATCAATTCTGGTTCTGAGGGTTGCCCTGCAACCCATCCCTCCCACTGTCCGCTGCCCTTTAACTTCCCCAAGCGCGGACCCGCCCTCATCCTTCCACCGCCTTAAACCATCAACGGGTCCTCCTTTTCAGCAGAAGAAAACCTCCTGAAGCTTTAGGTTTGCACTAGACTCTCCCATGAGTCGGCCTCAGTCTTCTGTTCCAGACTCTTCTCCCTCTAATCTCTGCCCCTTTCTCCAGCCTCCATGGATTATGCGAGGATGGCCCAGGGCCAACCAGGTCTTTGCCTGTGCTGTCCGCTGTTCCCGCAGTCTGGAATGCTCTGTCCTGATGCCCGGGGAAGTTCCCCTTCTTTTCTTCAAGATTGTATTTGAGTTCTGCCTTTGAGGTGAGGCACCTTAGACCTCCATCCTATTGCATCATCTCCTTCCCTTGCCCAGGGCAGCTTGCATCTCTCTTCAGACCCCTCCCGGTCTGCTGCCTGCTCATCTAGCCATGCTGCCATCTCCTTTGCAGCTCTGGAGCGTACAGGAGGGCTGGGACCCCTTTCTTCATCCTCAGTCTGAAGGATCTGAGGGTTCTCGGTGTGGCCATTCAGCCTCTCCCAGTAGGAAGGCTGGCTTTCTGGCGAGCAGGGGAGGGCACAGTTGTGCAGGGGGATTTGGGTTCATGGGAAATTCAGCTCACACACACACACACACACACACACACACACACACACACACACAGACACACACATACACTCTATCCCATGCTCCTCATCCTCTGCCCCAGAGAGAAGAGCAGAAGTTCCTTCCAACAGCTCTGGCCTGGCCCTCTGCCCTTCTCTCTCACGCAGCAATGTCATCCCCTCCCACAGTTTGAGCTAATCCTTCTCCCACTCTGCTGGGAGAGTGAGCCCTGGAGAAGTCCCAGAGAAGGCGTCCTCCAGGGGGTGCCTGCGTGGGTGTGCATCCTCTCGCACATACATGCACACGCATTCACACGCCTCCAGGCACCATTAGCGTGACCCCATACAGAGGACTACAGGGAACTGGGGCAGCAGCGGGAGAGAAGGCAATAGAAGCTCTGGCCGGTGATTTGGGAAAATGCTTTCCTTATCACTGGGGGTTTCCCGAAATAGCAGGAGTCAGCTGGTGCTGTGCCTCCCTCCCTCCAACTCCTGGAGCGAGCATCCTGCAGCTGAGCCAGGGGCCGGGCCCTGAGACAGGGCCAAGCACAGGTTTCCTGTGTCCCCTTATCCGCCCAGACCCAGGCCCAGGCGGTCATTCTCTCTGCTGTGACACAGTGTTCCTTGGGGAAATGTCTCCTCTCGTCTATTAGACTATAAGCTCCTTGAGGGCAGGGGCCATACTTATGTCATATGGGCATCTCCCCTCCCTCACTTTCCCCATCTATACAGGCCCAGCACATACCAGGTGTTCAGTAAACGTCCAGTGAATGAATGAAAAATGAGCCTGAGACAGACACCTGGTAACTAGTGGAATATTTTATTTATATGAATACATTTATACAAACGTGTTTCATAAAGGACCTCCTCTGTGCCAGACTCCCTTCTGGGTGCATTATAAGCTCTCTCCCTAAGATAGGTGGACTATTAACCTCCTCGTACAGGTGATGAAACAGATTTGCACGTATGTCTGGCAGTCCCCCGAGCTCAGAACTTCCATGGCACTCCACACTCCTCGGGAAGGTTGGCCGGCTTCTGCTACGCTCCACCCGCCAGGAGAGACATTCTGGGATTCTTTTAACATCAGATCAGACAAACCTATTAAAAATAGAAATTCTTGTCTGCCTGAAGAGAATTGGTTGTACGTATGAGAACCCAAACTGTAGGGATAGGAATGGTACTTGGCTAGTGATAACTGAGACCTGAAAAGCAAGGGTGTGAACAGAGCAGGAGTGAATGAGTCTCTAGTAATAACAGTAGTAATGACAGCCGAGCCTTATACGAGACCTGCTGCATGGCAGGTGCTGTTCTAAGCCGGGTAGACAAAATAACTCATTTAATCTTCACAACGACTCTGTGAGGTCGGCGTTATCCCAGGTCCCGCCTGTCTTCCTGCACCACATCCTTACCACCCGGCTAACGGTCACTTAAAGCAGCGCAGGCCAATGCAGCACCGTCCACCCTACCTGCAGGCCAGGCACAAAGAAGGTGAGCCCTCTCAGAGCGTTTCCCCCAAAGCCCCACCATGACTTCCTCCGCCCCTCACTGGCCACCCTGTCGGAAAGGTTGGGAATGGCATTGAGCAGGGCACACTGCCCCGCCCCACACCCAGGCTCCTTCAGGGAGGAGAGGGCAGGAGTGGACGTGAGAAGGCAGTGCTGCATGGGCGGCTCCTGGTCTGACACCACCCACTCGGACGGACGGACTTCAGCAAAACCAGGGGAAACTTCACTACAGAATCCGGGAGGGGGTGGCTCATGGCAGTAAGACGTAGTCTGATCTCAGGAAAGGGCTGAACCGGGAGTGGAAGGCTGTCAGCATCCCTTATGCGTTTCTGCTCTCTGTCTCCTGTCACTGCCTTAAGTCGTCTCTGCTCCTCTTCTCAGCCCAAGTGATCGATGGGAGATGGCCACCCCACCTGTCCACATGACATGTTCCTACATGTTCCTAGTTCCTCTAGAAAGACTGACTTGACCCTGGGGGGGTGAGGGGGGGGGAAAGGGAAGGGAGGGGACCCAAATTGCCATGAGAGGGCATCTGATTGGTCTGTTTTAACCACATGACTATCTGTGATGCAGCAGCTATGATGGGGGTGGGGGGGGTAGGTGTCTATATGAGGTGCCAGAGGCCTTTGACTTGTGGATGGAGGGGGAGGGGAATAGTTTCCAAAGCTGGGGAATTCTTGGGAGTTGGGAAGTCACTGCCCAACCCCCCCATACCAAGTATCTAAAAGTCTGCTCAAAAAGTCAGACCCTGGCCCTTGTTGGTGTGCTCAGTGGTTAGAGTGTCGTCCACACACCGAAGGGTCCCATGCAGGCTTGATTCCTGGTCCAGGGCTCAGACCTGTGTTGCAGTTTCTATCCCTGGCCCTGGTTGGGGCAGGTGCTGGAGGCAACCAATCGATGTGTCTCTCTCACTTCATCAATGTTTCTGATGTTTCTCTTTCTCTCTCTCCTCCTCCTCCCTTTCTCTCCCTCCCTCCCACTCTCTCTAAAAAGCAATGGAAAAAATATCCTCAGATGAGGATTAACAACAACAACAACAGAAGTCAGTCCCTGTAACACCCTCAGTGATTGGGGGATTAACCACTCGTTTTCCAGTGTGGCACCCCCTGTCCTGCTGGCGTTTGCAAAGCTGCAAGCCCTGGCTCATTGAGCTCTGTCCTGACCATTAGCACCCACACTCCAGCCCATGCCTCGCTGCCCGGGTCCTTCTGTCCCTCCTTTGAACCCTCGTTAGGGTCTCCTGTCTTCCTTGCCAAGGGCAGAGGAGGTCCTGGAAGATGGTGGAAAAGAGGGTGTGTGTGAGCCCCTGTGGGATTCCTAAGTCATCCCCTGGGCCCCCCTTGCACTCCTAAGGACTGGAATGCCCATCCTGTCTCCTCCCTGACCAGTACCCGTTCTGTCTACCTCTGGGCGACTCTCCCCGGTCTGTGTGTTGTATGCACATCCATCTGCTGCCCTGGCTCTCTCCCCCTCACCTGAGTGGAGGAGACCTGGAATCCAGGTCCTGCCCTCAGACCTCACCCACCCCCATTCACAGCTGTGCGCCTTCCCTTCTCCTCAAACAGAGAAGCACTGTGCTGGAGCCCAGGTGGAGGAAGGGATCTTAATCTAGCAATTATTGATTCAGGAGGGCCTTGGAAGACATAGTTACATAAAAACCATAAGTTATGGAAGTTAGGTACTTTAAGTACCTAAGGGGAGGGCAGGAGCTAAGGATGTGTTCCTAATTCAGGCCCAGAGCTCAGGATCTGGCCACACCAAGGGGCAGGCCTGGGGGCAGTGCAGGCGGTAGTCAGATCTGGGGTGGGAGGCAGGAGGCCTGGGAAGGGAGCAGGGGAAGGGTGAGGGTTTGGGAATAATGAGAGGAGGGCAGTTGTCCTAATACCTTAGATGTTCTGAGTAGCTGAGAGGAAAAGCCCAGCTAAGGTCTAAAGAGATGATATTTGCATATGCGTTGAATATCACCAATTAGGTGCTGTAACCCCAAGGAAACAGATGGCACAAATTGGGACGAGGGGAGGCAGTTTAATAAAAGAACGACTTACCAAGCAGTGGGAAGGGATCCAGAACCACATGGGAGTGCTCTCCGTGGGTCTCCGGGGCTGGTGAGGGGGCTGGTGAGGAGGGGGTGGTACCCCTGGGTGTGAAGGGAGGAGGAAGGGAGGGGATGATTACTGAAACCTGGAGGCACAGAAGCTAGAACCAGGGCTCTGACAGGAGCGCACTCTGCTGCCTCCTCCCTCTACCCTCCCTCCTCCTAAGTTCTGCCAGTGCCCTCCCCCCACCATTGGTCAAACAGAGGGAAGGGGTCCCTGGGTGCTGCTCAGGCACAGAGCAGAAAGGAGGAGAGTGGAGGGACAGATAGAAGGCATCTAGCACAGGGGTCAAAGGGCAAAAGGAAATACCTCCAGGGCATCAGAAGAGTTCTCACTAAAGGGTGCTCACTTTCTGCCAGGCACTGTTCCAGGCCCTTGAAAGATAGTAATTCCTTTAATACTTACATCTGTGGAGGAGCTGATTTTGCTATTCTCACTCCCAATTTGGGGAAACTAAAGCGGGGAGGAGTTGAGTAATTTTCCCAGAGGCACACAGCTGGTAAGGAGAAGAGCTGGGATTTGAATCCAGGTTGACTGGCTCCAGAGGGTTGCCCTGGCCTGTGATTCCCCACTCCTTGAGGCCAGGGATCAGTGTCGGGGAAAGGAGACCCAGGCACAGGACAGCAGTGCCAGGTGCCAGGCAGCAGGAAGGACCCAGCTCAGCACTGAGGACTGAGTGAGTGGCAGTGTCAAAAATCACTCCAGGGAGTGAGTTCGAGCCAAACCAAACCTTCCTCACAGAGGGTCTCTGCTGAGAGAGATGGTTAGACTCTCAGATGAAGGGATCAAAGAGGTGCCCTAGGAACCATTGCCCCTGGGTGCAGGATGGGGCAGAGTAAGGGAGAAGGGGGCACTCCTGCGCACACACATTGTGTGGTCATGGGGTTATTCCCTTGAAGCCTTGCAGCAATGCAAGGAGGGTGTTAGCCATTTCACACACAAGTGAGGAAGCTTAGGCCTGGAAGAACCCATCCTACTGTGATTCTCCAGACCTGGGGTAAGGTAGTGGCAGTAGGAGGGGAAGAGAGAGGAGGGGTCGGGAGCAAAGGCTCTTAGAGAGGGACGGAACCCCGGAACCCCAGGGGCCGCTAGTCTCAGGGAGGCTGGTAGAATCCCCTTGGGGTCGCTCACCTGGGGGCTCCAGGCCGCCCCCCCCCCCAGTGGAAGTGATTTTGATTGGTTCCCCCATGCACCCCCTGGAAAATCCTGAGCTCATTTAACCTTTCATTTCACAAGTGAGGAAAGTGACACCAGGAGGTCATGCAGTGAGAGGCCTGAGGCTGGGGAGCCTGGTGACACAGTAGATGGCCTCTGAGGAGAGCTGGGAGCTGGTTCAGACTGGCAGCAGCATGAGGCAGGCCGCAGGGGAGCTATCCAGCCTTCCCTCTTAGAAGGTTTAGGGAACCAAAACTAGTTTTTAAAAAGGATTAATCTTCAATAGACTAGGTAATATTAGACATATTTATTATTAAAAAATGAAAATAATATAAAAGGTATATATTGAGAAGGCCAGATCACAATTTTGCTATTTATAGGTAACCTTTTTTTTATTTGATTTTTTTCAGCGTATGTTAATGCTAAGATAAGGAAATAGAAATATATATATTCTTGTCTCTACCCTATTTTTTACACAAAAGGTGGCATGCTGTGCACCTTGCTTTTTTCACTTAATATCCCTGGGGAGTTCTCCATATTAAAATCTAGAGAAAACCTCATTCTTTTCTAGAGCTGCACAGTATCCCATTACAAAGATCCGCCATAGCTTATGGAAGCAGCCTCTGGTTGCCAGGTACTGGGTTGTTACCCGTCTCCTCTTACTTCACAGAACGCCACCGGAATTATCTTGTGCCTCCCTGGCTTTGCAGATGTGCAGGTGCCTCTCTAGTCTATTTTGCTCTCGATAACCTGTGACGAAGGAGTAGATTTTACTTATCAATTTACAGCCTGTTGCAGGGGGATGATCATGTAAAATGTAATAAAAGTGAATCCCTAGAGAAGTGAATTAAAAAAAAACCCCTGCAAAATATAAGCCCAAATATTTTTTAAAAAATATATTTTATTGATTTTTTACAGAGAGGAAGGGAGAGGGATAGAGAGTTAGAAACATTGAAGAGAGAGAAATATCGATCAGCTGACTCCTGCACACCTCCTACTGGGGATGTGCCCGCAACCAAGGTACATGCCCTTGACCGGAATCAAACCTGGGACCTTTCAGTCCGCAGGCCAGCGCTCTATCCACTGAGCCAAACCAGTTAGGGCAAGCCCAAATATTTTGTTATTAGATCCAATAGACATAAAAATTATTCTGTCAAATAACTATACAGGTTTTTAAACGCTTACTCTCCAATGTCTGCATTAATCTTGCCACAGAGTCATCAGAGTTCATACTGGTCCATGGACCATACTCTGAGTAGCACTGATCTAGACTCCCACGATTAGGTCAGAGGGTAAGCGCCTCTGTCGTTTTTGCCAGATATGGCCAGATGCCCCTCCACGGCTGTGCCTTTTTGCACACCCACCAGCAGTACATGAGGGTGCCTCCTTTCCCACAGCCTCACCAACAGTGGTCTAACTTGGATTTTTGCTAAACCGATAGGTGAGCAGAGGTGATCTCAGGCTGTTTTAATTTGCATCGCTCTTATTATGAATGAGAATAAGTGTCATTCATGTTTTTAAGCCCAGTTTGCATTTATATTCATTTTCTACTGGACTGTTGGATTTTTTCTTCTTGATTCCCAGGAGTTATTTACATAGCAGGAATATTAGCCCCTTTGCCTGTGATATGAATTGCAAATATTTTTTCCAGTTTGTTATTTGATTTTGCTTAACATTGTTTTTTTTTTTTTTTGAAGGGATAGGGGGAAAGAGAGGCATGCAGAAGTTTGTGGGTTTTATGTAGTTAAATATTTTCTTTAATAACTTCAGGATTTTGAGTCATGGTTCTCCACTCCAAGGTTATAAAGATTACTGCCCACATTTTCTTCTAGTATTTTGTTGGTTTTATTCTTAGCATGTAATCTTTTATCCAGTTGGAATTTTTCCTAGTATAAGGTGTAAGTTATGGGCTCAAATTTATCTTTTTATAACTGGCTATTCATTCATCCTAGCTCCATTTATTAAAATCCCTAAGATACCACTTTTATCATTAAAACAAATTTTAAGCCATTTGGGATCATAATAGAAAAAGCTCTATAATTTGTCAGTTTTGTGTAGAATACCATTCCAAGGGAAATTAGCTTTCAAGCTATGATCTATAACTTTGTATTTCTAGAGCAGGATAAACTCTAAGTAACATAAATTTATTTAAACAAACAAAAACCAAACCTGTGGGGCCACTGACATCCACAAGGAACGTGGGAGAAGTGGGCCTTGCCGAGGGAGCACATGGTGAGACTGAATGTTTGCCTTGCAGGTCCTCCCCGGCCTGCCTGCCGCTGGGAGCTGGGACCCAGAGGGGCCCACCATGGTGCTCCCGGGACCCCTGGCTGCCACCCTGTTGCCGCCCAGCCTCGCGCTGCTGGTCTTCCACCTCTCCAGCTCCCAGGATGTCACCAGCGATCCCGGCCGTGAGCAGCAGCTGTGCGCCCTGAGGGAACACCCCACCGTGGCCTTTGCAGGTGAGAGACGCTGTACGTGTGCAAGTCTACAGTTCTTTCTGCAATGACATGTTTGAAGGACTCAGTCCCACCTAGGATTCAGATGCGTAAGGACGGCAGCCATGGGCGGGATGGGTCTGACTTTAGTCTCCAGACAATGTGTCCAGGCCCTTCTCTCATATTTACCTGGGAGGCGGGGTCTTCCTTTGCTGGAGAAAGAGGTGTGGACCCTCTGGGTGGGCTGCCCAGGGTTGGTCGGTCTCTCAGCTCTGGCTCTTCTGGAAGCATGAGCTCTGCTTCTTGGCTTTTCCGGGGGGAAGACGAGGATGACTCACTTCTTGGAAGTGCCTCGTGATCTCTGCACAGCCTCCTTCTGCTCTAAGACGGCTGCAGGGATGCCCATCTTTGGGGTCCTCGGAACCCCCTGGGAAAGGGGCCCTGGTGACTGGTAACTCCTTTGGTCTGTCAAGGGAGGGCATGGGAGTGTCTAGCTGAAGTATTTCCCAAGCTGGGATGTGTGAATCGCTGGGCATATTCTGAGGGTCTATCAGTTTTCACTAAGTTTCTAAAATTAGAACATACGTTTGATGATCCTCTAAAAACAAAGCAAAAACATAAATACTGGAGCTTCCTGGATGTTCTCCCCCGACCTGGGAGCCAGGGTGGGGTCCCTGGTGGTGTTACATCACATCAATACTTCAGATCCATTGCCTCGCGGGAGCTCACACTGATGTTGTCTCAGGGGTCCCCAGGTCCTTATGTCTGATAAACACCTATCCTGTCTCCCCTTCACTATAACCCTGGCTTGGAGGCAGGGCAGGCCACCACCCCTTTTGACAGATGCGGGCCGAGGTGCAGAGGGTTGGGGAGACTTGTCAGAGCCTCCTGACTCGGCCCAGGCAGAGTGATGGAGCGCTCCACCCTCCAGTGCCCAGGCAGGAGGAGCAGCCCGGCCTCTGGGATGCTACAGCCCGTCCGGAGGGGCAAGATGGAAACCAGCGCTGCCCTGGCTGGTTTGGCTCAGTGGATAGAGCGTTGGCCTGCGGACTGAAAGGTCCCGGGTTCGATTCCGGTCAAGGGCACATGCCTGGGTTGCTGGCTTGATCCCCAGTGGAGGGCATGCAGGAGGTAGCCGATCAATGATTCTCTCTTATCATTGATGTTTCTATCTCTCTCTCCCTCTTCCTTCCTCTCTAAAATCAATAAAAATATATATATTTTTTAAAAAGATGGAAACCAGCACAGAAAAATAAACCCATGAGTCAGAGGCTGGCATGGGATTGGGGGCTGGGGAGCCCTAGGAATAGGAGTTGGGGGCTGTGCGGGGGAGGCTGGGGCATTTAGAAGTGTGGGGTTCCCAGCAGCGGGCTGCTCCTGTCTCCTGTCTTGGGGAGGTTTTCCAGCTGGTTTCTCTGTGCTGTTTTCTCTGTCTTGCTTGAGCGGGGATCCAGGCTTTGAAGGCTTAAGTGGATTACGGTAAATTAACAATCCCTTTAAGCCTACAAAACTGAGCATGCACACCCTCAGACTTCTTTTTTTTTTTGTCAGATGACACTTTAATTGGCTAGAAATATAAAACCTGTCTTTGGAGACTATCAGGACACCCTCAGACTTCTGATGCCCCTGAGGTGCTGCTGGTGGCTGTCCCTAAGGGGAAGGACCAAGTGGGGGACAGAAGGAGCTGGATTCTGAGGGCTGAAGACTGTCCCCTTCACAGAGGTCCCATGTGGCGGCTCCTAATACAACATTTCTTCTCAGGGCTTCCCAGGGGCACTACTGGCTGACTGTGGGGCAGGGACAATGGGATGAGCGCAGGGGACCCCTGTCCCCCAGCCAGGCTGCTCTATACTGGGGGTGGGGATGGCAGGGGGTGGGAGATGTGTTCCTTGAGTTCCTGGCTTCCTTGACACCATTTTGTATCTTCACATGTAAATCACGTGACTTGCTGCCGCACCCCTTTCAGGATGGGGGGATGAGGCTCAGGGTGGCATGGATGGTGACATAGAGTCATAAGGGTTTCCCTTCTTTCCGGGCGAGAAGAGACGGTCTGTCGTCTGGGACTGGCAGTCCTGCGGAGTGGTGTCCTCTCTGCTTCTCCTCCCCAGCCCTCCTGGCCTCCACCAGCTCACCCCCTTCCCCATCCTGACAGCCCTGGCTTTTCCTGTCCACTCACTAACTTTTTATTGGGCCCTGCTTGATGCCAGGCACAGAATGGGACCCAGTGGGGCCTCGGAGGTGAGCAAGGGTCTCTTCTGGGTACTCACGTGCCTCTCATTGCTTCTTCAGTGTTACTCCCCTGTGGCCCCCAGTGCAGTTGGTCCTGGACCAGGACTAGTCCGTCCTGCTGTCTCCCCACACCCTTCTGCACAGCTGAGTACGCACTGGGGACTAGTGATGGACTGTCTTCTGGGTGACACCATGTTCTAGAGAAGTTGCCGTAATCCATCCCAGCACAACCCCCAGCTTCCAGGGTTCCCTCAGATGTTGCACTTTATTTTCGACCGAGCTGTAGGCTTCCAACCCCGTAGCTCCGAGTTTCCTTCTCCCCCGACACCTGACTGATCTGGGAATAACCCCTCGGTACTCAGAGGAGCTGCCAGGTGCAGAGTCTGGCATCCTCCTGTTGTGGAAGGTTACATTCTCTGCTGTGTGCTTCTTTTAAGGGGGGCCCACCTGTGTTTCTCTTTTTTTTAAATATATATATCTTTTATTTTAAGTATATTTTTATTGATCTCGGAGAGGAAGGGAGAGGGAGAGATAGAAACATCAATGATGAGAGAGAATCATTGATCGGCTGCCTCCTGCACGCCCCCCACTGGGGATTGAGCCCACAACCCTGGGCATGTGCTCTTGACTGGAATCGAACCCGGACCCTTCAGTCCGCAGGCTGACGTTCTATCCACTGAGCCAAACCAGCCAGGGCCACCTGTGTTTCTCTTTGGCCCTCACGGTATTCCTCTCGCCACGGCATGGCCTTTCCAGGCAGCGGGAGAAGCCAGTATGGAGTTAACACTGGCAGTGGTTAATCCACAAAGTGGGTAATTGAATTGACTATACATAATTAAAATCACAGGCGCGTCATGGAGAATGTCATTTTTCTCTTAAAGACGCTGTCCAAAGCCTTCGCTGCACACGGAGCTCGGACGTGCTTGGTGTTTTAAAGACAGCCCTCCCTCTGGTCCTCTTTGCCTGTTTAATCGGAGGAAGCTGGCTGCCTTCCCAAGAAGGCTCCCCCGATCACGGGGCTGCACGTCTCTCCCTTTCCCCTTTGCCCACGTTGGCCCCTTCTGTGTTAGGGGAGAGGGACAGAAACTGGAAAGGGCCTCCACCCGCCCCTCCCCTGACTCCCCCCAGTTGTCATCCTGGCTCCTGCCCTGTTTCCTCTCCCTCTTCCCTCCTCCCCAAGGACCCACCTGAGCAGAGACTGGGCTGAGAAGTCCCAGATGGAGTTCCTCCTGGTTTGCTGCAGACCAGTCATGCCACCTCTTGCCCTGTTTGGCTGCCCACATCTGGAATACCTCTGTTGGAAGGGGAGAGAATTAAAGTGTGACCCAGTTGCTACGTTTGGGGAGCACCCAGTCTGATGGGCAAGCTCTTTCACACCGCCCCTCCCCCCCCCCCCAGAGAAAACACACTTGAGCACATTGAGTGACAATGACATACAATGTGAATGGAACAGAAAGGGTAGAGAGAATGTAGACCAAAATAAGATCAGCTGGAGGGGAAATAATCCAGGAGAGCTTCCTGGAGGAAGAGGACCCTTAGTCTCTCAGGTAGTATAATATCCTGCCAGGATTTCTGAGAGTGGCCCTGAGGTCAGCTAAAAAACCCAGTCTACCTGACTGCAAATCTACTTCTTGCACTGATCCTGCAAAAATGTCATTGCAACTACATGACAATTATTGCTAATCCACTTGCTGGGAGCAGAGGCAGAACCAAGGGGTTAGCTTCATTTTGTTGCAGAATTTCTTTCTTATTTTTTTAAATTATGCATAACACAGTTTTCTAAAAAACATCCAACTCGTAAAACCTCCAGTTCTCCAGCGAGCGATTAAGTGTTTGCCTGTTGTGCAGAAATGAAGGGCTGCTTTTACTCTGTAGTAGAGGGATAATGAGCAATGATTTATTTCCCTTGGATTACACACACATACACACTCCTTCGGGCCTCCTGTGAGCCAGTCGCTAATGCGCCGTGGGGAGAAAGCACAGGGCCTCACATTCTCCCCTCGTCTTCACCCCATCAGCATGAATGTTCCTCTGCTCAAGGCTCTCTCGTTACTGGTCAGTTCCCTCCCATCCATGAGGCAGGGGTGAGGGGCAGCTATTACATGGCCATGCACTGAGGTGGGAGAAGCAGGCCTCCACAGAAGGGAAAGAAGGAGTCAACCGGGTACTGTTGCCCAGGGCTGCCCTCCCCACACCGCTGCCCATCCATCTAGAGGGCTGCACGGTCTCTCCTCTGCCCACCCAATGCCCATGAAAAGTGTTGGCCTTGTCTGGGAAGACCTTTCCTTGGAGACAGGGATGGACACTGGTTGCCCACCCTCTGTGGAGCCTTGTCTGATAACCCGATTCTTCTTGTACAGAAAGAAGGGAGCTGAGGATTATTCATCCATTCATTCAAACACTGCCAAGTGCTGGGAGAAACCTGGCACTCCAAGAAGCAAGACCTTCCCTGTCCCCCAGGACAAACCACTGGGATGGACACCCAGGGATATGGAGATGTTGATAGCAGTAAAGTAGAGGTCTATGGGAGCCCCTTACTCAGGTTGGGGGAGTCAGGGAAGGCTTCTTGGAGGAGGTGGGGTAAGGAGGACAGAAGTGCGAGAGTGTGCAGGCTCTTGCAGACTAGATTGGAGAAGTGCACAGTGTTCTGGTTTAGTGTGGCTGGGTGGGGAGTCTAAGGGGGATGTGAAAGATGAAGCATCATTCTTTCCATGGATCACAAAATAATGGCTGTGCCAGGCATCTGACTTGGGGGGACAGTGGGGCCACGGGTTGGGACTTTTTCTCCAGGAGCTTTTACAGGCTCCAGCTGGAGAGTGACACAACCGGATTTGCATTTTGGAAAGATCACTCTGGTTGCCCTATGGGAAATGGGCTGGAAGGGCAGGAGTGGAAGCCAGGCCAGTGAGGAGGCTGTTGGCACCCGTCCAGGCTAGAGCTGCTGGTGGCTGGATGGGGGGTGGGGTGCAGAGGGCAAGATGGATGGGATTCAGAGAGAGAGTTGGATGTATACCAGCGTGTTTGGCCAGCGTGTTTGATGCAGCTGGCGAGGGTCTGAGGGAGTCAAGGGTGATTATAGGTCTCCCTTTGGGCAGCTGGGGCAGGTGGAGCCCTTTTCTGAGCTAGGGAACAAAGCGGGAACAGTGACAGCACCCCACCCCTGCTCCCCACCCCCTTCCAGCTGGCTGCTCACAGGTCTCTTGGCGCCTCCTGCCTCACTGCACCCTGACTTCACGCTGACCGATTCTTCACCCTTCCCTTCTCCTGTCCAGTGCTGGGCAGCTGGTAACCTGGTCAATGGTAACTGGATGTTTGCCTGGGTCTCTAACTTCACCTACCCTGGAGCCCGAGACTTCTCCCAGCTCGCTCTGGATCCCTCCAGGAACCAGCTCATCGTGGGAGCCAGGTAAAATGGGGCAGGAGGGTTGGGGTCAAGAGTGCAGGTGCTTAGAATTCAAGAGTGCAGGTGCTTAGAATTGGGTGGAGGGAATGTTGTTTGGGGTGAGCCTACTGTGTTCCTCTCAGCCAGGCCCTCTCTGTGCCTGAATGTCTGTCTCCCACAGAAGGAAGCATTTGGGGCTGGGGGTGGAGAAGTGACCTCCAGATCTCAGCAAGCCACATACCTCGGTGGCTGGTAGTTACTGAGAGCAGCCTCCTCCTGTCCCCTGTCCCTGCCATGCGGCCAGACCCAGCCTAGCTGGCACCCTCCCTGGGAGCTCCGAGCAGAGAAGGTGCCCAGGAGCCCCCTGCTGGCCGACCGGCCACCTGCACCTGGGACTCCTGGACACAGGCCTTGGGCTTCTTTTAGGCAGGACCTGGCTTCCCTGTTACCTGACCTCCTTTAGTCCCACTGTCCAGGGCCAGTATCCAAAGGATAACACGCTCTAGGGAGAATTTATGGGGACTTTGTGGGGTGGAGCAGGAGGAGATAATTCTCACAAAATTACAGGCCATGAGTTCTGGTAGGGAAGGGAGCTCGGAGATGGGTAATTCCAGTGGGTCTCAAAGATGGACCAGCCACACCAGCAACATCTGGGAACTTGTTAGAAAGGCAGATCCTTGGGCTCCACCCCGACTTGCTGAACCAGAAGCTCTGGGGGGCCAGCAGCCTGCACTTCAGCAGCCCCTCCAGGGAGTCTGAAGCACACTCAGGCATGAGAATCACTGGTCTAATCCAACTGCCTTTGATGTGAACATGAAAAGGCAGAGAAGCCTGTTGAGGGCAAGGTGACCTTCTCAAGGTAATATAGCCAGATGCCAACAGTGATGAGGACAGAACCCAGGGCTGGAGTTTGTTCTGCCAGCCCGTGTAGTCCCCTCCTCCTGCAGTGGCATGTTTCAGACACTCTCCACCCCAAAGGTTCTGATTCTGCTGTTCTGGGGCTGGGGGAGGGTGATCACCAGGTAGCTGACCATCCTTGACGTCTGGGCTTTCCTGAGTGTTCCCGTCCCCTCACTGTCGTATGACAAGGGGCGGGTGAGGACAGAGCTCTGGATTAGGACCCGAGGAGTTGCATTCTTTACCTTTGTTGTTGTTGTTGTTGTTGTTAATCCTCACTGGAGGATATTTTTTTCCATTGAATTTTTAGAGAGAGTGGAAGGGAGGAGAGACAGAGGGAGAGAAACATCAGTGTGAGAAAGACACATTGATTGGTTCCCTCCTGCACTCACCCCAACCAGCACCGGGGATCAAGCCTGCAACTGAAGTACGTGCCCTTGAACAAAATCAAACCTATAACCCTTCGGTCTGAGGGCCGACACTGACCACTGAGCAAACTGGCTAGGGCTGATCTTCACCTCTGAGCCTCAGTTTCTTTATCTGTAAGATCTGGATTACAGTCTCTGTGCTGCCACCCTCTCAGGGCGATGGCGAAGCTGGGCTGAAAGCATTTCACTTTTTTATTTATTTTCTAACTTTTTTTTTATTCCTCGCCTGAGGACATGCTTAGGGAGAGGAAGGGATAGAGAGAGAGAAACATTGATTATTTGCCTTCCATAGGTGCCCCTACCGGGGATCAAACCCACAGGCCAGGTATGTGCCCTGACCAGGAATTGAACTAGTGACCTTCCAGTGCACAGAATGAAGCTCAACCAAATGAGCCACTCTGGCCGGGTTAATTTTTATTTTTAAAATAACCAGTCACAGTGCATCGGTGCTATGTGTTCTGGTATAACATTCAGAAGGTACAAAATAGTATACAGTGACGAGGAGGGCCACCCCTCCGCACTCCAAGCACGACCCCTCCTTGGGGGCACGCCCTGCGGGGAGTATGTGTGTCCGCCCAGAGGTAATCTGTACATGGGCAAGTCTACAAGAGTATGGATTTCATTTTCCAGCTCAGAGAATAATTGTTCTACTTTTTATTTTGAGATACTCATAGATTTACATGCAGTTGTAAGAACTAACACAGAGAGTTTCAAAGCATAAGCCTTCCACCCAGTTTCTCTTAATGATAACATCTTGCATAACAGCCGAACAGCATTAGTCAGGAAGGTGACCGATAAGAGCCTTCCACCTCATTCAGGTCCCATCTGTTTTCCGTATGTACTTTTAAAACCCTGATGTCTGGCTCTGGACTGTGTGGAAACATTTTAGAAGCTGTCATTCATCCTGTGCCGGCCGTGCGCCAGGCACCATCTTACGTACCATGTATGTAGTGAAGCATCTAAAACACATAGGCAGTCAGGCATGTAAAAACGCATCTAATCTTCACAAGAACCCCGGGTTGGTGTTCTATGGCCCCATTGTATGGACCCGGAAACTGAGGCTCAGAAGGAGAGGTGGCCTGCCTGTGGTCACACTGCTCTTCCCGACCCAATCTGAGGCTTCCTCCACACAGTGGACACATACATCTTCCTAGCCTTGGTTTCCCCCCAACCCTGGCTGTGCCCCAAGGATCGGGGGAAAACCAGCCCTGGACTTGCCCCTTGCATCTCTTGAAACAAATGAAGTGGGTCCTTGGCTTCTTTCTCCTCCCTTTCTTTCGGTCACTTTCCTTCCTCCTCTTCTGCCTGTCACATTTCCCCCTCCTTTCTGAGCCCCTGGGCCTCTGGAATTCCGGCTAGGGGACATATTTTTGCTCCTTTACACCCCGCCTTGTTTCCTGAGGGATTTAGGGCAGGTCAGGCTACAGAGATTTCTCTCTGTTCTCATCTCCCAGAAGAGCAGACCTCGACGACGTTGTGATGAATGATTTTTGATGGGATAAAAATGAAAACATAAAAAAGTGATGCAATGTTTCCCCTCATTCTTTAAAGCTGTGGCTGGATGCCTGTGTTACCTAGCAGACAGCCTGGGCAGAGCCATAAGCCGAAGCCCATCTGTCCCCAGGCCAGGAGGGAGAGGGCGGGGCAGCTCTTCAGGGCAGGCAGCTGGGGAGGGGCAGCAGGAACCTGGAGCCAAGGTCACGGGTGAGGCCCGCCAGGACAGCAGAGCAGCTGAGTGAGGCCCGGGCCAGCAGCCAGAGCTGGGGAAGAGGAGTCCCAGCCTGAGCGGTCTGGAGTCCCAGCCTGAGCGGTCTCCTCCAGGCCCTGGGTTCATTTGGCAGGGCCCCTCCGCATTCTGGCCCACTCCACAACCTTTCCCCTCATTTCTCTTCCCAGCACAGCTGAGGGAGGCCAGAACTTTCCAAAGCAATTACTTCTAAAAACTCCAGGAATGAAAAGAGGAATGACCAAAGATGTAAGAAGGAGAGAAGACTCTTAGGGAAAACCAGTATTTTACATCTGCTTGACATTAATAAAGCATCTTAACATGCATCTTACCATTCATTGCACTGTCTCCACCACCCTGTGAAAGAGGAAAGACAGCCACATCCGTTTTAGATGCAGACGCTGAGGTGCTTAGAAGGCCCCTCACAAGCAGCTGGGCTGGACTCCCCCTGTCTTTGCTGCAGGGTCTACACTGTGAACCTGCACTCTCACGTGGCCCTCGGACCAGTGGTTCTGTCACCCTCGGGTCCATGCATGGGGGCCTTGTGGCTCCAGAGTCCAGGCAAAGCAATTTCAGCAGTGCCTGACACTGTGTGCTCAATAGGCAACATCATCGTTAAGACTCTTTTAAACATATATTTTTTAATATTTTTTAATTGATTTCAGAGAGGAAGGGAGAGGGAGAGATAGAAACGTCAATGATGAGAGAGAATCATTGATCAGTTGCCTCCTGCATGACCCACACTGGGAATTGAGCCCGCAACCTGGGCATGTGTCCTGATGGGGAACTGAACCGTGACCTCCTGGTTCATAGGTCGACGCTCAACCACTGAGCCACACCGGCTGGGCAAGACTCTTTTTTTGAGCAGTTTTAAGTTCACAGCAAAATTAATGGGAAGGTACAGAGAATTTCTATATACCCTCAGCCCTACACGTGCAGCCTCCCCCATTGGAGTGGTAAGTTTGTTACAATTGATGAACCTACATGGGCACATCACTATCTCCCAATGTCCACAGATTATGTTACGGTGCACTGTTGGTAGTATGCATCCTCTGGGTTTGGACAAATTTATAATGATATGTATCCATGATTATGGCATCATACAGAGCCTTTTCACTGCCCTGAACATTCTCTGTGCTCTGCCTGTTCATCCATTCCCTCCCACCACCAACTCCTGGCAGCCACGGATCCCCTTTACTGTCCCATAGCTGTGCCTTTTCCAGAATGTCATATAATTGGAATCAGACAGTATGCAGCCTTTTCAGATGGGCTTCTTTCATTTAGTAATATGCACGTAAGGTCCCACTGTGTCTTGTTATGGCTTTATAACTCATTTCTTTTTAGCGCTCAGTAATATTCCATTTTCTGGGTGGACCACGGGTTACTTATCTATTCACCTACTAAAGGACATCTTGGCTGCTTCCAGGTTGGGCAATTATGAATAAAGCTGCTATAAACATTCCACGTGGAAGTTTTTGTGTGCACATATTTCCTTAAGGTTTCTGAGCAGCAAGCTGATCTGATGAAAACGGTGTTTGAGGAATCTGAATCTGGCAGCCTGGTGCCAGCTAGACCATGGGGAAGAGCATCGTGAAGAGGCAGAGGGGGCGATTGGGCGTGAAGAGACAGGTGGTCCAGGGAGGTGACCGTGGGAAAGTCAGACCCAGAGTCACTGGGCCTGTTTGAGGAGGGGAGTAGGTCCGGGAGGGAGGTGAGGGGAGAAGGCAGGTGGCCTGCCTGGGTCCCTGCAAGAGCTGCAGGAGGCTTTAAGTTGAACAGAAACAGGCTCCAGGGGTGGGAAAGTGGTAGGGGCTCTTCCTGGACCTTCCAGGGTGGCCAGACACATGGAATAGACAAGTCTGGGTTTTTAACTCGTCCTTGGGCCATGTACCCACCCTGTTTCCTCATCTGTAAAATGGCTTTTTTTTCCTCCGTGCTCCTGGGGCTGCTGTGAGGATTCCATGAGCTAAGGGAGGCGAAGCTCTGCTTGGGGGTCCACCTACCAAAGACCCTCTGCACTCGGCACCTGTCCTGGCACCCGGCGTGTGGGGCAGGAGCAGCTGCCTTCCGGGACTGGCCTGCGGGCCCAGCTTGACTGATAATTTCCGTCTCTGTTTTCACAGGAACTACCTCTTCAGGCTCAGCCTTGCCAATGTCTCCCTCCTTCAGGTACATTTGCGTCCCTTCCCTTCCCTGTAATGTCCCTGGGATTTGGGAGCCCAGCTGGGGCAGCGCAAAGAGCAAGATTCACAATTTAACCCCTAGTGTAGAAAACAGGAGCCCCGGGCTTCTTTCGCTGGCCATGGACTCCCCCTGGCTGTCAAGGTGATTGCTGGGAAGATCATTGGAAGCGGGAGTGAGGCCTCGAGAACAGGGAGGCACGCACAGGGCTCCTTCTTGCAAGGAGGGGAGGAAAGGAGCCCCAGAGCTTGGTGACCCTGGCCCTGCTTGCCTGGGCCTGAAGAGCCTCAGGGTGCTGGGCCTGCAGTGCTAAAACCAGGACAGGACTGGGAAAACAGGATGGGTGGGTCATTCTAAGTCCAGTGCCTAATCCACAGGAAGGCCTCTGAGTTTGGGCCTCAAGGGTCAGGATGCTGCTGGTTCCTTTCTTAGCCTGACCTGCGTAACCCCTTCTCACCCAGCAGCTCCACTGAGCTGTGATTTGTTACTTATTTACTGCCAGGGACTCCCCAAGCCTCATTCCCTAAGTGCCCTGGGTGAGAAGGCATTTTAATGGGCCTTCTTGATCCAGAACATTTGTCCCAGGTTGAGAAACAGCTGCCACACCATCTCTGCAGGGACTAAACATTCCGGAGAAAGGATGGCTGTCTCTTCTTCTTCGATGAGGAGAGAGCCCCTGTTCTCCTGTCCAGGAGGCTTGCTTGTCTCCCAGGGATCAAGTATCCATTCAGCGCTTGCTGTGTGTCCGAACTGAGCTGGGGCAGAGGGGCAGTAAGACAAGCAGAGTCTCTGACCCTCCCGTCTCACACTGCAGCCCAAAGAAGTTGATGAGTGATGCGCATAACTAGGGAATGGTACGAGGAGTTAGTCAGGCGCTGGGCTGTTTGGTATACAGTCTCACTGCAGAAGCCAGTTGGGAAAGGGGAGACCTCCTCAGTGAGCTGGTGTGACATTCTGGTCTGGTTTTTTCTTGCTTCACCTGGGTCTACACCCCACGAGCCATTGACACTGGTTTCCAGAGGGGAGGTTGAAGGGAACAGAAGAGATCTATCCTTCAGTCTATACCCTTACCGGCCAACTCACCTATGCATCTATCTAACCCCGTGGTCGGCAAACTGCGGCTCACGAGCCACATGCGGCTCTTTGGCCCCTTGAGTGTGGCTCTTCCTAAGCCTTAGGAGTACCCTAATTAAGTTAATAACAATGTACCTACCTATATAGTTTCTTTAAAAATTTGGCTCTCAAAAGAAATTTCAATCGTTGTGCTGTTGATATTTGGCTCTGTTGACTAATGAGTTTGCCGACCACTGATCTAACCAGCTGCAATACCGTTGTTGAATACCTGCTAAAGCCCAGCTCCAGTCCTAGGCGCAGTCCCAGGCATTTAAGATCCAAAGGTGAATCAGGTTCCATCCCTTGCCTCAAGGCACACATATATAAGGGACCATAAATGATCCCCTTTCCTGTTTGGGACCTGTGTCGCGTGTGCCTGGAGCCTGGGCTGGAGCAAGGCAGAGGACGTCCCAGAGGCAGCATCCTGTGGCCGCCCGGCTCAGTCACAAGCAGCCCACCCAGGGCCTAGTTGTCTCTTGGCAGCCCCAGTCCTCGTGTCCAGGAGGCTTGCTGGTCCCCCAATGATCAAGTATTCATTCAGCACTTTCTGTGCATCCGAACTGAGCTGGGGCAGAAGGGCAGTAAGACAAGCAGCGTCTCACCCTCAGGTCTCACGGACAGCCAGGAGAAGATGATGAGTGATAGATGCCAAGCCCAGCAGGTCAGGGTCTGGGGGAGCCCGTGCAGAGGCGATTCACAGTGGGTGGGAGGAAGTGGACCCAGGGGTGCTGCCCTGAGCTCAGGCAGTGGCTTTTTATTAGGTTCCCATGGCCTGCAAATGAAGGTCTGGGAGCAATAAAGCGGCTGAAGGCGGGAAGAGAGACAGATGTGCAAAATGGATGGCAGTGCTGGGGGAAGACTGCAGGGAGGGGCTTGTGCTGGGTGTAGTGGTGGCCCAGCAGGGTCTGCACAGGCTTTGCAGGAGCTGCCCGTGGTCTGGAGCCTGAAGGATGAGAGTTGCTAGGCAGCTCAGAAGGAGACACGATGTGGAACAGAATGGAGCACTGAGGGTCAGGTATGGCAGGATCATGGGGTGTGAGTGGGATAAGGGTGGGTGATGACGCCCGGGAGAGACAGAGGCCACGTCGCAGAGGGTCTTCGTTGCTGAGTGGAGAGGTCCATGTTTCATTTTGAAGGCACTGGGGGCTCCTCAAAGGGTTTAAAGGAGAGAAGTAGATTTGGTATTTTGACCACTTGGCCCAGTGCAGAGACGAATAAGTGGAGAAGCCAGTTAGGACTCAAGTGCAATAGTCCAGACCAGTGATGGGGAGAGCTTAACTAAGGCGGCAGAGTGGGGATGGAGAGCATTGGGAGGAAGAGGTCTGCAGGTGGCAGAATCACACAGGGTCACAGCACCGGGGGGCACCAGGCACACTGTCTTCTGCATGAAGGTGACCCCTGTTGTTGGGGAAGCTGGCAGTGCTGGAGAGCTTAGGAAGGCTTGGGCCACAGTGGTGCCATCCAGGATTCTGGCTGGCATAGCTGAGTAGCGTAGATCAGGATGGGCATGGAACTTGCCTGACTCTAGGCAGTGGTTCTCCCACAGCTGTCCACTGGAACACCAGAGGAGCTTTAGAAAACAGCGATGCCTGGGTCCCACCCTCAGAGACTCATTTACTTGGTCTGGGGTCCAGCCGGGCACTGGAATTTGTAAAAGCTCAAGGTGCAGCCAAATTTAGGAGCCACTGCTCCAGGATGTCAAGGAGGCTTTTTCTCTAGGTGCTGCCCAACTGGTTTGGCTTCCCCAGGTGTCCTTGAAGCTGGTGCCCATTTTGGGTCTGTACCTTTTCAGATGTTAGACTCTCGGGTTGATGACCAGGCCTGGGGTTTGGTTCACCCAACTCCATGTTGATCTCAGCCATGGGAAGATATCTTGGGCGAGCCCATAACTTGTGCTGAGGGCAGGCTCAGCTTCGGGGGGCTCCCTGAAGGACTCTGCAAACCAGCCCCCAGTACACCAGGAATTAGTTTCACCATCTTTTTAGGTTGTCTCTTTGGAGCCTGATCTCTGGAATTCAGACTAAATTCTTCCCAATGAAACTAAAAAGAAAAAAAGTTACATTGCATGTCCATGTCCCCACCATAGGGGGCACCATCTGGTCACAAGGCAGAAAGAATGGGAGAAGTTGGAGTGAGTGGTTGGAGTGTTCCCTCGAATAGGCTGGCAGCAGACCTCAGCCGCTGGCCACCAGGCCTGATGAGAAATTCCCAACTCCAGCGAGCCAGTTCCCTGCCACAGCCCAGCCCGAGGAGGCTTCAGGTCCCTGCTTGTAAACATTCAGTCCCCAAATCTGCTACCACAGGTGGCTCACAGCAAACAAGTGCTAACAATGAGCTGCACTCCTACCCCAGCCCAGCTTCCTTGACTCTCCAACTGCCTGGGGTCCGCATGGCTGTAAGGTAACTCTCCATTACAGCCCACTGCTCCTCCTGTATGGCCCCAGGGCATGCTTTAACCAAACTTTAAAGCTCAGTGCTTTATCAGTAGTTTAAATAATTAATATCCCTTAAAAAAATCTAAGTGCAAACAGTTCATGCAAACCAGTGTCCATTAAAAGGACGTTTGAGTGCTTACCCCTTATTAAACAGTTTATGTAAACTACTGCTCCTTAAGGCAAATCAAAATACCCCAGTCTCCTCCAGTCTCCAAGCACTGAATGGAGGGGTGTGGGTGGGAGGGACACATACACGCACACACGCAGACACACACGCTTTCGAAGGGAACGGAGAAATCAAATCAGCTCACCTGTGATGTTATTTATCAGTGTAACTTAATAAACTGGCCTGGGAAAGGAAAGATGGCACGTGGTCGGCAGGGTCAGGGGCGGCTGTGTGATGAGCTAACTTGGGTTTGGCCATTAGGAGAGGAGTGATGAGACCAGAGCATGGCGTGGCTGGAGGTCTAGCTGCAATGGCTTTCTGATCTCTGGCTGCCAGGTGTCCTTCAAGTGCAGAAATGAGGACTGAAATGCACAGCCGCATCGGAACGCATCCGGGGCTTGGTCCGGTCCTGGCCTGGGCACGCGGTGAGGCTGATTCTGAGCTCTCACCTAGTTACCTCCACATTCTCCAAGCTAGTCTGGCAGCTCTAGAGTTGTTTGAAATCTAAACTCTGCTGAGTACTCAGAAGATGTCTTAATGTTCAGCCACTGCTCTGGTGTCCAGGGGAGTTGCTGAGTTTGCAAGATTACCCAGTTCCTGGCTGCCTCACCTGCTCTCTCCCGTGGCTGAAAACCATGCAGTTATTCTGTTACTGGAGATCACCATCCTGGAATTTCCGGGACAGTCCCAATTTAAAGCCCTATGTGTGGCAGATTGATCCTACATGTCTATCTGGACTCCTTCATAAAACTCCACGAGAGGACAGTGACAGATTTTAAAGCTACAGATACACAATGACAGGACAAAAGAGACGTCAGTGGACAAGAGATTAACTGCATTCTGGGGAGATGGAGAGTGGATGGAGCAATCGCAACTGATTTATCAGAAGAGTTTACAGAGGGGATATGGCAGATTCCCAGAAGGCTCAGAAATTGGGTGTCAGATATTGTGGACTGTGAGGATGAGGTGCAAACCTAAAGGAGGGGAATGGTTGAAATTCTTTAAATTGAGAGGTTGGAACCCAGATCTCCTGTCCCTTCCCACACAGCCATCCCTGCCTCCATTTTACCCCTCCCCCAACAAAGAAAGACTAAGACCTTTTCTCTAAAGACCCAACTGGTGAGGCTCCAAATTTGGAGACTCCAGGAAAGGGGAGGACACTGACAGGGTTTGAGGCTCGAAAAAAGTTCCTCCTCTTCCTCTCTTTGTGCAATTTATTCATTGAATAAACCTGCTCATGTGCCCTACAGAGTTTCCCACAGACTGGATTTTGCCGATTGCAATCCAAGCATAACTTAACATGTTCCCCTGTCCTCTGTATCATCTGTAAATTGATTGTTAGAGCTAAAGACTTTATTCCATTTAGATTCCCACAAGATAACTTTATAGGTGTTATTGAATATTTTTAGATATTAGTATCTAATTTTCTCTAGAGGATGAGCTTTTTTAATATATATTGGCAATTACTGATGATTGTTTCCTGGATCCATTAATTCCTTTGGCGTTATAATGTATTAGCTGGACTACTCCTGCAAAGAGATACTTCTCTTCATCTACTATTTGGTTACCCAACAATAGTCATATAGGAAAGGCAGAATAAATGTTTGATACTCTATCTTTATTTACCAGTTGATAGTATCTGTCAATGGTAATCAATTAATTGTATTCTTTTGTTATTATTTTTACAGACTCCTGGCTTTAAACATTATCTATCCATTGCATGACTATCCCATCTTTTGTCACTAAGGGGCTGCTTCAAGTTGGCTCCTTAGTCCTTTGACATGATGATGCCAATCACCTATGATTGCATCCTTGCTATTGATAAAGGAAATGTTTCAGGCTCACCTTGAACATTCCCTAAACCCAGACCTAGAACAAGCCATTGCTCTAAGAAGTCTTTGTTCCTTTCAGTGGGAAATGGTTAGAGATTTATTTTCTAATATAAACAAATAGTCAAAAATCCCCAGACATTTGAGGAAAGCCTCAGTGAAAGAGAAAGATTGAAACAAACAAGCAAACAGAGTCAAGGAAGCTGTAAGAAACAGGGTCAATGCAATAACTAAAAGAAAACATTAAAAAATTAATTAGAAAAAATAATTAGACTCTTCTGAGATATAAAAATATATCTTATTACATAAAGCAATAAGTTAAAAATATGGAAATTAAAAATATGATTGTGGAAATAAAATTTGAATTTAGAAGATAACATTGAAGAAAAATCTCCCAGAAATTAGAACAACAATAAAACAAGAAATGAAAAACAGGAGAGAAATAACAGAAAACTAGATAATAAATATACAAAGACCAACAGTGGATTGGATTAATAAGAGTTACAGAGAAAGAGTACAGAGAAAAAAGTGAGGAAGAAATTAAGGACAAAATAACATAAGAAAATTTGCCAAAACAGAGGATGAGCCATTACACTGAAAGAGTTGACTGAGTTCCCAAAAGAGACCTGCACTAAGGCACAATCGTGTGAAATTCAGGATTCGGTTATCAAAGAGAAGACCCTGAAAGCTCCCAGAGCCTAAAGAAAATGCTCACTACCAAAGATGGAGAGTGAGACTCACACCAGACTTTGGAATAGCAATCCTGGATTCTAGAAGACAATGGAGGAATAAATGCCTTGGAAATTCTGAGTGAAAAAATATTTTCAGCCTAAAAATCTGTATCAAAACTGTCAATGAAGTATGAAGATAAGTTGAATCAGACATGCAAGAGTTTTTAAAAATCGATCTACCGTGTTCCTTTCCTTAGGAAGATACTGGAGATGTGCTCCACCAAAATAAGCACGTAAATCAAGAAAGAGGGAAACATGGGATTCAGCGAGCAGGAGAGGAGAGAAGGTAAGTCCCAGGTGAACAGGCGCACAGGAGGCTTCCGTCCACACTCGGGCAGGAGGAAGAGGATGAGGACTCAGAGATGATCTGAACCATTTGTGTGTGCAGTTAGCCAACAACATCGAGAGGGATTTGTAACACCTGTTGAGCACCCGGGGAAAATGAGTAATTTGCAAAACAAGCAAATCAAGAAAATGATCCAAGATAATTATTCCATTCAGGAAAAACAAAAAGTTGGTCAAGAAAGGAAACCTCATCAGAATAGGCAAATTTCCTTGATTCTCAGATGCACGTTTTCACATTTTTAAAGAGTCTGAAATCAGGCCACGTCTTTCCGTCAAAGGCATCCTACAGTTGCTGTGGCCAGACTGCAGTCCTGATGGAGTTGTCATTGCCTGTGCTTGAACCTGGTCATCATTCCCGCGTTCCGATTCTACAACACCAACCAGTTGACATTTTAGTCCACAAACCATTTTCAGATGATATGAGGAGGGAATAGGAGTCCTGGTTTGTCAGAAGACCTTCTGTGAGCACCTTCTGGTAAGATCAAGAAAGTGCCAGCATCCAATCTTGCAGGATGGGGTCAATAGCTTGGAAGAAAGATCTGGAGAACAAAGTGGAACGTTCTTTAAGAATTGCTGTATCACTGATACCCTGGGTAGTTCAAAGAATGAAATGCCAAGACAAGCAAACAACAGCAACAAAAAATGAGCGCTGACAATGGAATAGAAAAGTGATTCAGACAAGATGAACTATGAATTCAGAGAAGATTTAAGGATACTCAGTTCTGCTTACATTTTTCTTTTTTGTATGCACAATACCGGTATATGATTTAAAGTGTCTAAATAAGAGCACTGTCAATAAATTTACACTAAAACTTTAAGTAATAAAGGTTTGGCAGCATATATTCTTTCTTAGTGGTTCAAATTACAATCAGTGATGCAACCTGGGGTATTAAGTTGGTAGTAGTGAACAATTTTTACATATTTACAATACTAATTAAATACTAATGTTGATTTTTAATTAAATTACTATCACATTCAAAGATTAAAGAATTAGTGTTACAGAATTATAATGAGAAGATGGGGAGGGTGAAATGAGTGTGTGCTTTGAGGTAGGAGAGATGGGGATGAGTAAGCGGGGGAAATCTTCACCTGCATAGCAGAAGTCAGAAGACGAAGTCTGAGGTTGACACATATTTTTTAGAAACTGAATTAAACACACGCAGAGGAGTAGTTGAAAGTAGTTGACCTTGAGAAATGGGGTTGGGGTGTGAGAGGAGTAGGCTACTTGAGCTTATTTAAATAATTTTTTCATACTACTTAACTTTTTTAACTCTGTGCATCATTACTTTGATAAAAATAATTTTTAAATAAAATAAATGACTCAAGCCCATTCTATGCTGTTATCATTATAAATATACATATTCTTTGCAGGCCATCTGCTCTCGCTTTTGGTTTGAGAAATCTATTCGCTGCGAGAGGCTGTAGGATGCAGCAGAGAGAGCTGAGCACTGGTCTCGTCTGAGTTGGCATGTTGGGTTTGTTGCCTACTAGCTTTGTGACCTTGGGCATATAGCTCCACTTCTCTGAGCTTCATTTTCCTCACCTGTAAAATGAGCAAAAGGCTGCGTGTTTCACTGGCTGTGCTGAGGATCAAAGAGAGAAGGTGTGGCAAGTCCCTGGCACAGTGCTTGTCCTGGGGTTCAGCCCAGGGTGACTTTAACTCCTTTTGATTGAACACACCTGCCCCCACCCAGTGAGATTCCCACTCCCTTGGGAACAAGCCCGACCCCTTCAAAGTGCCCCTGAGCTGAGGGATCCCAAGGCCCCAGCGAGGCCCTTTGCCCACACAGTCCCCCACAGCCACCCGCGTTCCGGAGCTTTAGGCCTGGACATGTGCAATGTTTGTGAGTCACTGCGCGTTTCTACCCACAAAGCCCTGAGGTTTCTTGTCTATGCCCCTCTTTCCTTCTCACACCGGGCTTAGCCTGGGAGCTTCTGGGACCCTGAGGATGACAGTGGCTCCCTGGTTTCTGTCCAAATGAACCCCACAGCAATGTGGCTAGATGCCAGGGGTCAGTTGTCCTTCCCCTGAGCCCATGGCCTGGCCTGGATGAGCCCAGCCTGCTCCTGGGTCTGATCTCCAAACTTGTCACCACTCCTGAATCCAGGAAGTCAGCCCTCCCTCGGCCCCACAAAGCAACCACCTCGGGCCTGTGGGAGGCTGCAATCTGGAAAGCAGAGAGCATCCCTGCCCCCCTTCCAGGTACCCTTCTTGCCCTCCTACCCCCGGGGCCCCTAGACCCCGGCAGGCAGTGACTACACAGCTAGAAGGAGCTTTGTTAGAAATAAGAAGAGGGATTCTTTTATTGTCCCTGATTGGATGGGAGAGCTGCTTGCTCAGGGCTCCCGCTCCCCCGACAGGTAGGCAGTTCATATTTATACATGTGACCCAGAAATCTCTAAAGAGCCACACACCAGGGCTGTTGACATTGCCTGGACCTGAAGGGTATCACTTCTTCCAGATGCTCTTCGGAGGCCGGGAGGGACTGGCTGAGAGTAGAGACGGAATAGATGAAGCGGGGAGGGGAACGGCCCTCTTCCAGGGCCATGGGCACTTGGGAACATGACAGTGTCCTCTGGGTCCCTGAGTGAAAGCTGTGTCCCAGGCACCTTGCCTCATGATAGAGCATGCTGGATGCTAAAGGAGGGCGAGAAGGGACGCAGACAGCTCAGAGCTGGGGCAGGGAGAGCAGTGGGGAGAGTGGAAGTCCTGGGTTCTGGAGATGGTGGGATAAAGACACACACACAGAGCCCTTGAATCCGGAATGTGGGTCCCAATCCCAGCTCTACTCTGTAGCAGCAGCAAGTCACCAGAACCTGAGTTTCTTCATCTAAAAAACAACAAAAAAGCACTTTGCCAGGTTGTAGTGGGGAAGTTAAACAGATCTCTGGTCTCTGAGGTTTGTAGAATCTAGCCTTCCTTGCCTCCCACTCACTTGAGGGACATGTGGTACATGAGGGAGGCACGTTTCCCATTGCCCACTCAGGCCTGGGGTGGTCCTGAAGGTGGACCACTTCCAGCTCCTGCTGCCCCGGGGAGGAAGGCTCCGGGAGGTCCTAGGATGGAGCTGCAGGGGATGCAGCTGAGGAAGCTGGTACTCCTGCCTCCCTGGACCCTAGCAGGTGCGAAGGGTGTTCGGCTGAGGGGATATTCACTCCTTAAAAGTCTCTGGGTAAGGAGGTCTGCAGCCCTCTGGGTCCATGTGGATGTAGTGAGAGGAGCCCTTACCCTGCAGGCTGTCCCTGAGCCTTTCCCAGCTTCCTGTCCACCCAGACTCTGACAGCTGCCTGCCCTGGCGGTGAGTGGCACAGCTGTGTGATGTGTGTCTTCCCCCCACAGGCCACAGAGTGGGCCTCCAACGAGGACACACGCCGCTCCTGCCAAAGCAAAGGGAAGACGGAGGTATGGTGGCCTTGCTGGTCCGGGGTCCTGGCTGGGGCCAGTAGGAGGCTGGTGGTTTCGGGATGGATGGGCATGCTGAAGGCACAAGGCCACCTTGCACAGGCCCAGACTGGATGCACTGGGGGCTCCTGGGTGGGTGAGGTCAGCGCTGAGCATTTGAGTGGGTGGTGATGCAGAAGACAGCCGGGAAGGGAGGTAGGGGGGCAGAAGACACCCACACTGTGACCTGAACTTCAGATCAGGGTGAGCTGGGACACAGGGCAGTGCTTTTATGTATCTGTGGTGCAGTGCTGAGAGGGGAAGACACCCAGAGCCTGGAGAGCTGTCCTTTTGTCACCTCCCCTTCTTGCTTCAGGAGGAGTGTCAGAACTACGTGCGCGTCCTGATTGTCACTGGCCGGAAGGTGTTCCTGTGTGGGACCAACGCCTTCTCCCCCGTGTGCTCCAGCAGGCAGGTGGGGACCGCTCGGGGGGGAGGGGTGGAGACAGTCAGAAAGGGACACTGGCAGGTTCTCCCGCCCAGGCACATAGCCTTGGAGTGGGGGTGCTAACTTTAGCAAACAACAAACCCCAAAACAAGAAAGGATGCCCAGTTAGATTTAATTTCTGATGAACAACAAATTATGTTTTAGCCTAAGTATGTCCCATGAAAGATTTGGGCCATACTGCCCAGATGGCGTGGCTCAGTGGTTGAGTGTCAACCTATGAACCAGGAGGTCACGATTCAATTCCTGGTCAGGGCACATGCCCAAATTGTGGACTTGATCCCCAGTGTGGGGCGTGCAGGAGGCAACCGGTCAATGATTCACTCTCATCATTGATGTTTCTACCTCCCTCTCCCTCTCCCTTCCTCTTTGAAATTAAAAAAAAAAAGATTTGGGACATACTTATACTAAAAAATTATTTGTTGCTCATCGAAATTCACATTTAGCTAGGCCTGCCGTATTTTCTCGGAGTACCTGACTGCACAGGGGCCAGAGGCAGGCGAAGCTCCTGACACAACCTTCCCCTCCGTGAGGGCTGCTTGCGCAGAGGGACTGTGGGGTGGTCATTGAGGGGGAGGTTGGGAGGGAGAGGCTCACAGAGACTAGGGGCCCAGGAGGAAATAAACTCTGAGGCGGGAAAACAGGCAGCCCTTGGATCTCAGGGGAAAGTGCCCCATCTCCCCGCCATCCCAGGTGGGGAACCTCAGCCGGACGATGGAGAAGATCAATGGCGTGGCCCGCTGCCCCTACGACCCTCGCCACAACTCCACAGCTGTCATCTCCTCCCAGGGGGAGCTCTACGCAGCCACAGTCATCGACTTCTCAGGTCGGGACCCTGCCATCTACCGGAGCCTGGGCAGCGGGCCGCCCCTTCGCACTGCCCAGTATAACTCCAAGTGGCTCAATGGTAAGGAGACACAGTCCCAATGGTGGGGTTCCCCCAGTTCTGACCCATCAGGCCACCTTGACCCCCATCAGTCCTCCTCCCTGCCCAACCTCTGAAAGGTCTCACACTGGCTTCATCAAGGGGCCCAGAGTAGGGTGCATGTTTGCCCAAGGAGATGGACTCTAGCTGGAATCGCAGATGCCCTGAGCACCCAGGGCAGATTGGGGGCAGGCTGTGAGGGGAAAGGAAGAGTTGGGAATTGATTTGGATGCTGGATTATGGGGAAAAGTGACTAGGGGTAGGGGTGGGCATGAGTTTCCTGTCCCTTGGAGTTGAATACTTGCTTCTCCGCTAACTAGCTGTGTGGCCTCGAGCAAGTCTTGACCTTTCTGTGCCACAGTGTTCTTTCTCATCTATGACCTGGGGCTGATCGTGGTGCTAACCTCCTAGGTGGTTAAGAGGGTTAAAAGGCTGATGCATATAAAGTACTCATAATAGTGCCTGGTACGCAGTGAGTGCCCAGCAATGCATGTCAGCTATTATTACAACTGCCCTTTGCATTGGAGGTGGGAGCAGGGTTAGTTAGAGCCTCCAGGTCACCAGGCTGGCAGAGGGTGTCATGCCCACCTGGGAAAACGGAAGTAGGCGACTACTCCCAACGCTGCCCCCTTCCTCCCTGCTGGCCTGGCCCACCCTTGTTCCTCTTCTGCCCCCAGAGCCTAACTTTGTGGCAGCCTATGATATTGGGCTGTTTGCGTACTTCTTCCTGCGAGAGAACGCGGTGGAGCATGACTGCGGGCGCACCGTGTACTCGCGGGTGGCCCGCGTGTGTAAGAACGACGTGGGGGGCCGCTTCCTGCTGGAGGACACATGGACCACGTTCATGAAGGCCCGGCTCAACTGCTCCCGCCCGGGCGAGGTCCCCTTCTACTACAACGAGCTGCAGAGTGCCTTCCACCTGCCCGAGCAGGACCTCATCTACGGGGTCTTCACCACCAACGTGTGAGTCCCTGCCTCCGCCACCCCTTCCCTGGGATGCCCGGACAGGCGCTGGTCTGGCCTCGCAGCCTGGTGGGCTCGGGGAAGTCCCTCTCTGAGTCTTGTTTCTCTTTCTGTGCAATGGGGACTGTTGTGCCTTCTGCACCGGGTCATCTGAGGATTTAGTGACTTGCTGCCCCTGCCGTGGTCAGCATGTATTCTGGGTTGCCATGAAGGCCAGATATGAAGAAATAAAAGGAGCTGGGTTGTGGCTTCATGAAGAAGTTGTGGAGATAAGAGAGAAACAGCTGCCTTGAAGGAGGGGATGGCAGCTCCGAAAGGGTCCAGCAACAGCCTATCGGGGAGATTCAGAGGGGGTCTTACAGTCCCTTCCAGCCTCAGGACTCCATGGCCCTGCTAACCCTACCCAGCAAAGCAAGAGCAGACCGTAAGGAGCTTACCTTCTAGAGAGGGTGGTTATCAGTAATTGTGATATTAATATCTCACCATTTTAATCGTGGTAAATGCTACAAAGGGAGAGGGCAGTGAGTGCACAGGGAAACCTCTAAACATATAGAAGGGTGGTGATCAGGGAAGACTTCCTGTAGGAAGTGACGCCCACAGGATAAATAAGAATTAACTAGGGGAGAGGAGCAGCCTAGTCCAAGGGAACCACACATGCAAAGCTTTTGGGTAGGAAGAAATGTTTGAGGAATGGAGCCAGACCAGAGTGTCAAGAGCCTGGAGGGAGAGGAGGAGAAAGACAGGAGGAGGCAGAAGGGCTGGGAGAGGGAGGATTATGTCCTGCAGGCCTTGTAGACTGTTTTACTGGTTTTGATAGTTATCCTAAGAGCAATAAATTATTGAAGGACTTGAAGCAGGCCAGAGACTAGCTGGGATGTGCATTTTGAAGCACACACTCTGGCTGCTGAGTGGAGAATGGATTACAGGAGACGAGGCAGCGGCAGGCACAGTGCAGCATCCAGGGGAGATGATGGCAGCGGAGACCAGGCAGAAATGGACACATTTGAGAGAGGGACTAAATGCAGAGAACGGAACTGGAATCACTTGGTGTAGTGATATCATCTCTGAACTGTTCACATCAGACTCATAGAAACCTGAGACTCTGTGACTGAAAGGGGTCTTAGAGGTCATTTGGCTCAGGGTGTTGTGGGCTGCAGTATATCAGTGATTTGGTAACCTGCTTTTAAAATAAATACATAAATAAATAAATAAATAAAACAGAATAGACTGGAATAAAAATATCAGAGTACAATGTATTTAAAAAGGGTAAGTATTATCTTATAAAACTTCATTGCATATGTGTGTGTGCATATATGTGTGTGTTATACTAAGTTGTAATATAAAATACTAGAGGCCCGATGCACGAAATTCTTGCAAGGTGCTCGGCCCTCACAGCCCCGGCTGCCTCAGCCCTGCCCCTCTGTCCCGCCCCATGCCCCCCACCCACTGGTCGTTCTGGAAGGTCGTTCCAAAAGTTCGGTCTGCTGTTCAGTCTAATTAGCATATTAGCTCTTTATTATATAGGATATTTCCTACAGTGGCCATGGATAAAATGAAAACGCTGAGTTTATTTGACCCTCCCACGGGAGAAGGGAAGGGGATGAGGAGGTAGCACGGAGGAACCCACCAGGGCTCTCATCAGTGGCCTTGTTTCCCAGAGGGTTCCCAGAGCATGAGGACCACGTTCCCTCCTCTGTGACCCCCCACCACGCAAGAGGCACCAGGCTCATCGTAGGTGTTCAGTCAGCCTTGGAGCGGTTCCAGGCGGTGCCTTGACTGCTGGCTGCGGGGTTGAAGGAGGGTGCTGAGGCCTATGTGGGGGCAGCATTTCACCACCTCTTTGCCTTTCAGAAATAGCATCGCTGCTTCAGCTGTCTGCGCCTTCAACCTCAGTGCCATCTCCCAGGCTTTCAATGGCCCGTTTCGCTACCAGGAGAACCCCAGGGCTGCCTGGCTCCCCATCGCCAACCCCATCCCCAATTTCCAGGTACAGCTTCTCCTCTCTGCCCCTCTCTGTACACACGGCCTCCCACCAGACTACCAGTCACAAGCCGACTCCCAAGCCTGTCCCTGCTCATCTGCGCCCATCTGAGGGGTCTACAGTGGTCCCCTACGAGGGTGGGAACCTCTAAGACTGTTGGACAAGAAAGGTAGAGCGGTTGGGTCACAGAGCAAGGGATCACGCTCTGAGCCATCTCTAAATGCGACCCCTCCTCCAGGAAGGTAGGGAGGTCGGACCAGGAGAGCACACATGTTCTGTCTGGCAGAATTTGGGGATTTTGGCTGAAGCTTGCTTGCCGTCTGCCTGGGTACTAATGCCTGGAGGGTCAATGTCAGGAGTGGTGAGGGTGTGTCATCACCTGATTGATTTCCTCAATTGTTTTTGCCCAGCAACGGATCTAAACTTTCCCTGTTTCTATATGTTGTTTTTCTGTTCCTATGTTGAACTTTTTCTGTTTCTATGCGTTCATACATCTTGTTTACTGCAGGCCCTCCCTTGGTTTCCCATGCCTCCCGCTTTGAGTCCAGAAACATTTTATTATTTCTGCTTGTTTGATTCCTGTGGTTGGCTCAAACTGCCATGCCTGCCCCTGCCTATGTTTTACCTGCCTTTGTTTCCCACTGGACCCCTGCCCTATCTGCCTGCGTTTCAAGTTAACCCTCTCAAGGGCACTGGGTGCCCTGGGTGGTATGGGAAAGAGCCATGGGGCAAAGGAAACTATGGATGGTGGACTTTAATGTCCATCAACTTCCTGTCCAGGCCAGAAGCGAGCAGGGGGAGACTTCAGGCTTTGTGGTCCAACAAGCTTGACCCAGACCTACCCCTCTCTCTGTGTGTGACCTTGCGCAAGTCGCTCAACCTCCTTGTGTCACTTTTTCTTTATCTGGCATGCAGGGACAATTCCACTGACCTCATAGATATGTGTGAGGGTTGATAAGCACCTGATGTGGTGCTTGGAATGTAGTAGGTGCTCAATAAATGGTGGTAGTCTGCCGGTTTTGGTTTGGAAGGCATACGAACTTGAGCAGGTAGGGACAAGAGAGAGGAAGGCAGAGCTGACACAACATGAGGGAGGGGCGCCTACAGCCACAGCATAAGATCAGAAGACACTTGTTATCCACACTCAAATAATCCGTTTTTTAGACAATACAGTCTCCCCCTCCTCTTCCCAGCCCTGGCAGGTCCTTCCTGCCCCACCTTCCCAGCCTCAGTTTCCCTTAGTTCCCAAAGAGGCATCTCTTCCTGGAAGGGGGTGCAGGGGACTGGGTGGGGACGTTGGGGGAGGGCTGAAGAACCAGAGTGTGCCAGTGACCGCCTGGGTTACACTAAGGAAGGAGGGAGTCAGGGATTGCGCAGCCCAGTGGCTGCGCCCCGGTAGCCCCGCCTCGCCGCGCAGTGCGGCACCCTGTCTGAGATGGGCCCCA
>NW_005871153.1:3792742-3795866 GCF_000147115.1 Myotis lucifugus
GCTCCGGGGTTTTTTCCTTTCTTTTCTGAAAAGGGTCCCCCTCCTCCCCCAACAAAAGGTAAACGACCCAGGTCCGGCCCTCCGGGGGCTAATTCCCGCCCTTCGGGTTTTGGGGGGGGGGGGGGGGGGGGAGACTGTTGGACCCGGATGGTATCCTGGCACAGTCTCCAGCTGTGTGCCTTTGAACCAGTCACTTAACCTCTCTGAACCTTGGTTTCCTCCTCGTAAAATCTCCGGAGGGTTCTGGCAGGGTTTCGCGGAGGTTAATTGGGATAATCAGCATAAACCACTGTCACTGTTGTCATCCCTATTGTCAGCCCCATATAGTTACAGCCCACTTAACTTCTTCTCTGTCCCCTCCGTTCAGAGAGTGTCTTTATCTGTGAAACCGCAGTGCTTGTCAGGGAGAGGTGGGGGCAGATGGGAGACGCGCTTTGAGTCAGCCCCCCCACCCCAATCTTTGCTCCTCTTCCTTCCCTAGAAGAGACACAGAAGCCTAGCTGGGGTGGGATGGAGGTGAAGAACCATGTGGAGCCTGTATACCCTTCCCAACTGTGCCCCCGATCAGTTCCCCATACCTTAGCTTCAAGCGGTTTCACAAATTTGGCAACAGAGACACTGGCATTTAAGGGGGAAACAAAAGCTTATTCCAAAGCCAAATGGAGATATAGCTCAGACTCCCACCACAGGAGCCTCCCCCAAACTGCAGCTCTTCATTTCTGAGCTAATCAAGAACGGCCTTTAGCTGGCAGAGCCACGGCCACACGGGCTCCTGTGCTCTTTGCAACACAGAGACCTCCTGGCTGTGCCCATCTGTCCTTGAGATTTGGGAGACAAATGGGTCTCCTGCTGCCAAGGGTTGTCCTCCAGCCCCAGGAGGGTGTGCTGGGAGCCGGGCAGAGGCCTGGAGAGCAGGGGAAGAGGCCGGATAGTCCTGATGTGGCAGCCAGGGGAAGGGGGAGGGTGGCAGTGGGCAGGCAGTGAAGCTGACCTCAGCCCCAACACGTGACTCCATCAACAAAACACCAAACATTCACTTAGCCCTCCCATGCTCAGAGCCCTTTGCAGGACTGTCCGTGTGAGAGGAGCGAGGCAAGAGGAACTAAGTCTGGAACGCTTTCATTTTCCTCGGAGTTCTGAATGTGTGGCTGGGGAGAGAAATCTTGGCTCGTATCTGACATGTGAAGAGAGACAGGGGTGCAGTGGGAGGGACTCACATGCTGGAATTGGACACACCCGGGGTACCATCTCAGCTCCATTGTCTTCTATCGATATGATCTTCAAGTTCTTTAACCTTTTGTGCTTCAGCTTTTTCATTGGGAAAATAGGGTGACATAGTGATGGAACAAATCCTGTTAAATTCGGGCTGAGTCATTGTAAGGATTGGGAGTAATACTCAGGAAGCATCAATCCAGCGAGTCATAAGTGGTAGCTAGTGTTCTTATTCCGTTTTCTCTCTAGAAATATATTCAGGGGTCTCCAGCCTCCTGGGCTTTCTGGAGTCTACAATCTCTAACCTTCAATACAGACAGCGCTGCTTGGCAGTGAATCACAGGCTCCTGCTGATGGCATTTCCCCCATTGCTTGTGTTCATTAACCCTTGTGTTGCTGTTAAACTTTTCACATGTGCCTTGCTCTTTAAGAGGTTGTAAAGCTTTGAAGGTAAACTCAGTGTCCCAGTATTTTTTATATTCCACCAGGGGCCACGCCCAGCCCAAGGCAACAACTGGCCTTGCACACATGACTGATCCTTCTTGATTTGTCCTGAAAGGAGGTTGGTGCAGGAGAGGAGTGCGGAATGGGGCTGGGAAGTGGATTGAGGCCAACTGAGAATGCCAAGGGAGAATTTTGATTTGAATCCTGTGACTGTGGGCACTGGAGTGGTCTTAGAGCAGGGGCGTGACAGAGTGAATGGGTGTTTCACGAAGATCAATCAGAGAGTGGCGGGCAGCACTGTCGTAGGGCAGATGGTCGGCCAGCATGAGCTAATGTGGCTCTGGCCAGATCTGAAGTAATGGGGTCTGCAGTGGAACGCGAGGAAGAAAGCTGCTGCTGGGACAGGTCCCCACTCACATAGTGCTGCAGAGAAGGGACAGGCAGGTTGCATAGCATGGCCAGGTGGAACAGCAAGTTAGAAAGAGGTCAGTTGGGAGTCTGAAACTTTCATCCTATTTGGCGTCCTGAGTTTGGGATAAGGGCCATTTGTGTGTTCAGTGAAAACCCTGCCATAAACCTCTGGGTGGATGTAAAAATGGAAAATGTGACGTTTCATTATTGCAAAGTTAATAAACTGGCCGGAGTAAACCCGTGCAGCCACCAAGCTGTGCACTCCAGAGTCTGGAAGCCAAACTGTCTATCATACAATGTACATCAGAATTTGTGCAATATGGGTGGGTTGTCACAGAGTTTTATCCTAGGATAGGCATTTCATGTTTTTTCCCCCCTCATTCCTTTCAAAGCTGGCAGGAGGATGAGGGTGGGTAAGCCGAGTGCCTCTGGGGGCCCCCTCCTCTGCCCAGAATCTGGGGGCTTGTGTCCAGCCCTCTCCTTTCACTCGGGAAAATCTAGGTTCTGTGGGGCACAACCAGAGCTCTAGCCTGGCCAGGGAGAGACCAGGGCTCACAAGAGGAGGAGCAGGGAATGACGCTGACTTGGCTCTATAAAGCAGGTGTTTATGCATGACCCACCCCTTCCTCCTTCCAGCATGCCAATCAGGCTGCACTGGAGGGGCGTGGCCTCTACCTCAGCTCCCGCAGGAGGAAGGTTCAGGCAGTGGTTCTCAACCTTGGCTGCACTTTAGAATCACCTGGGAATCTTTTTAAAATCCTGATTTCTGGGCCTCATCCTCCGGAAATTCTGTTTCTTTGTTACTAATGTTGTGGCCCCACACCATAACAAAGAAACAGAATTTCCGGAGGATGAGGCCCGGAAATCAGGTTTTTAAAAAAAAACCCGGGGGTTTTAAAGGTGGCCCAAGTGAGAAAAAACAGGGCGAAACCATCCTCCTGTATGAGCATGAGGAAAGCCCCCCCCCCTTACGGGCGGCCGATTATAATTCTGGTATTACGGAAATTTTTCTTACCCCGGTTTAGGGGTTTGAAAAAAATGCGGGGTTCTGGAGGTG
>NW_005871153.1:3796353-3860985 GCF_000147115.1 Myotis lucifugus
AGTGAATGTAGAGGAGAGAGCTCAGGTATTGGCGCCAGCATAGCCTGGCAGTCTCCCCAGGCATCAGGACCAGGGCCAGATGGACCAGGGCAGGAGTGTCCTTGGAATAGGAGAGGCAGAGAGGGAGAGGGATTCTTAAGACAGGGGGGAGGGGTGGGGTGCAGGGGGGTAAGGAGGTGGGGCTGGGGCTAGCATCTACTCAGGTTTTTCTTCGCTCCTTTCTTGTTCCGTGATGGGTTGGAGAGACAGGGTACTTTATGTCTGGGCTTTGGAATGTTGACAAAAGTGGCCCCGAAACAGTGGTTCTCAGCCATGCTATTCACTAGAATCACCTGGGGAATATTTAAAAGATCCCAGGGCCTGGGCTTACTCCAGTCCAAAGGCCCAGGTAAAGGCAGGGTTTTGTTTGTTTGCTTGCTTAAGGTTTTTAAAAGATTCCCAGGAGATTTTAATTTGCAGTTAAGACTGGAAACCACTGTTCTAGAACTGGCTACCCAGAGTTTGGTATCCCTTTCAGAGAGCTGGGGGAAATGCGCTCAGGAGTGGGCTTTATTGAATTCTAACTGGTTGAATTTGCTAGCTGCCAATTTGGTCCAAATGTCAGCACGTGAGCAGAATCTGAAAACCACAGGTTGCTGGGGCTATGCTTACACATGTATTTAGTCCCATAATGTCTAATTTGATGCATTCTGCTGGCAAAACACCCCCCAATCAAACCATTGATCCTAAATGAAAATATGAGTGTATTTATACTGTACAATTTACACAAATTGTGCTTGAGTGAATAAAGTGAAAACAGATTCTAGAGCAACAGATGAGTGTTCTGCATTCCCAGGTGGGCCAGAGTATGCTTCCTGGGCTCCCGCAAGGCCCTTACCCACTAAAGCCCCAAGCCCCACCTCCCTTATGCAAGGTCAAGGGTTGCTGGAGGAAGGGACAGCATTATCTTCTTTGACCTCCGCTGCTGACAAGGGAAGCCTCACCCTCTTCTCTGTAAGGCCTCTCATAAAACCTCTTTTCTCTCTGGAGCCTGGTCTGGAGGCACGGTCTATTGAATTCACTAAAAATAAAGAACTCGCCTGACAGGTGACTCTCCCTGAATCTTCAAGGAGACACCAACAGGGGCAACCCCTTGACTCTTTAGTATAGCCCTTTAGCCCTTGACAACCCTGGCCCCACTGGCCAATGGAAAGTCCCTCTGCAGACTCCAGGAGGATAATAACAGTGCCTTCATTATTGGGTTGTTGTATTGCATTCTTACATGCTTGTAAACCACTTAAAGTGATGCCTGGCAAACAGTAAGTGTTCAATGAACTTGCCATTGTGGAGGGGAATTGGATGGACAGGGGTGCCCAGAGGGGCGTGGCCAGGTGTATTCTTGGGATGCAGCGAGGCTGGGAGGCCAGTGGGCTTGAGTCTCGGGGCCTCTGTCTGGCAGGGCATGCCTGGGGGCGCGGGATCCGTACTGCGGCTGGGACGGGAAGCAGCAACGTTGCAGCACCCTCGAGGACAGCTCCAACATGAGCCTCTGGACCCAGAACATCACAGCGTGTCCTGTGAGAACCCCTTCGCGCCCCCCCCCCTCACCTAGGACATGTCCCCCCATTTCAGGCTGTGACTCCCCAGCAGAATCCCCACACCCCCTAGGACCTCCTGACTTCCCTACCCCTGCCTTCTGTGACTGGACCCCCGCCTCTGATGTGTGTCTGCAGGTGCGGAATGTGACTCAGGACGGGGGCTTCGGCCCGTGGTCACCGTGGCAACCGTGTGAGCACTTAGATGGGGACAACTCAGGGTCTTGCTTGTGTCGGGCCCGAGCCTGTGATACCCCTCAACCCCGCTGTGGGGGCCGAGACTGCCTGGGGCCAGCCATCCACATTGCCAACTGCTCCAGGTATGTGTGGATACAGGGTTTGCATGGCTACTGTCTTAACCTGGAGTGGGGCATCCCTAGCCAGATGTTTGAGCTAAAGGGTGGAAACCACATCAGCGTTTTCCAGGCAACTGGACAGGTAGCTAAAGTCTGAGGCAGGAAACATGAGCATTGGGGGAGCTTCCACTTCAGTGGGAAAAGAAGTTCTGCCTTGTGAGAACTCTTGATACAAAGACGAAGGCTGGACAGACTTGGGAGTCACCCCTGGACAGGCCTGAGCCTTAATAAGCCTTACTGTCCCAGACATGAGGGGCAGCATGGCATGGTGGAAAGGCAGGCAGGCCTGGTGCCAGTCCTGGATTGCCACTGCCTGGAGGTGTGGCCTTGGCCAAGCCACCTAACCACTCTGAGCTTCTCTAAGTGGGGCCAACACTCCCACCCCAAGGGTTGTTGAGAGGGTTACAGGAGGTGATGGGTATAAAGTGCCTGCACACTGCCTAGTACTTGGGAGCCTCATAAAGTGGTTATCACAAGTAACCCCCAATTCTGGACACTCGTAAAATAACTTAATTCTGTATACATTTATTAATTTAACTGTCGCAAGAACCTGATGGTGGTAGGCATACAATCATTATCCTTACTTTAAAGATAAGTGTATGATGAGGCACACGGAAGGTTTTAGTCACTTGCCCAGGCTTATACAGCTAGTAAGTGGTAGAGCCAACATTTGAAAATTGGAGTCAAAGTAGACAGGAGTGAGTGGTGTCTACGGTTGGAGCAAAGCACTTGAGGGGGTAGAGCAGGAGAGGGAACATGGGTCTGAGTGCAAGAATAGGCTAACCAAGAAGCCTGAAACAAAGGTTGCAGATTGGAAAGGCGATAGGGGCCGTTTCTAGAGAATGTGTCCTTTTGTCCCTGTGAGTAGAGCCCACGTCCTATCTCTGTACCCTTAGCCCTGAGCACAGTCTGATATATGCAAGAAGGCTCTCAACACATGTTTGAGGATGGATGGACGGATGGATGGATGGATGGATGAGTAACTGTCTGGCACTTCCTGACAACAACAAGTCTATCTGCCCAGATGTAGACTAGATCAGAGAAGCTGGGGCTCAGATGTCATCTGTCTCTGTCTCCTCTGACCCCGCCAGGAACGGGGCGTGGACCACGTGGTCGTCGTGGGCCCTGTGCAGCACGTCCTGTGGGATAGGATTCCAGGTCCGCCAGCGAAGTTGCAGCAACCCTGCTCCCCGCCACGGGGGCCGCATCTGCGTGGGCAAGAGCCGGGAGGAACGGTGAGCTAGTCTGTGCCTGTGCCTGGGGGGTGGCCTCGTGGAAAGTGGCTGGGGTTTTCCAGGTGATCCAGTGGACTGTCGTCCTTCCTAGTTGGCACTCCCAGCGCCTCTTACTAGGGAAGGGGGCGCTTGCTCCCCAGAGGGCTGACCCCCGCCCTTCATGCCCCTCAGGTTCTGTAACGAGAACACGCCCTGCCCAGTACCCATCTTCTGGGCATCCTGGGGCTCCTGGAGCAAGTGTAGCAGCAACTGTGGGGGCGGCGTGCAGTCGCGGCGTCGGGCCTGCGAGAATGGCAACTCCTGCCCCGGCTGCGGCGTGGTGAGGGCCGGGCTGGACTCGGAATCTGTGACCTACAGGAGGGTGGGCCGGGCGGGACCGCGGGGCAGGCCTGGGGGCTGCAAGGCTATGAAACAGCCCCAGCTCCTGTCCCCAAGGAATTCAAGACCTGCAACCCGGAGGGCTGCCCGGAAGTGCGGCGCAACACGCCCTGGACACCGTGGCTGCCCGTGAACGTGACCCAGGGCGGGGCGCGGCAGGAGCAGCGATTCCGCTTCACGTGCCGCGCGCCCCTGCCCGACCCCCACGGCCTGCAGTTTGGCAGGAGGAGGACGGAGACCCGAACCTGCCCCGCAGACAGCTCGGGAACCTGTGACACAGACGGTACAGCCCCTCGCCCCCGTTCCACCCTCCCCACCCGCCTCCCTGCTTTCCCAGCGCAGAGCGAGGGGGAGGGGTCGGGGGCGTGGCCTGGGGCGGGCGAGGCTGGGAGCCGGGGCGGAGCTTTGGGTGGCTCGGTTGGTTCGGAAGAAGCCCCTGTTGCTGAACCAGTCCCTCCACCCTCAGCCCTGGTGGAGGATCTCCTGCGCAGCGGGGGCACCGCCCAGCACGTGGTGAGCGGGGGCTGGGCCTCCTGGGGCCCCTGGTCGTCCTGCTCCCGGGACTGCGAGCTGGGCTTCCACGTCCGCAAGAGGACCTGCACAAACCCCGAGCCCCGCAACGGGGGCCTGCCCTGCGTGGGGGACGCCACCGAGTACCAGGACTGCAACCCCCAGGCTTGTCCAGGTAACCCTGTGCTAAGTAATCCTGGGAAAACTCCACCCAGGGAACCCCCATCGAGGAGACTCCAGGCCACAGCTCATGCTCGGGTGACCTCTTCTCCCTGCCTTCTCTGTACAGGGGCCCCAGAGCAATAGTCCTGAGCAAGGACTCAGCAGCCACTCCCACAGAGCAGAGCTTTCCTCACCTTCCTGTCACTTCTTTTTCTCTCCTCTAGTGGGTTAGCCTGATAAGGAGCTTGTTTTGAGTTGGTTTTTGATGACTCTTCTGCAGCCTGCCTTTCCCCTGCCACCCCTGACAGGGAGGGGCCTCTCCCGCAGTGAGCTGTGGGAGTCGGGTGGAGCGGGTGTTGAGGTCTGTGTGGCCCAGGGCAGAAGTGGCCTTGCCTGGGAAGGGGCAGAAGACTGCCTCGGGGTCCTGCCTGCACCTGCAGCTCCCCTCACACACCCTATCCCCTTGTAGTGCGGGGCGCCTGGTCCTGCTGGACCTCCTGGTCCCCCTGCTCAGCCTCCTGCGGTGGTGGCCACTATCAACGCACACGGTCCTGCACCAGTCCCGCGCCCTCCCCAGGCGAGGACATCTGCCTGGGGCTGCACACGGAGGAGGCACTGTGTGCCACGCAGGCCTGCCCAGGTACTGAGTACGCCCGGCCTGGGCTGGGGAGCACCACGGAGCCCTCCAGTCCCCACCAGAGGGTGCTGGGGCAGTTAACCTCGTCCCAACCCACAACCCACAGAAGGCTGGTCACTGTGGTCCGAGTGGAGCGCATGCACTGAGGATGGAGTCCAAGCCCGCAGTCGGCACTGTGAGGACCTGGTCCCAGGGCCCAGCACCTGTGCTGGCAACAGCAGCCAGAGCCGCCCCTGCCCTTACAGCGAGATTCCCGGTAGGTCTTCCAGCCAGCCCCTTCTCACCACCATTTCCCACTGAGCCCCAGCTTCCTTCCCTTTCTGAAGCATGTGCCCTGGGGGGTGGGGGTGCAGGATAGAACATCAGGGTGGGAGGCAGGTAGCCCCAGGCCTATCCCACAGCTCAGTGCTGACCCAGGGGGACCCCTCTTGCCCCCTTCCGCCCCAACACCCTCTTTGCTTGTCTTCCTGCAGTGATCTTGCCTGCCTCCAGTGTGGAGGAGGCCACCGGCTGTGAAGGTAAAAGGAACCTGCCCCCCACACCTTTATAACACTGTCCCCTACCCTCCTCTTCCAGGAGGAGGCCCACCTTACTTTGAAATTAGAATCTCTCCACCTCCCACTCCAGATAGTCAAACCTTGTGGAGGTTCCCCACTGCTTCAGACCATGTGGAGGGGGCTCTGGGCAGTTTCATCCATGCCCCCCATCTAGGAGGCAGTCATCAAGTCTGTACTCAACAAGTCACAAGTACCCAACTCCACATCCTCTGCTTGCCTCTGACCCAGGCCCTAGGTGGTCCTGTGGGAGCGCCCCGGTGAGGGGCTGCCCAGCCTGCCTGTTTCCATTGGCTCTGGCTCAAAGCTCTTCCTTTATGTCTCTGAGCCTCCTATTGGGAGGCAGCTGGGAGGCTCTCCGCTGCACAGTGGCCCTTTCCTTACCACTTAACCTCTCCCTTTCCCAGGGTTCAGTCTCATCCACCTGGTAGCCACGGGTGTCTCCTGCTTCCTGGGCTCTGGGCTGCTGACCTTGGCCGTGTACCTGTCCTGCCAGCACTGCCAGCGCCAGTCCCAGGAGTCCACACTCGTCCATCCTGCCACACCAAACCACCTGCACTACAAGGGTGGGGGCACCCCTAAGAATGAGAAGTACACACCTATGGAGTTCAAGGTGAGAGCCCTCCTATAGAAGCAGAGGGCAGGGTGATGGGTGCAATGGTTCTGGCTCTAAGGTGGGCTTACTGGGCTGGGCACTTGGGAAGGTGTTGTGAACAGGATACTACATCAGCAGTTAGAATGTCCTTTCATTGACTGGCTCCTGATCTCCTTAACCTGGCTGTCTGCTTTCCCTGTCTATCCCTTACCCCCTTTTTTGTTCCTTCCTTCTCCCACAGACCCTGAACAAGAATAATCTGATTCCTGATGACAAAGCCAGCTTCTACCCATTGCAGCAGACCAATGTGTACACAACTACCTACTACCCCAGCCCACTGATCAAACACAGCTTCCGGCCCGAGGCCTCTCCTGGACAACGGTGCTTCCCCAACAGCTGATACCACTGTCTTGGGGACTTGGGCTCCTTGCCTTCCTAAGGCACAGAGCAGGTGGAGATGGGACTGTGGAGCCAGTTTGGTTTTCTCCTTCTGCACCAGGCCAAGAACTTGCTGCCTTGCCCTGTGGGGGTCCCATCCGGCTTCAGAGAGCTCTGGCTGGCAGTGACCATGGGAGAGAGGGCTGGCTTCTGGCTGGCACATGGCTGCAGTTCCAGCTCAGCCCAGGTCTCTCATGGCCGCCTTTCGACTCACCATCATGCTAACCTCCCCTGCCATGTCTGGGTTGTGGACCTAGTGGGCATGTGAGGAACTGGAGAGTAGAGATGGCAGGAGGGCAGGCTCTTAGGTTGGGGTTGGAAATGACAGCTGTGTAGCCATCATGGGCTGAGTCTGTCCCTCTCTGGCTGGCCCCAGAAAGGGCCTGGGCTACAACCTGATTATCTCTGAAAGGAATTAATCCAATGGCCTCAGAAGCTCTGGATTTTCTGCTCAGGGCTGGGCCATGGTGGTGCTGCCACAGTGTGACAGAGGGACCACGGCTGGCCCAGGTTGTCCACCTGTGCCTAGCAGTGTGTACTTTGCCCAGACACATACCTGTGGTCAGAGGCAGTGAGGACTGAGGACTGAAGACTCGTGTTTGCTGAGAAGCCCTTTAATCTGGGCTGGCCCAGACCTCAGCCTTGTCCTCCGAATGCACGGGAGGTGGCCCAGGAGGAAAGGAGGCAGGAGCCCAGCCTCCGTGCCGCTATGGAGACTGTCTTCCAGTCGCTGCTCAGAAGAGCTGTTGGCTGAGACCTGCTTGGGAGCTGCTGGCCCCTCATCTGTTCAGGAACACACACACACACGCACACACACACACATACATACACACACACACACACACACACACGATCACAACCTGCTACAGCAACAGAAAGGATGCTGGGCTGTGGCATTATTATTAAAGATGATATCCAGTCTCCAAATGGAACTATGTCTTCGTGCATATGTGTGTGGGCTCCTTCTTGGGATGGTCTAGTCAGAGTGGCACGCTGGGGTGACAGATGGCTGCTCAGGGTGGAGGAAATGGCCCAAGTAGAGTTTGACTTTAATAGAGGATATCTTTCCATTTGTGAGTACAATCACACATGTCTCTTTTTGGAAAAGAGAGTAGGGATAAACAAATCCACAAGTGGGAACACAAGGTATGCCAGTGGCAACACGACAGGAGAAATTTCTGCCTGTTCTCTTAGCAGCTCTTCCAGAGCGGGAATGTGTGAGTCCAGCAGGGGAGAATTGATGAGGGTTATTTTATGAGGTTTTTACAATGCTGAGTTTAATAAAATCAAAGTTGACTGAGAAATGAGTAAAGCTGTGAGGTGTAAATGAGTAAACCTGTGAAGCCCCATGCAGTTTTTGCTGGGTTAAATACAAGTCACCTCAAAGTCTCAGCCCACCACAGCAATGCTGCTCTTTTGGATGAGAATGATGGTCATGTTAAATTTAGAGAGCAATTTCCTCACTAGTAATTAGCTGGATCAATTCTCATAGGATTCCCAGCAAAACCTACTTGTAGGTCAGTCTGTAAAGGCTGTGATCCTAGTGGTAGAGGAGGAAGAAAAGAGCATTGCTGGACCCATGTCCTGGAATCCCTGTGCTTACCAGGACAACTGAAACAGCAACGTCCTCAGGCCAGGGTGGAGCCTGTCAGAGAGCTCAAGGACAAGGAGTATTTCTGCAGTTTTGGGATTTCTCACTAGGTTCTTGTTAGCCTCATGAGTCCAGAACTTGTGGAGGCCTGGCAAGGGGGGAGGGGAGGCGGGGGGGTGTTAGTGGTTAGATCTTAGGATCTTGATTTCCCTCGGATCTGGTAGAGCCAGTAAAGTTCAATCATGTTTGAAAGCCGTGTGCCGGCTTCCCAAGGGCCACTCATGTATGTCCAAGTGGAGGGAGTATATTGGTCTGTAGGAAGTAGTCATGGAAAAATCCCAGATAATGCCCACCCCCTGTTGACTGCAATGGCACCATTGGGAAGAAATCAATAGATGCCATGGCAAAATGCCTCTCTCTCTCTCTCTCTCTCTCTCTCTCTCTCTCTCTCTCTGAATTATGTTTTTATAAAAACTGTTGTGGTTTTGAAGGCATGACCATTCAGAATGCATGAAGGGATCCACATCATGCATGGTTGATATGGCTACTCCATAACCAGCCCTGGCTCAGAGATGAGGAAACCAAGATTGTGCTCCTTGACAAGGAGGGTGTGGTACTCTTTGGCAGATGCTTGAAGCCTCATAGGTGGCTGCATGGTGTCAGGAAGCTGAGGTGTGAAAGATAAGGGGGCTTCAGGAGCCCAGCTGGCTCAGCAAGAGAAGAAGGAAGATGCAGGGTCTAGTGTCCCAGGCCTTCAATAACGTTGTGTGAGTGTGTGTGTGAGAGAGAATATGTGTGTGTGTGTGTGTGCTTTTTTATTATTAAAGTAATATGTGTTCATTGCAGAATATTTGGAGGATACAGGAAACCAAAAATATAATTACAGTTATATTAAAAACCAAGGCAGAGACTTAGGGATTTAAATGGTGGTGTGAAGACATTTCTTCCCCTTCTCTCAACAGCACTCCAAAAGCAAAGAATACAAAAAACAAAAGCTCTGTCACTATTTTCAATAAAACTAGGATGTATCTATAATCCCAAATCATAACACATGAAGACAGAAACAGATGGAGGAATCTCAATCATCTAGTGGAGTGGATGTAGGTCAAATCTGAGCACCCAAGCAACATCAGAAAGAATCAGTAATTGGAGGAACCAGGTATTAAGAAAGGTGAGATTAAGGTGGGAGCATGAAAAGAGAGGGGTTGGTTGAAAATCTGCATGTAAACTTCAGCTAGACCCTCAAGTTGTCTTCATTCTGAACTTTTACAGCTAGGTCTCCACAGGGGGCAATATTTCTGTTCCCTTGAGACACTGAACCAGAGAGGCCCTGGACATGGGAATGCTAGGCACAGAGGTGGGTGTGTGGCAATAGCCTGTTTAGACAATAGCCTGTTTAGACAACTAGTGACTGTATGATTTTCTATGGACTGTATGATTATCAATGGGCGTTAGCAGTTGCCCTTTCCAGCTAACTCCAAGACCCTGGCACCCAGGTTTCTCCCCCTCTGACTCTAGGCAGGAGATTGGAAGAGGTTTCTTTGAAGAAACAAATCAAGCCTACGGATTCCAAAAGAATAAGCCAGCTAGTCATCCATGCAACAGTCCTAAAGCGAAGTACACTCAATAATAAGCAGCGCCCAAGCACAGAGAGTAATGGGCACAGACATCAGAAAAAAGTGCCAACATGAAAGAAAGACCAAAACAAGTAAACAGATAAAGAGGACTTCAACGAAAATACAGGTGGTATATGGAAAAGCACATTTCAAAGACACCATAATTCTTCAGAATAAGTGAAGATATTGCATTCGTGAACTAATATAGGATGCAATAAAAAATTTAAAGCCAGCCCTTAGAAATGATAACATATATATGACAGCAGAAAAAAAAATAGTAAAGGCATTTAAAGATAAAGGAAATTTCCCAGAAAGTCAAACAAAAAGTCAAAGAGATGGAAAATAGGAGGAAAGAGGAAGAAAATTAGAGGATCAATCCAGGAGGTATAACAGCCCATTAAAAAACTCAGTGGAGGGCCCTCACCAGGTCACTCAGTTGGTTGGAGCATCCTTCCATACACCAAAAGGTTGTGAGTTTGATTTCTGGTCAGGGCACATACCTATGTTGCGGGTTCCATCCCTGGTCTGGTGCATTCAGGAGGCAACCAATCAGTCTCTCTCTCTCTCTCTCTCTCTCTCTCTCTCTCTCTCTCTCTCAAATCAATTTAAAAAAACAACAGCCCTGGCCAGTTTGTCTAAGTGGTTAGAGTGTGGGCCCACAGACCAAAGGGTTGAGGGTTGGATTCCCAGTCAAGGGCACATACCTCAGTTGCAGGTTCAATCCCCAGCCCTGGTTGGGGCCTGAGAGGGAAGGCAACCAATCAATGTGTCTCTCTTACATCGATGTTTCTCTTACTAACAAAATTTAAAGTTAGAATACAGTGGAAGTTATCCTCAAAATTCTGGAAAATAATGTTTGGGTGTGAATTTTATACCCAGCCAAACTATGAATCATATGAGAATAGAATAAAGACAATTTCAGGCATATAATCTCAAAAAATGTATCTCACATGTGCTCTTGTTTCATTAAAACAAAAGAGTAAAAAAAGAAAATGTGGATGCAAAAGAAAGGGGATCTAACACAGTAAGGGAGTGAGGAGAGAGCAGCAGTACAGATTAGGAGGATAGCCCTGCACCAAGAGGAAAAACTGGAACATCAATAAATCGACAAACAGTAAGTGTAGGTGAGGATGCAGAGAAAAGGGAACCTTAGTACACTGCTAGTGGGAATGCAGACTGGTGCAGCCACTGTGGAAAACAGTGTGGAGTTTCCTCAAAAAATTTAAAATGGAACTGCTATTTGACCCAGTAATCCCACTTCTAGGAATATATTCTAAGAATCCTGAAACACCAATCAGAAAGAATATATGCACCCCTATGTTCATAGCAGCATCATTTACAATAGCTAAGATCTAGAAAAAGCCCAAGAGTCCATCAGTATATGAATGGATTAAAAAAAACCTGTAGTACATTTACTCAATGGAATACTACGCAGCAGTAAAAGAGAAAGGATCTATTACCCTTTGAGACAGCATAGAGGGATCGAAGATGATTATGCTAAGTGAAATAAGCCAGTAGGAGAAAGACAAATATGATCTCATTTATATGTGGAATCTAATGAACACAATAAACTGATTAATAAAATAGAACCAGAAGTATGGAAACATGGAACAGACTGATGAATCTCAGAGTGTGTGTGTGTGTGTGTGTGTGTGTGTGTAGGGGGGGGGCGGGCAGGAAAAGATTAACCAAAGAACTTATATGCATATATGCATAACCCACAGACAACAGGGTGGTGAAAGCCTGAGGTTGGGTGGGAACCGGGTTGGGTGGGCAAGGAGGAATAAGGGGGTGGGGGGACATCTGTAAACTCTCAACAATAAAGATCTATAATAATAAAAATGTAATATGCTAATTAGACTGGGCATCCTTCCAGATGACCTTCCGGACAAAGCCGGGGCTGTGAGGGAAGCCCAGGTCCTGGGTGCTAGAGGGAAGCTGGTGCCAGCAGCTGCCGGGGGAAGGAAGGCCTACTCTTGCATGAATTTTGTGCATTGGGCCTCTAGTAAAATATAAAAATAATAGTCTGAGAGCCTCAGAACCTCTTTCAGCAGCTGCCCTAGGAGTGAGTCAGGGAGGGGAGACAGGGCCTTGTTTGTAGAACTCCACAGGGAACCTCCTGTCCCACCCCCACCATTTGAAGTTCAATTTATATATATATACAGTGAGGCCTTGACTTACGAGTGTCCCGACTAACGAGTTTTTCGAGATATGAGCCGTCTCTTGGCCGATTTTTTGCTTTGAGTTGCGAGCTAAAATTCGGGTTACGAGCCAGCTTCAGATACCCCACCGCTAGTTGGCGCAGCGAACATCACAGTGAATGCCACAACATCAGCCCAGCATCACGTGTCTCAGTCGTTCACTTTATGATTTGACATACGAGTAATTTGAGTTATGAGCTCCGTCATGGAAAGAATTAAACTCGTAAGTAAAGGCCCTACTGTATCTCATTTGTTTACACCATGGAGGATGTAAAATTTGAAAAACCCTAACCTAAAACATTCTATTATATAAGTGCTATTTCTATTACACAGATTTATCTATTCTATTACATAAATTTATTCTACTCTATCATATAAATGTATCATTCTATTACATAAATTTATCATAATTTACTCTCATTTGTTTCAAAATTTTCTTTATCAAAGAATGCTATTATAGACCTTATCCATATCTCTATGTCCTTAGGATAAATTTGCAGAAGTGAGGGCTCCTAATGTCTAAGGCCAAACATCTTGCTGGTGGGATTTAAAATGCATTTAAAATTTAAAATGGAATGCATCCCACCAGCAGTGTATTCTCATTTGATTATTACTAACCCTAACCACTAACTCTGATAAGAGCTGTCCTTTCCAAGCATGGTACCAAGTGCTATGCACTGATATCATCTTCAATTCTCACTGCAATCCTAAGAAGGTACTAATGGCATGCCCAATTTACAGATGAGGAAACTGAGCTTTAATAAATTTCATTGCCCAAAGTCACACAGTCAGTCTGTAAGAGGGCCAGAATTTCAACCTAGGCGGTCCATGAGCTTATTATCAACTTGATAGTTTTTTAAAGCACAATGGTTTACATTTTCATTTTTAAATATTTAGTGAGTGACCATTCCCCCACCCCCCCTACCGCCATAAGCATACTGGCTATTTGGATTTCTTCTTTTTAAGGGGGATGTTCTGTTCCTTTCTCTTAGGTGGCCATCTTTTCCCTATTGGTTTATAGGAGCTCTTATATATAAAAAATATTAAATCTTGGTCAACGGATTTAAATATTTCTCTAATTGAGCCTATGCCTATTTTCAAACATTGAATTTTTACATAGTCAGAACTATTGATTTTTTAAAAATGAAAATTGCACTGATTTTGCATGAACGACCCTGAAGTAATGACCCTTCTTGCAGTCACCACCATGAATTTCAGGTATGAAGACTTTAAGGGACCCATTTCTCTTCTGTACACCCTGCCTGGTAAGCAAGTAAAGACTGGCCCAGGTTGGGGGATGATCAGTTTTGCGTTTGACTTAGGAAGCTCCCATCCTTATGCTGTCCCAAGGAAGGGGAATGCCTAAGCAAGAAAGAGAACAAGGTGTAGGTTGAGCGGTTCATGTCTCTGGGAGAAGAAAATACAGCTGGGCCCCTTCTACCTACAGGACAAATGAGCTTTAGATGAGAAACAAAACCGAGGGCTCCTCTCTCAGCTGGCAGAGACTGGCCACAGTGGTCAGTAGTTATTCCAACCCGGAGTACAGGGCACCCTTGATCACAAGCCGGGTCTCTGAGCAGGTCAGATGGACCCTTCAAGTATCCCAGGGTAGGAGCGTATTGGTGATGCAAAGAGATCTGTTCCCCACAAGGCCAGGGAGGGGTCGCTGACAGGAGGCGGTACACCTGCATGAGGTCCTCTCTGACTCAATGCTGGCTTCTGAGTCCTGCTTCCAAAGTCATAGAGCACAATCCAGCTCTCTCTGTGCAAAATTAAAATTAGTCTGACTTGGTTCACATAGTCTGGGAACAGAGGATATTGCCCCAAACTTGCTCTGACAGCCAAAAACAGGCGGGCACCTCTCCCGATAGGGCCCATTCTGCTTGCTCATTCTGTGGGAGAACAGACGTGGGACAGAATGTCAAGAGCCCAGAGTCTCTGGCTTTACCTCTCACTAGATGTGCGACCTCAGCAAGCCTCTTCCCTTCTCTGGGTTTCTGTTTTCTGGCCTATGTAATGGTAGGTAGGACCTAAGCTCCCTGCCAAATTCTGTGATTCCCAGAGCTTTGGGGGGAAAAAAATCTTATATATGGTGTTTTTTTCCCTTTGGGAGGTTTTACTAGCCAAGCGCTCCAGTGTTGCCCCAGCCCTGGCCCCACTGTCCTCACACAGGAGCCTGGGGAAATGTCTTCCTCAGAGAGTCATCCGGACGAGTGCTGTCTCCCTGACTTGCAACATTCTAAAAGGGGAGCTTCATTAGAGAAGGGGCATCGCCATTAATACCACACAAGGGTCCAGAGTCCCGAGTTCCTAAGACCTGATTGGGTCCCGAAGGATAGTCTTCCATATGACTCTGTGGTCAAATGGCTTGGGTGTCCGTGGCCCTGGGCCTCTGCCCAGGTCACTCTGGCCTCAGCTGCACCACTAGGTTATCCCCCAGAACTCCTGGAGAACCTGCAGGCCAGCCTGGGAAGGACTCCTGGCAAAGCTTTGTCCTCATTCTGAGCTCCCTCAGTGCCCGAGGGCTGGCCAGCTAATTCCACATCTGACTGTGCTCAGCCTCAGGGTCGGACTCCTAACTCTCAAAGTCATTGGAAAGTTCATCTTTATCCGGGGCATACTCGGGGCATTCTTATCCAGCTGTGCCCAGCATTGGCCATTCTCAAACATAAGGGTCACATCCCTCCCCCCCAGTAAGTCTCCTTTGCAAGATTCCCAGGGGGGCGCGGGGGCAGGCTGTAGGTAGGCCCTGCCACACAGCTCTCCTAGGTGTAAGCAGGTAGCGCCAAATTCCTCCTCAAACAACAGTATTTCTCTCCTTGAACGTAAGTGTACAACTTTCTTCAATATATTTTTTTAATACATTTCTTTAATGAGCATAGTGGGTATTTAGAAAGAATGCATGTATCGGGTTAAAAAAAAAATCAAACAGTACAAAAAAGAAATCCAGTGACAAGTGAGTCTCTCGTTCCTGGTTCTTGTGCCCCAGGTTCCCCTTCCCTGAGGCAGACAGAGGTGGACACACAAACATATCTGTATGTTTATGTGAATGTACATAAAATGCACCAATGTTTGGCTTTGACCTTGATATTCAACCCCAAATCTGTGAATTGGCCTCCACTCTCAACTTCTGGAAGTCTAAACCGCTGAATGTGTACTTTGTCATCATTTATAGAACTCCTGAGCTTGTGCCTGGTCTACAGGCATGATTATATAGGTTACCATTGTATCGAATCAGCACATCAACTCTAGTGGTTTGCACAGGGCACGCCACTTAGATTTATTGTTAATAGATGAAACTTGCTATAAATGTATACCCAGACCTTGAAATAGAAATCTCCTTATGCTTCATATGTTAAAATACTATATATGTATATTTAGTATTGTAAGAGTAAAATGCCACATTAATGATGACTGTGAAACTGCTAATTGTATTTCCAAACACAAGTAAGCATTTTAAAATAGTAAATAAATATGGGAAAATGTTGAGAGTTAAAAGAACATTGTGAGAGAATGATTCATGATAGTCTTTGTGAGTCAACAAATGTTAAACAATTTTACAGAGAGTTAGTCAAGGTGATTTCATTGTCCCTCCACCTCCAAGGAGTCCCCTCCTTCCCCGCATGGCCCTGGTTCCTCAGGCACCTGGTCAGACCCCCTCAAGGATCCTGCCACACCTGTTCTTTCACCATCCAACTCTGTCTGTCTGATGTCTTCCGTTTCCTAGGACCATGTTCTCTAAAATACTAGCTGGATAAGCAGATTCCTGCTTCATATAATTTCCTAGCATTAAAATAATTGGGCTTTCCAGGCCTCACCTAAAAGAAGTGATGCTGGGACTTTCAAGACCTACCTGGCAGGTAAGACCGACATTTTAGGTAGAGGGACACTTGACACTTGACACTTCCTTCTTCCACCCCTTTCCATCTTTCAGGAGTTGGGAAAAGGCCTGGGGTTCTCTCAAACTCCTCCATGGCTTCCTCCTGACCCTCCTATCTGCGCAAGGAGTGGGGTCTCTCTGGCTGCTTGGGGCATCTTTTTGTACTTAGAAGGTTTCTGTGTTTTCTTGATCTTCATTTTAATGTCTGTATAGGACCCTGGTCCCTAAATAGCAATATAAAGGCATTATTTCAACTTGATTTGTGGCAGGAGATTGGGACAAGCAAGCATGGAGAGAACCAGACTTCCATCTCAACCCCACAGAATGACACTCAAAGGAACGCATCAGACCTAGTCCTGTCAAGTCTATTGTTCCCAAAGCTCTGAAGCAGCCCCACCCTCACACCAGGCCTCCTCCCATCTGACAAGCAACTTGGTCGTTGGTTGGCTCCACCTGCCACAGGGTGGCCTGGCATGAAGGACTCAGAAGCCCAAAGGAAAATCAGCTAAGCCAATCAGATTGGAACTCTGTGGGATTTGTGATGAAGAATAAAGATAAGATTGGCCAACAGCAGTAGAAGAATGGAGCAGACATACAGAGAGAGAGACTGGGCTGACTGAGAGAGATGGGGGAGGGGTGGCGATGCCCTTTCTTGGCTCCACACATCTTGCCTTGCTGGGATGGCTGAGGTAACTCTGTGATTCCTGTGACCATGGAGCACACTGTCTCACGGACAACCATGGGTGCAGCTCAGAACTCACTCTTCTGGTCCACCTTCTCTTCCACCTTCTCCCTCCACTCAATATCCGGCCAAGGAGATTCTCCACCCACAGGGTGTAAGACTGGCCTGGCTCATGATCTTTACTTTTAAAATTTTCTTGCAGAGAAAAGAGGAGTCTGACACAGTCATGTTTGCCTTCCTGACCACATCCAGAAGGAGTCGATGTGCTCAGGCAAATCCAATTCCCTGAACATCTTCTCTCCCTCCTCCGAGAGGCACACTAACATCCAGCCAACAACTCTCGTGCACCTGCTGGATCTGAAGGGTAGCAGTGGCCATTATTATCTTTTTTTTTTTTTCATACATACTTTCTGAAAGAATTTTGAAAAATTTAGTTACATCTTCAGATTTTTACATTGACATGTAGAATATTTCATCATAATGTAAAGAGCTGCAAAGGATGTAATTTCTGGCATATTGTAAATACTGGCATCCTATATAATAAAAAGTTAATATGCAAATCGACCTAACGGTGGGACGACTGGTCACTATGATGCACACTGACCACCAGGGGGCAGGAGATGCACTCCCACAGAAGGAGCTCTGCTCAGCCAGAAGCCCTGAGCAGGGCTTATGGCTGGTGAGCACAGGGGCGGTGACGGGAGCCTCCCGAACTGCAAGAGGGTACAGGCTGGACTGAGGGAACCCTCCTGAGTATACAAATTTCATGCACTGGGCCTCTAGTTTAAAAGTAAAGTTGTTCTTTTAGATGTAACTAATAGAACCTAAAAAGCACAGCATTTAAAAAAATACAGGAAGAGTTCTTTAACAATTGGAAATTCACATTGTTCCTTTACCCTTGAATGTGAATATCATCCCACTTACCCCACAGAATTTTACCCCAATGTAACATATTTTTAAGCTCAAAAGTCTCTTAATATTCACACTATCATACTTCTCTGCAACTAAAATGTGTACATGGATTATAATGTTAATTTTTAAAAATTTCTTATGACTGTAAGATCTAAGTTAATCAAGTATTTGGAATTGAGATATCATAATTATTATTAACATCAAACATTATAGAGATACTTGAATTTTAACAAATATTAAATGTAAAATAAATTTAGGCAACAGTGGTTTAGAATAAATATTACTTATTACTAAAATGAGAAAGATTAACAATAGAGAGAGAGAGTCCATCTTAGGACTTGCAAAACATGTGTTAATGCTGAGTATCAAGTGCATTATTTACAGAACAACACTTCAGAAAATGGTCTGGCCATTTCTTAAATAGTTAAGTATGTATTTACTACATGATCCAGCCATTCCACTTCTAGGTATTTACTAAAGAAAAAAAGAAAGCATATGTCCACACAAAGAAAAAAATAGAGGTTTTATTTGCAAAGCCAAAAACTAGACACAGCCCCTCATCAGGTGAATGGATAAAAATTGTGGTATATCCATTCAATGGAATACTATGCAGCAATAAAAAGGAACAAACTATTGATACACACAGCAGCTTGAATAAATATCAAAATAATTACATTAAGTAAAAGAAGCCAAAAATAAAGGGTACATACTGTACTGTACTGTTCATTTATATACAATTCTAGAAAATGAAAACTAATCTATAGTGGCAGAGGGCTGATCAGTGTTGGCCTAGGATGGGGTATAGTGACCGGAGACAGGAGTATTAAAGGGGGCAGTAGATATGCCCACATAGTTATGGTAGTGATGGTTTCATGGGTATGTACATGTATCGAAATGCATATTGTACACTTTAAATATGTTAGGCAATTATACCTTGATAAAGCTGTTAAAAAATGTGAATAAGTATCCAAGAAAATATAAAATACGTAACTTAGCTCTTACAGTGTTTCCTTTATTTGAAGATGTACTATTCAGTGGTTGGCAAACTCATTAGTCAACAGAGCCAAATATCAACAGTACAACGATTGAAATTTCTTTTGAGAGCCAAATTTTTTAAACGTAAACTATATAGGTAGGTACATTGTTATTAACTTAATTAGGGTACTCCTAAGGCTTAGGAAGAGCCACACTCAAGGGGCCAAAGAGCCCCATGTGGCTTGCGAGCCAAAGTTTGCCGACCACTGAATTCTGGATGAAGTAAATAGGGAACTACTTTCCCTCCTGGTCTTTGGAACACTCTCAAGGCCTCCCCTGGGACCCAGGCCGGGCCTGGGTGAGAGACAGCCCTCTCAGAGCACTTCCTCGGGCTGGGCGCGTGGAGAGGCAGAGAGGATGGATGGCCTTCACACGCGGCAGGCTTTATTCCAACCTGGAAGATTCTAAGACAGATACAGTTAGTAAGGCCTGCAGCCCAGACACAGGTGTCATGTGGGGGAGATAGGGTTCTGCCATGGTCATCATCTCTCACTTGCTTTGCTTTCTTGGTCTGTTCTTTAGGCGTTTCATGATCTTTGACAATAGTTGGGGGATGGAAAAGGTGGGGTTATTAAACAAAAGTTGTCATCCCTCCTGCTCTCCCACTCTATACTACATCTGAATTCTGAGCCAGAGCACCCCATTTACAATGCCATGTTTTCTGTAACAGAAATATGTATAAGAAAGGGATAGAGCCCTGACTGGTTTGGCTCAGTGGATAGAGCATCGGCCTGTGGACTGAAAGGTCCCAGGTTCGATTCCAGTCAAGGGCATGTACCTTGGTTGGGGGCACATCCCCAGTGGCGGGTGTGCAGGAGGCAGCTGATTGATGTTTCTCTCTGATCGATGTTTCTAACTCTCTATCCCTCTCCTTTCCTCTCTGTAAAAAATCAATAAAAAATATTTTTAAAAAATAAAGAAAGGGATAGATACGAAGGTCTATAATAACTTACTATAGGAGGCATTGTGGACATGTGTATTCTTAATTGTCCCCTTTTATGGGGCAGTAGGCAGGTTTTCACATCCCAGGACCTCCATAGTAACATTGCTAAGTGTGAGAGATACACCTGTCACTTATAAAGTAGAAAATGGACAGAGATGAAATGGTAAGTAGGAAAAATAGAACCCAGCCCTCACCTCCCATCAGCAGGAACCATGTACGTTAGGAAAGTACGTTAGGAAAAGCCGTACTTGGTTTCCTTAAGTCCAGCACCCTGTGAACCTCCTGCACTCACATGCCCTGATCTGAAAGCCCCTGATGCAGAAGGATGACCCCTGGACCTTTGCATTCTAGGCCCACCATTTCCTGGCTGGGCGATGTGTGAGGTGGGAGCAGTGACACCTACCTGGCAGGACTGTTGTGAAGAGTAAATGTTATAGAACAGAGCCTGAAACAAAGTCTGGCAGTGATCTTAAAAAAAACCGAGAGAAAAAACAAAACAAAAAACAGAGAGAGAGAGAGTTTTCCAGGACCTGCTGCCTCCTGGTTGGAGTCGGGGGTCTGCATCCTCACAGCCTGGCCTCTAACCTAGCGCACCGCTCACCAGCAATTTGACCTTGGGCAATTTGTTCTTCTTATGCAAAATGGAGCTAATAATAGAATGTACTCTGGGTTTGCTGTGAGGGCTAAAGCATGGAAAGTGCTTAGAACAGTATCAGGCACCCAGCAAGCACCCAAAATTGTTATCATTGTTACTGAGCTAAGCACGGGGGTAAAGGTTTGTTTTAGCAATCTAAGTCACTGGTATGTCAAAGTAAATATGGAAAATATAGTCTTGAGCTTCACAAAAATTGCTTCGCTGACAAAATTCCAAAATATGTCCTAGCTTCCTTTGGGGACAAAAGATACCAGTCCAGTAAATTATGCATGAAACAGCTCTGCAAGACACCACTAGTGAAAAACTAAAGTGTCCTCTATAGGGCTTTCCATTTATCCAAACTTGAGAATTTATCTTCTTCCCTCCATCCCTTCTTATACTGCCTCCTTCTGGCCTCTTACTTACTGGAATACAGAATTGAACGGGATCTTAATGATCAGCAGATCCAGTGTTTTATTGATTTCAGAGAGGAAGGAAGAGGGAGAGAGAGATAGAAACATCAATGATGAGAATCATTGATCGGCTGCCTCCTGCACGCCCACAACCTGGGCATGTACCCTTGACTGGAATCGAACCCGGGGCCCTTCAGTCCGCAGGCTGACGCTCTATCCACTGAGCCAAACCAGCTAGGGCCAGATCCAGTGTTTTAATGTAAGAAAGAACTAAAGGGTTGAAGCAAGGTTCATACATGCCAAGGGTGTGAATTTATGAGAAGTGGAGAAAAGAACAGGGAGGGGAAAGAGAGACCAGTGTGACTTGCCCTCCTGTCACCCTTACTGGTCACTTTCCCACCAGAGCAGCATCTCTGAATCAAACTCATTTGCTGGTACACCTAATGGGGCTTGTGACACAATAAGAAATAGACATTTGGTCTCTGCCTCCACTTTCTGGCACACAGATCCTAAAGTCAGGAGCGTCTCCTAAGTGCTGTGTCTTTTTGTATGCCCATGAGACAAATGGGGGCATAGCCTCAGTACAGGGGCTGGTTGCCAGGGGAACTAACCACAGTGATTAGACCGAACTTCAGTCCCACTCTGAAACCTCCTGGGAGGGCAGAAGGATGGGAGGTTGAGCTAATCTCTAACAGCCAATGATTTAATCAATCATTGCTAATGAACCTCTATAAAAACCCTAACTGAAGGTGTTGGGACCTGAGCCTTTGGTGAACACATGGAGGTGCTGAGAGGGTGGTGTGCCTGGAGGGCGCTGAAGCTCTGTGCCCCTTCCCCCATATCTCCATCTCCTCCACCTGGTCATTTCTGGGTTGTATCTATACTAATAAAAGGCCTGTGGCCGTGACGCCGTAATGCCCTCACAACCAAACAAGCAGCAACTTTCCTGGCTGGTGGGGCAGGGCGCGAGCTACTAGTGGTGGAGAGCTATGAGTAGTGGAGGGTGGGGCGCAAGCTACTAGGGGCGGAGAGCTATGAGGGGCGGAGGGCAGGGTGTGAGCTACGAGCGGGGAGGCCAGCTGAGGCAAGCAGAAGCGAGCTACTCGCGCACGATTTCGTGCACACTGGGCCTCTAGTCTTTTTATACTAAATGTGTGATCTAGTACATAAAGTGTTTTCCTGAGTTCTGGGTCATCCTAGCAAATTATCAGACCTGAGGAAAGGCTCAAGAGAACCCCTAATTTATAGCCTTTCATTGGTCAGAAACACAGGTGACAACTTGGCTTGCCATTGCACCTGAAGTAGTGGGGAGGGGAGTCATCCTGTGGGGCTGAGGCCTTAACCTTGAGGTCTACCCTAACTCTGGGCAGTTAGTGTCAGAATTGAGTTAAATTGTTGGTGTCTCCTGAGAATTCGAGAATTGCTTTGTGTGGAAAACCCCACACATTTGATGTCAGAAGTGAGAACAGACCTGCCTCATTTTATTGAGCTTCAGAGACACTGCCATTTTTTACAAATTATAGGCAAGATCTTCCACCAGCAGAAAGATTCCAACGCATTGAAGGCTCAGCTGATGGTTAGCATAATTTTTTAGCAATAAAATATTTTAAAATTAAGTTATGTACATTTTTAGATAATCCTATTGCACATTTAATAAACTACAGTATAGTTTAAACTTTTATGTACACTAGGAAACCCAAAAATTCGTGTGACTCACTTTATTGTGATACTCACTTTATTGCAGAGTCTGGAACTGAAATATCTCCAAGGTATGCCTGTACTGAGTGTAGAGAAGAGACAGTTTTTCCATCGAGGCTGGATAAATAATCCTATATAATAAAACCCTAATATGCAAATCAACCGAATGGCAGAAGGATCAGCGGAATGACCGGTCACTATGACTTGCACTGACCACCAGGGAACAGACGCTCAATGCAGGAGCTGCCCCTTGGTGGTCAGTGCGCTCCCACAGGGGAAGCGCTCAGCCAGAAGCCGGGCTCATGGCTGGCCAGCACTGGAGGCGGGTAGTAAGGAGCTGTAAGGAGCGAGGGGTCTGGGACTGCGAGGGGAATGTCTGACTGCCAGCTTAGGCCTGATCCCCAGGGGATCAGTATAGTTTAAGATGGACTTCCCCTGAGGGCTCCAAGACTGTGAGAGGGCACAGGCCTGGCTGAAGGATGCCCCCCTGCCCTGTGCACAAATTTTGTGCACCAGGCCTCTAGTTAAATTAATATGAGGATATGTGTCAGGAGCTAAGTCTCCATACCTGAACCAAGTAATTCTCCTTCTAGGTATCTTTCATAGGAAAATATTGAGAAACTAGGACAAAGATAAATATCAAACAATGTATTTCCCCAGAATACATCTCCTCAGAAACAACCTTAATGTCCAAAAATAAAATTAAAAACCTTAAATTATAAAAGTGTCCCTTGTCATGGGAAAATGTTCATGACATAATGTTAAAGATATAAAACAAAAATATAGTGATGATCTATTCTATATTAAAACTATTCACAATGAGATGTAAAGAAAGCATTATATTTTTCTGTATTTTTAAAAATGAAGACTTTGGAACCTATAAGAGAACAGGACAGTTCGGAAACTAATCTGGGAAGATTAAGAAAAACTTTCCTCCGCAAGGTTAAAGGACGTTCACGACTCCAAGTGATTCCAAGACTGGGCTCCCGGCCACTCACTCGTGGATGAACTTGCTTAGAAACTAAGAAAGGAAGTGCCCCCATGTTTTAGCAATGGATCTGGACCTACTTCAATGGCTTTCGCTGCTTGTTCTTTTGTTTCGAATTCCACAAGGCAAATCCCATTGGGTCTCCAGTGGACTTAGGGTACTGTCTACTTACATAAACAACATCACCTCATTCCCCAGATGCTCTTTCAATCCAGCTGTGATCAACAGTTTTGGGAATTGCTTCCATGAAAAATTAGAAGCAGTATTAAATATCTAATCACTATCTTCTTTCTCAGGAGCCAAGACATTTTAACTTGAATATTAAAAAAATAAAAATGACTTTGGGAGAGATACAAGAGGGAAGGAAGGGGAGAAGGCAAGTAACACCAGGCGTAAAAAGAATAAAAATACTCACAACTTCAACAGTTCGAATGCGCCAGGTGCTCCATGTTCCTCACTTTTTGCTGTCATCACAAAACTCATGGGAGGGAAGCCTAATCCCCCCCCCCCCCATTCTATACATTTTTCCATGACAAGGGACACTTTTATAATTTAAGGTTTTTAATTTTATTTTGATTATGTATTTTTAAAAATATGTTTTATTGGTCTTTAGAGGGAGAGGGAGAGAGAAACATCAATTGTTGCCTCCCACACCTACTCAAACCAGGGACAGTCCCGAAACCTGGGCATGTATTCTGACAGGGAATCAAACCAGCAACCTTTCGGTGCACGGGATGATGCTCAACCAACTGAGCCACACCAGCCAGGGCTTTATTTTTTTTAAATATTTTGTTAAATATATTTTTTATTGATTTCAGAGAGGAAGAGGGAGAGAGAGATAGAAACATCAATGATGAGAATCACTGATTGGCAGCCTCTTGAACGCCCCCTATTGGGGGGGGGGGATCGAGCCCTCAACCCGGGCGTGTGCACTTGGCCAGAATTGAACCTGGGACCCTTTAATCCGCAGGCTGACACTCTATAACCAGCTAGGGCAGGGCCAGGGCTTTAATTATGTATTTTTAATGGATGAGAACACAGGATCTCCAAAAGAGATGAAGGGGTTCCCAAGTCTCGGGGCTCGTCTGTTGAGGGGCTGGGTTCAGTGGCCCAGCCTGTCCTGCTCCCAAGCTCACGTTTTTCCCACCACATCTCGCTGCCCAAATGCTCAGGGAGCTTTGGCTCCATGTCTCCTGCCACTTGGAGTTTGGTTAAAAACAAAATGCAGACCACGCTAGCACAAGTGCTTTCAATACACATTTATTGCAAAAGCACAGCACAGTCACTACACAGTCAACATCACCGTATTTCCTGACTGAACAGGCGATCGCCATTCTAATGTGAATTCTCCCCAAAAGCGGGCCTGTGTGGAAGCTCCCACGCTGCGGGTAATGACTAGAGCCTCCATTCTGAGCTCGGAGTTCTAAACCATTAAACATTTAATTACCACTTTGGCAAAGCAAAGCACATTACCATTTCTACAACGTAACAGCACAGAGATTTTAAATGCATCTTTATTTTTTAGAATCTTCAGTATGCACAACATGTAAAATGAAGTTTTAAATAAAAAGCTATGCCAAAACACAGTTTCTTAGAAAGGCCCAATGGAAAGGAAGGAAAATTGCACATGAATAATATTGATCAGTGCTTATAGTTGACATGAACTATGGTTTTAAAAGAACAAAAATACGACTTCAACATTTCCTTACAAAAGTATACTTGGCCATAAAATAAAAATCTAGAAAACCTCGACTGTTGACAAAGTAAAATGCAAACAATTTCTTTTATTAAAATGTAATACAACCTTTACATGGTAAGAATTATTTAAAGACGCACAGAACCCTTTCTAGGAGAATTCATCCCACACACTCATGTTCTGACAGCGGCATAGACCCACCAGGTCGCAGAGCTGGGACCCCCAGCATCGTCTCAGTGCGGGCAGACGTGAAGCCCCCTCCCTGCACCCACTCATATTTGCACCACACCTCCTGCCAGGAGACCACGGGGCATCACAGGAAGAGAGCACCGGCTGTCAGGAGCCTGTAATCACCTGGGACTTAGAGGTGCTATTTTAAAGTCAGGTCCTGGCAGTGGGAGAAGCTCAATACATCATGTGCTCTATCCTCAGTCCCCTGGGACTGGCCTGGCCTGTTCTTAACTCAGAGCCCAGAGGCAGGCATTGGGGCAGCCGGAACTTATGTCTGTCCCACTGCAGCGGTTTCAACCCGAACCACTCCCAGGACCCCAGTAGGTAAGGACTTCGTTCTTCCACAGACTGAAAAGGAGTTAGGGGCTTCAGTGTGGCCAGGACTGGGAGGAGGAATAGGGGAAGGCATGACATTCAAGGTCCAGAGGGAGGCCTAAAGCCAAGGGCTGGGTCACCTCCAGGAACCCCAGGGAATGGGGTGGGGGGGGACCCTGTTTGGCATGTGAGGCCTCCTAGTGTGGAGAGTGGTGACAATGGGACTATTAAAGGCTCCCACACCAGCCGCTGCCTCTGCTATTTCTGCAGCCATCCCACTCAATTCTCTTCCTCCTGCTGCCCCCACAAAATCAAACCAAACACACCCTGGCTTGAGAACAGGAGAACAAGAGTGCTTGGGCGTTGGGATAATGGTTTTGGCTGGACAGGCTTTGTGGCTTGCTTCTAGGAGTGTGAGAGGGTGGAGGCAGATGGAAAAGTCTGAATGGATAGGACATGGCAATCCGACTGGAATCTAGGTCCACTTGGACGACCCAAGGTTCCTCTGCCCCACGCTCAGGTATGAAAAGTGATTACTCAGGCAGAGTGCACGAAACACATTGGGGAGCGGAAAGCATGCCTTCACTTACAGACATTCCTTTGAAAATGGAGGGGGCATTGTGAGAGTTACAGCCTTTTGAATAAAGCACAGTTCCTCTAGATTGATAAAATACAGGTCTAGATTCCCACTGTTTCTCAGAGCAGCACAGGCACCTCCACTGTGCCAGATGGGGCATCTGGGAGGGCGGGGTTCCGGGCGGCGGGCTCCACCTTCCAGTGTTCCCGGGGGCTTTGGAGTGTGGAGGAAGTGCGAAATTCCTCGTCACCATTCCTTGTCACCGGGTCCTCTGCCCTGACTCGTGCTGCTTGTCTTCCCTCTGTCACACCGTTTCTTGACCCCATCTCTCCTGCTGCCACTCTTTGAAAGCAAGCACTTCTAAGTGAGAAGGGGCTGGCTCTGGAACAGACGACAGGGGGACTATAGAACTGCCATCTCTCAAGAGCTGAAGAAGCAGGTGGCCAGACACACTGCAGACAGGATGTGTGTGGAGGCAGGAGGCTGGGCCAGATGAGTCAGGAGATGAGCCAGCTCGAGGTTGTTTTCTGGAACCTGCTTCCACCACAATTCCCGGCCTCCAAACCTCCTCCTCCACTTTTGCTCAGCAGACATGCTTACACATGCCTATAAGCCAGTTACACCTCACTAACTCTTCCACGGGGGTCTCCTGGGTTCCCCGTGCTGGAGGCCCTTCCCCCTGCCTTACCCCATGCCTGAACGAACACTAGCAGATACGAATGCTTTGGAAGCTTGTCATCTTTCTCTAAACTCTTTCCAATTCTTTTCAAGCCATTAAAACAGATTTCTCTGCCTTTCCCTTTGAAGGCTGTCCACGAAGCTTACACATAGCTATACATTGGTTAGAGACAGCATGGGATTTTAAGAGACCAAGAAAACAGGATTTAGAACATATTTTCCAAGGAGGGAAAGATCCCATAGACAGCTGTAGAAATAAGCTGCAGAACTTCCAACAGCATTTAGGTGGTGTTGCTGGCTTTGAATCAGTTCTTATGAATGGATTCTTCAGAATATGAATGTCTCTGAGGGCCTGGACCCTGTATTACTTGTTTCTGTAGCCACAGTGCCTAGCCCAGTGCCCAGTGTGCAGCAGGAACCCAAATATACTGGCTGAATTACAAGATCCAGCCTCCTCCATCCCAGGTTTGTTTGTTTTTTTGTGTGTGTGTTAAGTTCAATCTGCTTCTCCCAGCATTTAGTATTGACTTTGATGAAATCCCTGCCTGACTTTATTTTAGGGTGTTCTGTTTTATATATATATATATATATGCCTAAGCAACTGGCCGACTGGCCTACTGTCCAGTAGCCATGACATGCACTGACCACCAGGGGGCAGACACTCAACGCAGGAGCAGAAACCAAAGGCATGGAAACATGGAACAGACTGATGAATCTCAGAGGGAAGAGGGGAGTGGGGGGGATGGAAAGAGATTAACCAAAGATCTTATATGCATACTAGTGGCCCGGTGAAGAAGGGGCTCCTTGGCCTGGCCTGCAGGGATTGGGCCCAAAACGGCTCTCTGACATCCCCCAATGGGGGGATTGTGAGAGGGCACAGGCCAGGCCGAGGGACCCCAGTTTTATTATAAAGTACTCAGAGGGAAAAAATATCACAGTCTGATTTAAGACAAAAGAAGCAACTTTGTAAGCAAAACTTAAAGCAAAAACAATGAAATAAATTTCAGGACCTAGAAAACAAAGAATTGACTGGTAAAGGAATACTGACAAAAGAGTGAATAGGTCAGGGAATCAGTGGTTGGCTCATTAGAGTAACCTTTCCCCCAATTAGATGGAAGGACAACTATAGGCGACAGAATGTAACACAGAGTTGCCTGCCCAGGACACTGGGGGACTATAAGTTTGTGTAAAAATGACAACAAATATGAAGAGGCCTCTTTATTCCAAGACAGAAGAGGGTGAAATATCAGGGCTAAGATATCAATTGATGTTTTGTGTTTTCCTGAAAAGGACAAGGGTAACTGCATTTCTTTGGGACATGGAGCAAGAATTCTGGCGTGCAAGCCGAAAGGACCGTGGGGTCAAGGAGGACAGGGATGGGTCCACTGGAGACATTTACATCACTTACAAAAACAATTTTCTCAGCAATAGCTTATTGATCAGGAAGAGCAGTGCAGTGTGGGTTAGAGGGGTCAGAGAAGGACTGAGAAGAGACAGCCCGCAATTTGGGGTGGATTACGTTGGGTGGCCTGGTTCTGCCCATGATTGGTGAGGTGGGATCAGTCACCTCACAGGACTTCTTCCAGGCACCTTCTCTGAATCACAGACCTAAACAGAAACATGTATGTCAAGGAAGTGATTTTGTTTGAAACGTGTAGATACAATTTGGTAGAATGGAGGCAGAATTTTCTTAATATTTAATTTCCAAAAATGATATATTTCTGGTGAGGAGGGAAGTAAATTTGAAATTGGGAATTCATGGCAAACAAAATCATCTACAGAACTAAAACCTGCCCTTTGAGCAATCTTTGGGTTTCTGCAAAGGCTTAGAAAGGCCAGGACTTCACTAGCAATGTATCCAGTGTGGCATCCAGTGTGACTCAGGTGTACTCACAAGTGGATACCTGAAGGGCTTCCACATCTCCAGCCCCCAGAGTAGCCCTTCTCTACCTGGATAGCTGCTATCCCAAGTTCTGTCATTAGATGCCCTAACCGGTTTGGCTCAGTGGATAGAGCATCGGCCTGTGGACTGAAGGGTCCATGGTTCGATTCCGGTCAAGGGCATGTACCTTGGTGGTGGGCACATCCCCAGTAGGGGGTGTGCAAGAGGCAGCTGATCGATGTTTCTAACTCTCTATTTCTCTCCCTTCCTCTCTGTAAAAAATCAATAAAAATATATTTTAAAAAAGTTACCACTAGTCCAAAAAAATGAAATCAAAATGATGAGTCCACATTAAAAAAAAAAGTTCTGTCATTAGAAATCCTTCTTTTTGGTGTTTAGATTTTGTTCTTTATTAAAACTCAAATCTCTTTCAGAAAGGAGACTCAAAGGCCTTCTGAGCATGTGTATGCATTTGTTAAATTTTGTCTCCAGGGGGGAGTTGAGGAGCCAACAGTATCCCCAGCTTCCCTAAGGAACAGTCACCCACCCCCCAGTCATGGAATGATGACAGGGTCTGGGGTTCCTTGAAATTGGTCCTATGCTCCCAGGCAGGTACAGGTTCTGTCTATGATGGCAACTTCAATGGAACAAAATATCCTCCCTTGAATTCAGTGATAGTCAATGATGTTATGAGACAAATATTTGGGTTCCTGCTATGCATAATTAGGTATTTGGGAAACTCACCATTCCTTTTAATTGTTAGTTCAGGAGAGTATTTGCAAATCAACGCACAATTCGAGGATCAGCTTTACCACCTGATCTGACAATTTGATTCCTGCGGGTGCAAACGCATTGCTGGCCCACGATGAATCAAACCAAACCAAAGGACGTTCCTGTTAGGCCTGATTCCCGCGAGCAAACGCAGTACTCTGGCCTGGTGCCGGAATGCTCTCTCAGCATCAGATGGCAGATTTTCTCTTATTGAATTTGATAAATTTAATAAACCCCATGTCATGTATATAGTCCTCCAGGGAAATAAATAGCACCTGTGGTTTATCTCCTGGCAGAAAACGAAGAGGCCACTTCTTATTGCACGTGAGTGCGATGGAGCAGCCCACGTGTTCACATACCAGCAGGCACAGTAGGAGGGCTACTGCACAAACGGAAACATGACCGTGACCGTAAACGTGACCGTACCGCAGGCTGTGCAGTTTCACAGACTGCATGACCTTCAGTCATTTTCTAATACTCAGATAAGAGTGGCCCCGAATTTCCTGGAAGAAACCTTAGCGAACATTTTTGCTCACTCCCTCATTTCAGCGATGTGAATACATGAGAGACGAAGTGACTTACTCTCAAACAGCTGAAGACACCAGGGCTGGGACCTGAGCCGGGCCTGGGGCTCCTCGGCCAGGGTGCTTTCTCTAGGTCCTCTCTCGTCTAGTTCAGCGGTTCTCAACCTGTGGGTCGCGACCCCTTTGGCGATCGAACGACCCTTTCACAGGGGTCACCTAAGACCATCCTGCATATCAGATATTTACATTACGATTCATAACAGTAGCAACATCACAGTTATGAAGTAGCAACGAAAATAATTTTATGGTTGGGTCACAACATGAGGAACTGTATTTAAAGGGCCAGAAGGTTGAGAACCACTGGCTCTAGTTCATTAAGACACTGCTTGGCCAGCTTGCCTCCCTGATGCGGGCAATTCAGAAAATCTGGGTTTCACACAACTTGCTTCCAAGCATAGTCAGAAATAAGTAAGAACATAACCAGAAGGGACAGCTGGATGGGAGGGAAGGCAGGAAAGGAAATGACCACACAAAGCTAAGTTCTTGTCCTGCTGCAGCTCATCAGTTTCGCTGCTAGTGGGAAAGATAGGAGAGCTGAGGAAGCCGATCAGGAAAACAGTAAGGGTTACCAAATCTTCCTTATCTATTATTTTGAGCAAGTGGAATCACATAAGCGCATCCTCCAGACGTTCTGCAGCATTCCGTGCCTCTGCTGAGATGGGGAGCCAAGAAACCCTGTCAAGAAATCTATTTGGATTTTGGGGGGTCACTCATCTTCTTCCCTCACAGTATGTAGACCTTAGTTGGTGACTTAAAAACAGAAGCTCTATTTCCCAAAAGAAAAGCAGAATGTTGCATATTGGAATTCATCTTTAAATTTTAGAATATGATAGAGCTTGATGGTATATAATGAGGCCGGTGAAATGCTGCTAAATATTAACCACTGTGACATTTGATACAGACTCATGAGGAGACAGATAAGGATCTCAGAAACTCCTGCTTCTGCCCAAAGTTAATGCCAATGTGGCCTGAGAAATAGTTCCTTAGGTCACTTGATTTTAAATCCCAAGTTTATACCTTTGTAGGAAACTGCAAAAATAGAAAGATTTGAGAGGCTTCTAGGGATGACCTCTGGAAAGGAGAACGGACTAGCCAGCACTTGTTTGTAGGGTTCACTTTATACTTCTGAACTAAGAATTTTACAATGAGCATAGAGTCATGTATTCCTTGTTTAATTTTCAAAAATTTTAAAGAAATGAAAACAGTTTACCTGTAAGAATTTACTTCTGGTTAACACATTTATGGGGGGAAATGCTGGTCTGGGAGGTGGGTGACCTGCTAAGCCCTGGCTGTGTCATTAACTTCTCAGGTTCTATTTTTACTTATTTGTAAAATGAGGTGGTTGGATTAGATCATCTTTTTGATTCTATGATCCTTCTGGGTAAATGGGAAGAAAGCCAATCTGAATTACAGGAAGTCCAAATTAAACTGTAGTTTCTTAAAGAAGTATCATTTTCTAACCTTGAGGTAAATTAAAAGTATCTCCAAGTCATTCTGGCCATTTTGGTGGAGCCTGAAGCCGCTTCCCTTTTAAACTGGAAGAGCCAGGCGGGAACCCCGAGAGCCCGTGACGTGGGGTGGATCTCCTGGTAGTCCTTCTGGAGCCCCAACCCTCAACATGTACCAAGCCCAGCGTGTTTAATCTAGAAGAGTTTGACGTGTATGTATGTGTGTGTGTGTGTGTGTGTGTTTTAAATCATTTTATCAAAGTTGCTGAAATGAATTCTGTGCTTTGTTTCATTTTTTAGCTGTGTTTTTTAAAATTTTACTTCACTGCCCCCTTGTTGAATGACCACAGCAGGTGGGCTGGGCTAACTTTCTGCTCTTTCTCAGTAAGGGCTGCGATGGAAAGTTACTGTTTGAGGCCCACCAAGTTCCAAAGCACAACAAAAGGACAATGTAAGGCAATCTAATGTCCGTATTCTAAAATGCAGCAAATAACAAGTATAGAAAGTTGTTAGAGACCTCTGTAATTCTCATCTCAGGGATACAGTCTAACTTATGAGCCTTGACCCTAGAAATTGCTAAATCTTTCTGGAGTACCTGGATTTACTTGTGTTTGAGTCACGTTAGCATCCTTTCAGGAAAGGGAGGTCTACTACCAGTCAGGACTGAGCCTGGGACTTTGGCCTGGGAGCTGAGGGAGGGGTAGAGGGCGTGAAGAAGCCTGAGCCAGGAAGTCAGTTCAAGGAAGCGGGCACCTAGGAGTCGCAGGGATGGAGCTGAGGTCTGATTCACGCAAGCGTTCGAAAGCTGAGGTGCCAGGCAATGAGGACAGTGGAGAAACTGTTCGGTGAAACAAGAGGCTGATGTTTCTGTCCTGCCCCAGAACAAACTGAAAGTGGTTATAAAAAGAAGCATGGTTCAGGGGAGAGACTGCCCACAGCCTCTATCCTTCCCATCCCCTGGCCAGAAGTGACCCTTTCAAGGGCCTTGGTATTGTTCACCTCCTGACTCTGAGGTTCCATCTGAGCTGGGAGAACTCCTGAAAGGAAATGAATGCTCCGGGTGGCCAACATGATGCCTGCTTACCTGATGGATGCTGCTAGAAGGAAATCCCCTCTCCTGCCTGTCAAGTTTTGTTCTTCTAGGATGGTCCAACACTTTCCCCAAAGTATTGCTTCTATTTCCTAACAGAGTAGCAACTGTTTGATATTATGGAAATAAACTTTATCTTTCTTCTTTCTGCATAATTCCCAATTAGAATGGAATTCTAGTTTTCCTATATTTAGGTCAAACAGGTCTGATAACATTTTCTCACAGTTTTCTATATATTTCTTTTTTAATACGGCACTTTCTTCCTATCACAGCTTTTGCACTTGCTTGATAATATGGCATAATCATAGTAATTCCTTTATTTATTATTTCAGGGACAAATATGGAATTAAATGTGGTTGTTAACATTAAAGCAAATTTACTATGCATTTGTATTGGATCTTAAAATGAAGCTTGTACATATGCAAACAGCAGGGTGAATGCCTAGATTTTAATAAATATAATAGCAACAAAAACTAATTAAAAGATAAGTAGATGGGAATTTAACCTCTTCAATTTAAAAGCTCTTAGCTTGAATCCTTCATTAGAAGAGCTTCATCAACAACAAGTTGTAAACATTCTCAATAATTAAACATGAATATGAGATCTATGATAAAATTTGGCCCTTAGGCCATATGAGCTTAACTATATAAGATTATACTTGTATGGATTCCCTCTTTTAATTTTTTTTATTAGCTCTATCCTCCAGGGAAATGTGTGTACTTGTCTTATTCCTATTCCTCCATCATGGACCATATTAAAAAATGTGTCTTCCCATAGACTAAGTGTTCATTGGTAAGCCACAGGGAACTTAGACTATAACATGTCCTTACCAATTAATAATGTTGTGGACTTGGTTTATGAGGACTGAATTATTCATCAGAATCTTTCTGTATCATGTCATTGCAAACTAAGACTTAGAGCACCAACTGGAGAGTGAAGAAGAAAATAGAATGATTTCACTTAAAAACCAAATAATCACCTCAATTTAATCCCTGTACTTTCCACACAAAATAATGGCAGTTTACTCTTAAGCCCCATTGTTTGTGAACATGGAAGAGTATTCATAAACTCCCCCAAGTGTCCAAATTAAGCTGCAATTCTGTGAGGTAGGAAAAAAGTATTTAGAAGTCAGAAGATGTGGGTTTTAGTTCTACTTTTGTCACTAAGAGTGTGACCTTTGGCAAGATCCTTGACCTCTCTGGGACTGTTTCTACAAATTCTAAAATGAAGGCTTGGGTTAGTGGAAAGTTAAGATTTCTTTCAGTTACAAAATTTCATTAGGATTCTATAACATTTGTTTAGAAAGTGCAAAGATAGCAGCTGGCCTATTTTAATGCAAGCTAGAAATAAAAACAAAGATAAAAAAATATGATTTGAAATATTCAGGTAAATAAATAGTGTGTAATCCTCCCCCACTCCAAAGCTTTTTGGTTCTCTTTCTATCAGATTTGGTATATGAAATTTTAATCATTTAAAACAGCTGCAATTTGTGTTGAGAACAATGAATGATCTGCTGGAGTGGTAAGTGGATATAAATGAGACAGAGGGGCTCATCTCATGCTAAAAACAATGGCTGGTGTCTGGCACATGCGAGAACTTTTAATCACTACTCACTTGAGATGTTGAATTAACCAATGAGCTGTTAACTAATTAGTCATTTAGGTAATAAGTGTTATTCTTTACTTTGTGTTAAAACTAGAATTAACCATAATGAAAATGTTCTACTAGTATATCAGAAGCATTACAGCAAAATTTTATACAGCAACATCTTCAAACACAATCAGTCTGACTAAAACCAAATACTTAAGAATTCTTCCCTCTGCTCTCTATCTTCTTTCTAAATAGAAGGGCTGGTGGTTAATTTAGGTTCTGATATCCTTAGTGGCTGCCTTTCAATCATCTTAAAGAATTCTGGTTTTATTTTATTTTTATTTAAGAAGAATGATCGAATTCATTGGAAATAAGTCTAGCTTTCATGGGTTTTCTTCTACTTTTCAGCAACTTCCTTAGTTCCTTTGTTTCTTGTTGCTAAGTCAGCAGAGTGGTTATAAAAGGGAGATGATTTAAAGGTGACTTACAGATGTTAAATTTCAGGGTTTTTGTTAGAAACTTTCCAAGTTGCACAATTTAGGATTTTAGAAGAAGGCTCAGAAGTAATAGAATCTTCCTCCGGGACCGAGGTGAGTTAATAAATAGCTTTGAACTTACTAAGAGTTGGAACTATGGATGAGTGTGTGTGACGGTATATGTGCACATGGAGAGATGAGTAATTAAGTGCTGACCAGCTTTCCTTAACCATACGTCACCGCTGTGGCTAACAGAAAGAGCTGGCTTGCACCTTGTCTGCCCAAAAAAAGACAAATATAAGTTATATTTAGCTGACAAGGAAGACACAATTTTAAGTGAGGAAAAAGGAAAGAGGGTTGAATGAAACTGAGAATAATGAAGGCAAAGTATTACTCTTGACTTCTGGGGGAAATGTTTGGTTTTCCTGTGTGAGGGGAATTATGTAAATGTGAATGGTGGTAATAATCCCACCAGAGCATATTTTATGTGACAGTGAAGTACATGTCTGAGAGCTGTTCAATGAGTTACTGTTATTTTTTACAAAGCTATCCTCCGTACACAGAAAATGGGTACCGGCAAAATACTGCCCTCTCAAATACATCGACTCCATATAGAAATGAATATTTTTCAACCTGAATTGAAATACAAAAATGTAATTAACAGAAGTTTCAATGTTATAAATTGTTATTTTCAAACAAAGGTCATTTAATAAAATGTAACCCCTGTAAATAATATCTGATACACACACACACACACACACACACACACACACACACACCTGAAGATATAGAATGTCCTATGTGATTTGTCATTTCTCTTTTAACAAAGTGCTAAATCAGAATGGAATTATATTTGTCATACAATTTTTAATGAGGCTACATTAAACGTTTAGTCACCTTTAATATAATCATTTAAGAGTCTAATAGATGAAACTGTATTTCACAGAAACAAGGATAACTTTAGGTTGAGACACAAAGTGTGTGTTCTGAAGTCACTGGAAAGCGGTTGGTCACCATAATAAGATGGCCAGGGGTTTCTGACCTAATCTATAATAATAAAAACGTGATATGCTAATTAGACCAGACAGCCGAATGACCTTCTGGACATCCTTCCGGATGACCTTCCAGACGTAGCCGAGGCTGCGAGGGCCGAGGCAAGCTGCCATGGCTGTGAGGGCAGAGCCCCTTGCATGAATTTCGTGCATTGGGCCTCTAGTTAAAAATAAGGAGTCATAGAAGAAATGACTTTATTAGAAAAAAATGTAGTGTACATGGGGCTAATTTCTATTCTGGATATACCTGTTGGCTGTTTTTTTATTAAAATCGGATATAAGGTTTAAACTTCTTTAGAAGTTAGTGGCATTTCTTCCTATTCTGATATGTCCCTTAGGGAAGGCGTTATCTCCATGTGATAGACGCCCTTTATTTCTTTTCATAGTAACAATGGATCCATCAGCAGTGTGGCACTGGCACAGAGCAGAGGGAATTATTTAGGTAGTGCCTTGTGTGTAAGACAGCACACTGCCAACCCCAGCAGCGGGCACAAGCATGCCATTTAGAGAGTTTTTAAATCCCCGGTTATCATTTGAGTCCCACATTGTCATTACCTAGTAGTAATTAAATTAATGTGATCACCAGTAACTTCACAAGACCTCTGAATGAATTTTCTGTCTTCTCCTTTTTATCCGTCAGGTGTGCAATTCCGAGCAAATGTGCAGGATGCAGAATGGATCTCCAGTCTCTCTGTAAACTCCTTCGAGTCTGTGCTATTACACGGAGACAACCACATCAAGATAGAGTCTGTCGTAGGATTCCCTGAAGCACAGAATGAGGAGGAGACTGAGCAAACACGACCCGGGAAGGCACCAGTTGAACCAAGACAACTCTGTAAGACAAAAACACGCAGTTGTAAGCATTCACGTGTCACCAGCAGAATGCCCCCTGTAGGCCGGGAGCAAGCTGCTCTGCATTCAAAAGCACTTACGATAAACTCACCCTGGAAGGCCTGGCATGGCTTTCAATAAACAGAGAGAGTCTGGGGTCTAAGTGATGCATGTAATATACTACAGGGCTTTCATGTGGAGTATTTTTAATCACTTTGTTAATAAGTTTTCATCAATTTAATCCACCTTGACTTTGGTGGCAAAAAAGAATCTATTAACTTCAAAGAAAAAAATCAATCACCTTTAAATGTTAGTTTGTTAATTATTTTTAAGGGCCCTCTATCACTCTCACTTTTGTCCTTATTTAGAAATAGCTGCTGGATTAGAAAAACAAATAAGAACATCACCTGAACTTTGAAATAACACTTTTATTTTTTGGATAGAAACATCTAATTCTCAGCAAAAACATCAAGTAGTAATTCACTGTAAAACAGATGAGAAAATATATAAAAATTAAAGAAAAACAAAAAATTAATCCTAATTCTACCCTCACAGAAACTACTGTGCATATGTTGGCTTATTTATTTCTTCCTTTTTCCTGCTGGCATCAGTATAGTTACATATGATGCCAATTACCAGAAAACCTACAAGAATCACCTAAACCAGTGGTTGGCAAACTGTGGCTCGCGAGCCACATGCGGCTCTTTGGCCCCTTGAGTGTGGCTCTTCCACAAAATACCGACTTCTGCGCATGGGCCACGAAGTTTCAATCGCACTGTACATGCATGCCCGCACGTGGTATCTTGTGGAAGAGCCACAACCAAGGGGCCAAAGAGCCGCATGTGGCTCGAGAGCCGCAGTTTGCCGACCACTGACCTAAACAGACAATTCTGTTATGAGCTGATTTAATGGAATTAAGAACATGCTTCTTCAAAAAGGCTTGATCCTGAATTCAGGACTTGCCAACAGGACAATCCTGGGCCTCTCGCTATGAATACACACCAGCCCACCATGCTGCTGCCAGCTGTTCCTCCGGCTCCAGTGGCTCTTCAGTGAGGCATCTGCTCAGCCTTCTCCTATCCCGACCCCTTTACCAGTCGATCCTGAGGTGCTGGGTGCAGAAGTGCACAGCTTCTTGGCATAAAGAGGTTGGTGGCAGTGGTGGGGATAACTTTTATAGTTTAATATCCATGTAGCATTTTTAATTTAAAGAAACAGCAAATGGCCCTAGCCCATTTGGCTCAGTGGAAAGAGCATCAGCCTGCGGACTGAAGGGTCCCAGGTTCGATTCCGATCAAGGGCATGTACCTTGGTTGCGGGCACATCCCCAGTAGGAGGTGTGCAGAAGGCAGCTGGTTGATGTTCCTCTCTCATCAATGTTTCTAACTCTCTATTCCTCTCCCTTCCTCTCTGTAAAAAAACCAATAAAATATACTGAAAAAGAAACAGCAAATGAGATAAAGAAGTTCCCTGGGACATCTTTTCTTTGGGCACTGCTATCGGTTTATATTTTCCCTTTGTACTTCTACCGAATGCTAATACTGCCCTAATCTTCAAGAATCATCCTAAAGATGCCCACAGTTTAATCCATAATTCATATGGCTAAAAGAGCAATTTATGCTCAGGAATGGAAACCCAAAAACCAACGGGTAAGAGAAGGTGCTGAAATACTTTTTTTCTGTAATATGCTCAGAAAAGCCACCTCCTTACCTCTCAATTTCTACATTTTAAGTCAGACATGCTATTATATGGCATGTAACAAAGGCATGTATTTCAATCATATTTCATGCAAAGCCGTTTTCTGTGCTTTACTTGGGCTGAATATAATCTGAACACTCAGAGAGGCTGTGACCTCTGGGATCTTGTCTTTATTCTGATATTCCCTGAAATGACACACCCGGTGTCTTCTGCTTTAATATTAACCATATTCTGGATTTCTGATGTTAATTTTAACAGGCAAAAAAAAAGCAGTAAAAAAATAAGAAGAGAAAAAGAAGCAAAACAGTTGACAACATCATACCATTTGTAGTGAGTATTGTGACTTTAAGGAAAAATTTTCAGCTGTTTTTTATGGGGAGCTAGAGCAAACATACATGCAGTAACAATCAACTTGTCCTTGCTCTTCTTAAACCTAGCTAAGTGTTTGCCAAAGCAAAACTTTGTCAATACTAAGCAAAACTTGGTCAAATATTTCCAAAGTGGACCTTCTAGTTTATCAGAGTTGTAAATTCTTCCTTCTACCTACATTCAGATGAAGTCTTTAAAAATGCCTCATCATTACTCTTTAGTGTCATGGTGGGTTGGTTCATGTTTACTATTATGCTTCTCTCTGAAAAGTCAAACCCACTTGGCTCAGTAACTATAAGTGTTCTTTGAAATTCTTTGCCTTTTACGAAAGCAAAAGGTCAGGGACGTGCGCCTGTACATTTTCCCACCGGAAGCCACTCACATAAACCACAATGTAGGCACTCTAACAATCAGGAAATGATTTGTGTAAAAGTGTCATTTAACTTAGCAGTCGCAAAGTCAACTGCTGTCCTTTCGAGCCAGATGTCATAGGACCCAAATGAGCCAACAGAGTCCTAATCCATTGGATTTGCTTATTCTTATCCTTAAATCTTTTAAAGTGAGCACGGTTTTCTAACATGCCTTCCCTTTGTCCTTAACTATAGAAAATACAGATCTATACTCCAGGCTCCACAATTCGCCTCTCTGCTTCTGCTGGTTCTCTGTCAGTTATTACGTACACTGTAACCTGAGGCTCTCTGCCAATTTACAGTTTGGACAGGTGCTATATTTCACTCGGTGTAGTGGCTCTGCACCAAATGGTGATGCTCTGTTGGGACCAAACTAATTAGGGTTTTGCTCATCCTTTCACCTTTTTCTACCAGAAGTACTACTGTGCTTTCCACCTGCTCTTTCCATTCAATGATGCCATGGTTTCGTCTCTACCACCTTCAGGTACTTTTCTGAATCCAGATACCACCCTCCAGAATGAGCCTTCTATTTGTTTTTGGTGGTTTAACCAGATGATTTAGCAAAACTGTCTCCATTCTCATTTGTGAGGATCCAGCTGACATGATTTCACACACAGAGTAACACCCTGCTCCCTTCGCTCCACGTAAATTACCCACCAGATCTGACCATCAAACACACTGCCTGATTTTACTCCTTAGATGTCAGAATACTTCTCACAGGCCCACATATGCTGAAGCTGTTGTAACCACTAGTCAATGCCTCCCACCTCAGCCAGACCCTTGAATCTTTTGAGCCACATCGTAGCCTCAAATTCATGGTCAGCTGCTTCAAAAATGAAAGGACTGAGGTAAAAAACAACAACAAACTTTAAGGCTTTTGCCAAAACCTGCTGCGAAGCTTCTAGAACAACAACAACAAACCAGATAAAACGAACTGCAGAATAAGTTACAAATCATACAATAGAACGTTGGAATACATTTCAGAGCATATAAAGAATGTAAGAGCACTCCCTAATGATGCTGTAAGTGAAGTTATTAAAGGAAAGAATCACTGTGCTGTGTGAAATAACTCACTGAGATTCTCAAAGCAAATATTATAGGAAACAACTGAGTTTTATAAACATGCTTATATTAGGGAGCATGTAACAATTTTTTTAAAGTGACCATGAAAAAGCCAGGTCAGAACAACTCTAAGAAACTTCTGACACGGTCCCAGGTACCCAAAGCAGAATCAAAACAGGACCTGGGGAGCCCTGTGACCCCGGGCTCCAGTGCCTCGGTATAGGAGCCTGAGTGACATTTGCTGTTGAGGGTGGCGATGGCCGTGAGCTGCAAGCTAATCGCCAGTGGAGCCTTTCCTGCTGGGCAAGCCCGTATAAAGGGCTCACTGCAGGCTGGTCTGTACGCCCTGAAAAACTGTCTGACGTAATCGCCTACTGGGCAGCACACTGTGGGAGACAGAACTCCAGGCAGGAAGTGCAGTGCTTCTTTGAGAGGAGACCTAAAGAGCCGCAGATCTTGATGATGATTAAAAAGCTGGCCTTCCAATCATGTAACTAACAGCTGAATTCTGACATACAAACTTAACTTCTGGGTGAATTTTTCAAGTTTTAAAATGACTAAATGATGACATTTGAACACTGGCTCTAATGGAAGGGAATTCAATGTATCATAAAAACTGTCGAGGGTACTAGGCTGTGGAGCTAAAAGATATTTTTAGGAAATAATTTTACAGAATTTTGAGACTTGCAATTTCTGTATCATCATGCCTCAGTTATAAGGCACGTGAACTTTTGCTGCAGGACTTTTGGGACAATACCAATTAATTGTATGTGTAAGATTCTCAACACAGTTTTCCTAGTTCTGAGGACTGCAGCCTCAGAGAGATGTAGGGTATGTTTGTGTGCCTTCAATAGACACCCTCAAAAACAAATATATAAAAGTAATTCTTTAAAATAGAAGCCTAGATATTTAAACTACTAATACCAACCAGCTAGTTATCTGGAAGGAAACAAAACAAGCACTGGGGGAGTGTCAGGATCTCGGGCGTGACAGGGATATTCTGCTGGCCAAGCAAATGGTCAGGAGTGCCCTAGGCTCTTCCAGTCAGACAGTGTAAGGATATTCCCTGCCCTAAACTGATCAATAAATACGTGTTACAGTCCAGAGACTGCACACAAGAGGGTTATTGGGGGAAACAATATCTGGCATCGACTGTTGTTTCTAAATACTGGGAGGACAGAACTCTATTTCCAGCAGACAGGAAAAACCACGCTCTACTGGGCTGCAAGGATCACTACCAAACCTGTGCCCATGAGCTGGAAAATTGTTTCTATCACCCGGAGAGGCAACACAGCCATCTTTGATACTTTACCTGGCAAAAGAGAGGTGCTGAGCCTCTTAACTGCACTGTGACATAACTGAAGTAGATTAAAGCTGATAGATGGTAATTATCAGGTGGTTCTGTTTAGAAAACTCCCTGGAAGCAAACACCTTAGTCCAGTAGGTGGTGACGGCATTTTCTCTAAAGGAAACACACGTTTCCAGGACAGTCAGGAGTGGTCTGACGTCACTGACGTCACTCTCCTTCATCTGATAAACCAAGCACACATCAGGTTTAGCAAAGCTAAAACCTACTTTACCTGCATTACTGACTGACAGAAATAATCTAGTTTGTTGTTAATTATAATCAGAAGTGAATATATCGTGTGTATGCTTTTTGCTGTTAAGTGAAAGTATGATGCCGAAAGTTGCCCAAAACTTAGGGCAAATTCTATTTCATCAGCTTTGAAAGTTTCAAAAATGTCTTTTCCAGGTAAGCAGGTTATCGTGGCTACAATTTCAATTATAAGCTTGTCAGAAAGCTTCCTATAAACAATTAGGCCTCTTGGAGCAACGCATTTTAGAGCATTTCTTACATTTGAATCTTAAAGATTCTTCCATGTACAAATTATTCACATTTACTGGTATTTGATGAGTAGTAAGAGAATAGCAACTAGAGTGTGGGAGGGTAGTAATATTAGGTTGATTAAGATGAGAAATAAAATGGGACATAAATCTAGTAGAAATTAATAAAAGCTTTCTATTCAAGTAGTCACAAGCATGAGTTCTTATTTTAACATGCAGAAACAATTCTAGATAATTATGCCCAAATTTTCTGAAAACAGTAAAACAGAATTTGGATTGCAGAAGAGAGAACATCAGAGAAAACCAAACAACTGTACAGAAAAATACAAACCACGAACCCGAACACCAGTGGCCCTGCTTCAACATGCCCCGCAACCTCTCCAGCTGTCCCCATAGCGCCTCCTCCCACCCCTCAAAGGTTATGTGAAAATTTCATTCTCTCCTGAAGCCTGTTCTCCACCTTCTTCCCACCAACTCTTAATAGATGAACTGGCTTCTAAGCAGAACGGTGATGCCATCTAGAATGAACTCCTTCAATATTCTGCCCAGCAAAGGTATCTGCCTCCATGCCCATTGACACAGCCTTCTCTCCTATCTCCTTTTGTGCAAGGCAAATACTCTACTTGGGTTCAGGACTCCATCCCTTCCTCCTTTGTACAGATTTCCTTCTTCTTCAAATGTGTACCCCTGGGTCCTAACTTCAACCTTCTTTTCACTCTATACTTGCATGACTATGAGTAGCTACTTAAACTTGAATTAATTAAAATGAAATAAAAAATCCAGTTCCTTAGCTGCACTAGCTTCATGTGGCCAGTGGCTACTGTACTGGACAGTGTAGATAAAAACATTTTCATTATCATAAAAAGCTCCGTTTGGACAGTGCTGTTCTATACACTCTATACAATCCTTGGGTGACCTCTCATTCATTCTAAGGCTTTAAACTATGTACCCCTGACATTAATATATACCTCTGTTAAGATAGGAGATTCTAAATATTCTTTAAAGTAATAAACCAGTGGTTCTCAATGGGAACCTGCATATTAGAATTTATAAATATTATAAATGCTGGGCCCTGGTCCAGGTTAATTAAATCAGAAATTCGAGGAGGGGGGTAAGGGCACATTAGATCAGGTTAGGATGCATTAAAAAAACAAACACTGAAGGTATTTTCTTTTATTAGTATGTAAAAGTTCAACTAAAGTAATTGGTCTTAATGAAAATTCTCCATATAAATTCCCTATATAGCAGTGCCACAAACCCCTCTCATAACACATCTATACTAATAAAAAGGTAATATGCTAATTAGACCAGTGAAACAGCCATCTTCTGGACGTCTGACTTCCTTCCGGACATAGCCATGGTGGTGGGGGCCGAGGTAAAGGCAGTTAGGGGCAAGATCAGGCTGGCAGGGGGCTAGGGGCGATCAGGCCGGCAGGGGAGGGCAGTTGGGGGCGACCAGGCCAGCAGGGGAGGGCAGTTGGGGGTGAACTGGCCTGCAGGGGAGGGCAGTTGGAGGCATTAGGCAGGCAGGCAGGTGAGTGGTTAGGAACCAGTGGTCCTGGATTGAGAGAGGGATCCCAGATTGGAGAGTGTGCAGGCCGGGCTGAGGGACACACCCCCGCCCCGTGCACGAATTTCATGCACCGGGCCTCTAGTTTAGATAATAATCAAGAAGGCAAATTTCTTACCTTTGTGATAAAATGTGAGAAAAAGTAAAAGCACTCCCATGAACATATTACTTAAAAAAGTGACAACTCCACAAGTAATTCCTTCTGGAACTGGGTAGACAGTTTCCACAAACAGCTCAAAAAATATAGGTATACTGCTATTCAAGAACACTCCCAGGAGAATACAGGAGGCATACAACGTCACTGAAATAAAAACACAAACAGGTCAGTTTCCCAGTGGCAGCATGAGTCCCAGCAGGTAGGTCTTCTGGGTCTTCTCTCTTATAAGTACTGACTCTGCAGTTTCATTTCTTTTCAATGCAGCTGATAATGTTTGACAAGGCATCATACATCCGTCAGCTCTTTGCTCCGGTGGGCAGATAGGGAGAAGTTTAATTGTTTTATCTTTTTGGTGGCTTATTCCAAAGCACAGAAACAATTTTACCATTATAATATAATTAAAAGGATTCTTCCTCCTTAGTCATACACTCCTGGCACATAGAGAGATAGATAAAATATAGCAACTACATTTGAAATCTAGACTCATTCTATCATTTTAAAGAGAACTTAAAATCTAAGAATAAGTATAACATACATTAAGTATTACTGAAAGTTACATTTTTAAAGAGACTGGTAAAAAACAACCCTCCCAGTACAAAATAAAAATTATTCAGTATGTAATTCCAGAAGAAACACTTAAAATAGAATTAGTCCTCAATTTTGGAATGAGTTTTGTGTCAACTGTTGTTTTAAAATTTGTAACTTTTTGGAACACAAAAAAATTTCATCCAGAAATGCATAATAAATAGTAATTAGAGTCCTGGCCAATGAATGTTGGCCCGTGACTGAAGGGTTGTGGGTTCGATTCCCGGTCAAGGGCACATACCTAGGTTGTAGGTTTGATCCCCAGCCCTGGTTGGGGCACATACAGGAAACAACTAAACAATGTGTCTCTCTCACATTGATGCTTCTCTCTCTCTCTCTCTCTCTCTCTCTCTCTCTCTCTCTCTCTCTTCTCCTTTCTTTCCCTCCCTCCCTCCCTCCCTTCTACTCTCTCTAAAAATCAATGTGAGGATTAAACAACAAAAAATAGTAGTTAGAACCCTAGATTAGTCAATAAAAAGCCTATTAACCCTGTTCTGTAGTGAAATTTTTGAATAAGAACATTATTCTTTTTCTTAGAATAAACTTTAGAGACATGCACCCCACTCCAAATAATTATATCATTTGCTACATACAAACTGCTTACATACAAACCTTCACAAATTTTAATTTGAAGGTAAAAATGGAACCAGTGAGGAAAAAATGATATCCTATTTAGAAATCTAAAACATGTTTCCTATAGACTAATAAGTATATCATACCCACTAGTGATAATGCATAGAACTTATTCTAAGGTTAAGGTTACTAGGAAAATATTTTTAATAAAAATATTTGTTAAGAAAAGAAATTTCTGTACAGAAAGTGAAGGAGTGATCCTAAATCTGTTAATGTATTATTCATAGAGCATAGCAAATTACCACAATTTATCATACTGATTACAATAATTAACAGTCTAAGACATTGTTGAAGGGGTAAAAAAATAATATCCACTGTTTTCTAATAAAATTTCTCCAATTAACCTCAACTCCCACTTCCTCTTCCAATTATACTGGCCTTTCAGGGTTATAAAATATTTAGTTCCTTCTAATAACATAAATAGCTGGTGATTACTTTGACTTTCTTTGCATAGACGACACATGAAAATAGAGAACAAAAGGATGACAGTGAATAAAGAACATGCTACTGGCTAAAGCAGTGACCAAATTACCCACAAAATTAAATGGGAAGCATCTAATAGTTACAATAAATACCATTTAAATCATGAAGCAATTGTCAAGAGATTCCTGGAAACAACAAAACCTAACACTACATGCTCAATGTATATTTACTAGACATAGTCATGTAATTCAATCACCAATTCTACCTAACACATGACTCACTAGTAACCCGTTAGGAAATCCAGGGACGGAATATCACTGGTAGCTTTTACAAAGTATTCTATCCATAAAACATTTTATAATAATTTATTGGGCAGTTAATGGTAATCAGAGCAGATTTGGCTATTGACCCAAACACAGACAGGCCTAGGAGTGTAAAACAAGACAACACTTAAGTGACAGGAAAAAGCAAACCCTTAAGAACTAGAAAGTGCTACTGCTAAGAATTCATAAACCTATGACAGACTTACTATATTTTAGAAAATATGTTTGGAAATAATCCTTTTGACATTTATATTTCTGAAGGATTATACCCTCACATGTAATGTATAATCAAGCAAATTCAAATGTAATACCTACAAAATAATCATAATCTCTGTATAATAGAATAATTGCATGTTGTTAAAAAAAGAAAGATAATGTAATGATGAGGACATACTGATAAGGGACCATCTACGGGTATGGAGTCTTGAAAAGAGATATCTGAGTTTGCTGATTTTTATCAATCATGATACAAAAAAGAGAGGGAGGGAGGGAGGAAAAGAGATAGAGATAGAGAGAGAGAGAGAGAGAGAGAGAGAGAGAGAGAGAGAGAAACTTGGGATATCTTGGAGAAGGAGAGCCTGGTGACGCAGGGGAAGAGCCCTGTCTGAAAACCTCCCATGGCCATGCAGCTCCGGTGGCTTCAGTTTATGCTCATTATAAATCTTCCAGTTTTGGTTTCTTAGGTATCTAAACTGTGGGAAGGGAAGAGAAAATCTTGGTCATTGGAAAAATAAAATTTTTATTGTGATTAAACTTTGTTCATGGAGCTGTAAATAATTTATCTTCTGGGGGGGTAATTGAAAATGTCCGTCAAAATAAATAATGCACACTGTTTGACCCCAGCAATTCCAGATCTAGGAATTTATCCTGCAAGTTCAAGTATATAAAGCAGACTTCACTGAAATATTGTTTGTAGCATGAAAATATTACAACCAAGCTAAATGTCTACCAATAGGAGGTTGGTCATTAAAAAATTTATCAAATATCCAAAGATACATTACACAATCATTAAAAGTGAATTGGTAGCTCATCCAACTCTCCTTCATGCAAAATTGTTAGCTCACTGACTCATCAATGATGTCTGCACCTGGGAGCCACATAACCCAGTCTTGGTGCAGGAGCCTTGACATAAACATTCCCATTTTATTTACTAGAATTCCTGTTATACACAGGAAAAATGTGCTATGATGAATAATATATTACTTCAGAGGCCAGTAATAAAAAAGTGAGTATTTTCATTCAATTCTCTTTCTCTCGATGTTTGCTTCGTATCTCTATATATAGAAGGCTAATATGCTAAGTGTCCAACTGTCCGACCGGAGCTATGATGCGCACTGACCACCAGGGGACAGATGCTCAATGCAGGAGCTGCAGAGCTGCAGTGACTTGGCAGCAGCAGTTCTCGGATGACGCACCCCAAAACCAGAGAGGAGGGATCCCGATTCCTCGTGGGGCCACGTGATTCCACCTTTGGCTGTGGATTATGTTGTTGCTGGGGCACTGTTGGCCCTGAATCTGGTTTACTGCACACTTGTGTTTGCGTTCCACACCCTGCACAACAGCAACTTTGCAGAGCGCCCTCTCGCACCCTGGGACCCCTCAGGGGATACTGGAGAGCTGGTTTCAGCCTGATCCCCACAGGCCAGGCCAAGGGACCCTACATGCCAGAGGGACCCTGCTCACTATGCAGACACCCTTCCAGCCACGGCGCCACCCCAGGTGCAGCCAGCCGGGGAGGGACCACGGGAGGTTGGCTCCAGGGCATTTCCGGCCTGTCTTGCCCAGTCCCTCCCCACTGGCCATCTTCTAATTAATTTCCTTTCAATGTGTACGAATCCGTGCACCGGGTCACTAGTCTATATATATAAAAGGCTAATATGCTAAGTGTCTAACTGGTGCTGCTGTGATGTGCACAGAGAAATGGCACTGTGGACGTGGTGCCCACAAAGCAACACTTGGCTTCTCCCAAGTGGGACACAGGCCCTGCCACCACCCCGGAATGACACCCACCCCACCAAATTGTAACTGATGCTTCCGGGACCCCATGGTGCAAAATGCGGCCCCAAAACGGTGGCTGTGGGCGCCGGGTAATGATGTCACATAGCAATGCCTGGCTTCCTCTCCCTAGCGACTAGACTCCTTGCAGTTTCTTCAGCCCAGGAAGATGACTTGCTTTATAGCCAGGTGGAAATATTTCACAATTTAATCAAATGTCTGTGAAGTGTTTTCCCATGCCTCATCTCATTTGATCCTGACAGAAGTCCTGGAGTAGGTAGATAGGAGACTCAGTAGAATCCTATTTTCTTTTAATTAGCTGGAAAGATTTAGGAAGTTTAAAAACTTTACCCGACTGAAAAGAAGTAAGAAATGGTGGACCTTGAAAATGACGTCAGGTTTTCTCACTGCGCAGAATAGAGTCAAGCACTGCTGCAGTTAAATATTTTACCCTTTGTTCTCCCTGCATGATCTACAATAACAATCTGCTTCATGTTGATATTTCCTGCTGTGTTGCTGACAATTACCTGAAATAGAAGTTGGGGTGCTTCACTGGGCTGGAGAAAGTTTAGCTAAATCAGAAAGCAGGTCTAATTAAGCATTATCTATATATATGTAAAGCTCTTGCTGGTGCCAATCACATGCGTGTGTTTCGATCTGTCACTGTCTATCGTGATTTTGGTTAACACTTCTATTATAGAGAAAGGGTGAACAGCAATATTCAAATATTTCTTCTAATTAATTTCCTTTCAATGTGCACAAATTCGTGCACTGGGCCACTAGTATTACTATAAAAATGATGAGCAAGCCCTAGCCAGTTTGGCTCAGTGGCTAGAGTGTCGGCCCGAGGACTGAAGGGTCCTGGGATCGATTCCAGTCAAGGGTACATAAATTGGTTGCAGGTTCCCTGGCCCTGGCTGGGTGCATGCAGGAGGCAACCAATCGATGTGTCTATCTCACTTTGATGTTTCTCTGTCACTCTCTCTCCCTAAAAATCAATAGAAAAATATCCTTGGGTGAGGATTAACAAAACAAAACAAAAAAAGATCAGCAAAAGGTTGTTTTACACTCGATGGATATGCTGAAATCACTTCTTATTGTAGAAACTAAAGAATCAAAGTAATTTGCACAGGAAAGGGTTAAATTAAGATCTCCATAAGCAGAATCGGGGAAGGTGGCTGTCAGGACTGATTTAAAATATTCCTCCCCAGTGTTCTGGGGCATGCCGAAAGTAGAAGCTGATTTTTAAGAGCCTGAATTTGACTTCCATTTGAGTTTGCAGTTTAGAGCCTGATACATTGTCTTTATATACTGGTTTGGCAGATCTAGTGGGTGAATGTCATCTATTAAAAGTCAGGCAGACAAGATAATTTCCTGCTCGTCAGAGAGGGTTCAAACTACATGATCATTAAATATTTCCATGACTTTCTATAGTACTCATACTAAAATTATAACAGACTGCCTTTCAATTAAAAAGCCAAGGTAATTTAGCAGAACAAACACAATGCTGATGTAGAGTTCTTTCAAAGAAGCTAACAAAATTCACAGGCCCATAATTTAAATTATAAAAACACAAAGCCCTGTGTAGCACAAAATACAGTTACAATGGATGTGTTTCAAGAACATGAATTGGATCATAACCCTGAACATCTGGTCCCCCAACCCTGCTCCCAATGACAAACCAAATTACTAAACTTTAGGGAAATAAAACTATGTATAAATACATTTTTTAACCAAAATACTCAAACCTTAGATGAGTAGCAGTTATAAAACAAACACAAAATTTCAGATAAGGACTATTTCCACTCAACATCTAATGAGATTCTCAAGATATCAATAACAAGAACAATTTCAAATCTTGGATTTACATACTTTTAAAAACATTTTTGAAAATACTTTCAAATATATTATCATATTTTATCATCCTATCAACTCTTTGAGGCAGGTAAGGCATTTTACAGATGAACTGACCAAAGTTCCAAAGGTCAAAAGGACTTATTTAGGAACAAAGTGAGTTAGCAGTGGTAAAAATAATGTAATTAAGGCCTACAGAATCTAGCATGTTTTCCATCAAGCCACTGTGTCAGGTTGGAAAAACACAAACAAGGCTTGGTATTTCTTTTATTCAATGGTATTGACACAACAGGCATGCTCCTCAAATCTGTATTCAGTACAAAGCTGGAAGTGACTGCACATAAGACAGATGACAGAAATCAAAAATAGAGCACCAAAAGGTTACTAAGAAAGAGATGAACTTTAATCGTGATAAATGCAAAATGAGTCCAAAAATTATTGCTTAGGCATATAACAGGGAAAACTTTAGCTTAAGTCTTTCTTCAAAATCATTTATCAGGAGCCTATTATATATATGTAAGCCACTATACTAGAACAATTAATAGGACATACTCTGTCCTCAAATCACTCTGAATCTAAAAAATATGATAGATGCCTATTGGCTCAGCAGCCATTTACATGCACAAGAAGAGTTCGGGAGATAATTATTCTTCATTCTCTTAGAAAAAGCAATGTCTAATCATGAGAAATAAGAGCCTCCTGATCTTAAGTGCTGAGTGCAGCAGGAAAGGTGTGCTAAACACTAGCAGTACATTTTAAGAAGGACAATGACAAGCAATGGTAGGTTTAGAAGAGAGTGACTATGCTGGTCAGTGGTGTGGAATCCAATACAGTGAGAAAGAGTTGTAAGAACTGGGGGATGGTTAGATTAAAAGGCTAAGGCCAGACATGATAAATGTCTTCAAATGTTTTGAGGGCCATTAATGGAAGAGGGAGGGAGCTGGCCTGCTCTGTGGAAGCTATGTTGTTCCACATCAGTTATTTCAATGGAAGGAATAATTTCCCAGGACCCAGAGCTGACTAACAACAGAACTGGTAATGTGCGTTCTCTTTGGGGAGATATTCAAATTGCAGTGTGATGAAGATCTATCTGGATGGTAATGAAAGAGATACACTGATACATTTATGGGATGATAAGTTATAACAGATGATGACCAGGATTCATTTTAGTAGATCAATAACAAAATTAAAAGATGTAGGCAAGAGCCCTAACAGGTTTGGCTCAGTGGATAGAGTGTTGGCCTGCGGACTGAAAGGTCCCAGGTTCGATTCCTGCTAAGGGCATGTACCTTGGTTGTGAGCACATCCCCAGTAGGAGGTGTGCAAGAAGCAGCTGATCGATGTTTCTCTCTCATTGATGTTTCTAACTCTCTATCCCTCTCTCTTCCTCTCTGTGGAAAATCAATAAAATATATATTTTTAAAAAAAGATGTAGACAAGAGAGCTTAACTAGGATATGAAAAACAAAAATCTTATAGGTGCTTCTAGATAGATAAGAATAATAGAGAATTTGTTTGTGGTTTTATTAAAAAGCATTATAAATAAGAAATAAGGATTACAAAATAACAATACATTTTTATTATGAATTATTAACAATTAGAATCAAGAAATTTCCCTAAAGAGTAGGTTTATAACATTAATGCTCTTTATTAGATAAACTTTTATTCTTGTGCATATTGACTGAATTTTTATTTTATGATAAAGTTAGGAAAATAACTGGGAATTATTATATTAGACCTTTGCTAAAAATATTTCTACAATCTAAACTTGATATTGCAAATCCTTTTGGAAATAAAGACATACCTATAAAGAGAAAGTAAACACCCACATTGTTAACTACACAGTCTTTCTTCATAGATTTTGAGCGTGTGGAACAGACAGAATACATATGTATGCATACACACACACTGATACACATTCCTATATCACTGAGCTGTGCTTCTCTTCTCAGCCTCATATTTCCTTCCTAAAAATGACTGCTGTGGCCTTCGTGATCTACAATAATTAAAATATGCAGTGCATCAAACTGTGGTTCCAGAAGAGGATGGGCATATTTTGCTGCAGTATTCAGCAGTGGAGATGATTTTCTTTTTTTTTTTTTTAAATATATTTTATTGATTTTTTACAGAGAGGAAGGGAGAGAGATAGAGAGTTAGAAACATCAGTGAGAGAGAAACATCGATCAGCTGCCTCCTGCACATCTCCTACTGGGGATGTGCCCGCAACCCAGGTACATGCCCTTGACCGGAATCGAACCTGGGACCTTTGAGCCCACAGGCCGACGCTCTATCCACTGAGCCAAACCGGTTTCGGCGAGATGATTTTCTTTCTTTGTGTTATTAATTTGTGGTGTCCCTTGTTTAGCCTCTTTGTTGACACAGTCTAGTCCTCCAAAGGTTGATGGTTATGTTTAGAGTCTCTAAGGGCTAGAAGTGATTATCTCGTAGGAACAAGGCGCAACTAATAATCCATTGTAACAACGGTCCCAGAATAGAGACTAGTGTGAAATCAGATATCGTAGATATAGGTTTAATCAGTAACTTTCAAGCTCCCGAAGAATTACTTAAGGTTCTGAAGAAGGCGATGTACTATTAAATCACGAAACACTGATCACCTGGTCAAGCCCTCTACCTTCAAGAAATACAGATTCTGCCTGGAAAATTATTTGTTCTTGACAATCTCATGGATAAACAAACAGTACATGGTCTTCCGCAATAGGCCCTTTGAGCATTTCATGACTTACATTTCAGATTTTTCACAAATTCATTTTCTTCTTTTAATCTATGTTCTATTTTTTCACTCTTGATCAGTCATAAACATGAGTAATAATCATTTTTAGTTCAGAAAAATTGAAAACAATAATTAAGTCATTTCTAATCTTTTTAATATCCCTAATTTATCCCTCAATACCCCTAATTTCCTTAATAATATGCATTCATGTTCATCATTCTTTTCTAAATTTTCTTTTAAAAAATATTTGTTTTCTAATATGTTTTTAGAGAAAGAGGAGGGGAGAGAGAGAGAGAAACATCAATGTAAGAGAGAAACATCGATTGATTGCCTCCCATACGTACCCCAAATGGGGATCAAACCAGCAACCTGGACATGTGCCCTGATTGGGAATCGAACTGGCAACCCTTCAGTGCATAGGACGATACTTAACCAACTGAGACACACTGGCCAGGGCCTGAATTTTCTTATTTACCACCCACTTCTGGCAATTATGTTTTTACTTCTTTACATGCTAATTAAAATGGGACATAATTATCTTAATAAATGCAACATACATGAAAATATATTAAGAGGATAAAGCTCTCCCCTATTTATGTCGCATGCCTTTCAGTACAAACAAATATGTTTTCTTTCTTCAAATGTCACTTGAAGTCAGCTTGTAGTCAGGTATCACTCTCAAGGGGCTCATGTCTAGCTAATTATCCCCTTTATTCCCCTCCCACTATCTGTTTCTGACATCACCATCATGGCATTCTAGTAACTTGAATTAGAGGAAAAATGTCTCCCAAGGCAACTTCTGTTAAACACCCAAATTATATTGTTTCAGCAAACTCAACACCAAAGTGCTAACATTTTTCAAAATGCCATTTTCAAACTATTCATCTGTTCTGTGAAAAATGACTGAGTTGTGGCTAACAGGGCTAGACATCAAGTTCTCAGATAAGGTGAATAATGTATTTTCATAATTTTGTTCATGGCATAGCTTCAAGATTTTGAAACTTGCATTATCTAGTCAAGAGTTTATTTATTTTCCCTATTGTAGATGCTTCAATTAATAAAGATATAATGCAATTTTAAATATTAAGTTTCCTTAAGGAAATAAAAGCATATTGCTGATAGCCTACAAGAAGATGTGTGTAAGCAAGTACATATAGCAAAACAGTATGCCTTTACACAACTGAAATGATCCAGTTTTCTTCTGTATGACACAATAATGTCAAGATCAGTGGATTACAAAAAGATTGCCATAGAAGGTTTTTAGTAGTAGTTAGCACTTACAACACAAGGGTTGAACAAAATTAACTAGCTTTTAATTTATTTTGTCAACTGTTACAATTAATGAATATATTTTCAAGTGCTTTTCATGTAGATTCTTCTGATATAGAAAAAGCAGTAACAGACATACTAAGTTTGCTAGAAATGGGGAATAAGACTAGATATTTTCCTGATTAAAAAAAGAATGACTGTGGTAAAAAAAAGAAACATGAATTTGCCATTACTGACTTTAAATAGCTCCAAGGTCTAACTTTGTCTATAATTAGGTTTTATAGTAAGTTCCTTTTCGTGAAACCTCTTTTTCTTAAGAGGAATGAGATCAGATTTTTACAAAGGCAGTAAGAGTATCTGTGACAGATTTATTCAAATGCTCCACTGTTCCACTAAAATGTGCCCTTTTGCCTTCCTACAGCTAGTGCTGAATAACAAAGAGTGGGCATGATTGCTGACTACTACTTGCAATAAGTCATATCTACTGAGAATCAAAATGGAGATAATATATACATTGCATTCATTCATTCACTCATTCACTCATTCATTCATTCCTCAGGGCTTGTGGTAGGTACTGTGGTGGGAGTTGAGGTCAGAATTTATAAGGCACAAATTCATGCTCCACATTTTTAGAGGAGATGAAGCATACACTCAAGTAACTATTAAGTGGTATCAGGAAAGACAAAAAAAAATACTATAATCAAGAGAAGGAATGTGAACAAATCTAGTCCTTAACCCAGTGTATGTATAAAATATAAATGTAAAAAATATTTAAAATGCATCTTTCAGGAGTATCTAAGAGACATTCAAAAACTGACTTGCAGTTGAAAACAACAGTAGAATTTATAAATTCAGTAGTTGTTAAGATGGCCAAGTCAAACTCAACCTTTCAATCATGGTCTTGATTTAATTTAGAATTATGTTTTTCCTTTCTGTCCAACATATTTTCAGGGACAAATTGGGAAAACAGTTGTGACCAGGTTCAGTTACATCAATTTTCTTTTAAGATTAAAAAAGATGTATTGTTTTCAAATATATACTTTTTTTTCCTGATTATAAAAGTATGTTCATTATACAAATCCCAAACCAAAAAAAGGAGGTAAAAAGTTAAATTCATTCCTAGTGCCTCCATCTAGAGATAAAACTGTTAATTTATGTTAATTAGAAAATACATATAATTTAATGAATGTACTATCTTATAATGAGTATTTTACACTTAATTCAAGGGAAAGAAATCTGTTCGTTGGGTACTCATGACCGTGTTCTTGTAAAATCTAACAGATGCATACTTGACATACAATATCACACAAAAATCTGAGCATAATGCCATGAATAAGAAAAGTTATAAACCAAAACTGTTGCACCAGAATGTTGTACAACTGCTAAACTATGAAATTATACCAGAATAAAATAAAATTATGGCCCAGAATACTTTCCCAAATTGCTCAAAACCCTAAAGTAGGAATGTTAATGTATAAAAAGTACGTAATATCCAAAAATGATTACTCTGGACACTGGGCTTTATAGGCAAAGCGATAAACATTACAGAGGATTCCCAGGGTGGTATAGAGCAGAGGTTTCAAACCTGCCCTCTCAGCAGCCGTTCTGTCTCAGTAAATTTTTCATGGTGCTCCAAAGCCAAGAGAAACAGCTAACAATTGTGTTAATTACATAGTTAGAGCCAAACAATTTAAAAAATATATATGTCCTAACAGTTTAGTAGCTATTTTAAAAAATAACACCCAAATATTGAAATAAATGTTTTTATTTCATTCTTAAATAACCACAGTTACCTACTAATGGGATGTGTGCATCTGATGGGCACTGTACAACTTCTCAGATCTTAGAATCAGATTGACACCACCACTCTCATTTCCTGTTCCACGTTGATTTTTGGCAGTATTTGCTTTTTATCACAGCAACTGCAGAAAACCTAACTTTGCCAAGACATCATCAAAAATAACGTAGCAGGATCCATGCTGAAAGTGGAAACTGCCTGGAACTAGAGGCTCGCACCGTGTCTGGCAGATGTGGAATATCCGTTTCCTTTGGAAATTTAAAATAGCCCGTGTTGCCTTGTGAGTTTGCTGTGCACTCCAGGGCAGCTCGCTTGGCACAGTTTGGTAATCATGGCTATAGGACAACTGTATCCTGTTGCCCTATTATTACCATGAAAGGGTAGGAACTCCCAAATAAATGAGTGCATTGGAAGGACTTGTCCCCCTCCCCCTTACATCTCAAGTGTTGGTCCTTTTATTACAGACAGTATAAGTCCAAATTGGGATGTGTAGTATTCCCTAATTATCTGTAGACAAGGAACCCTCCTCTCATGGAGTCCCAGGGAACATGCAGGCCCCTGGATAATAGGTGGCTACAGAGCCACTTTCAGACTATTCACTCCTACCCATATAAGTGCTTGGTATAACAAATAACCCTATAATCCTACAATCTACCTTCATAGCAAATAATCCTAGAATTAAACACATAATCCAACAGGTGGCTGAATATTAATTGCAAATGAAGTAAAAAATATGGTAGTCCCCCCTTATCGGTGGGTTTGCTTTCTGCAGTTTCAGTTACCTGAGCTCAACCTTAGTCTGAAATTATTAAATGAAAATTCCAGATATAAGTAATTTGTAAGTTTTAAATTGCACACTTTTCTGAGTAGGGTGATGAAATCTCTCATTGTCACCTTCCCGAACTCCATCCGGGTTGGGACATGAATCATCATTGTCCGCACATCCACGATGTATACAATGTATATGCTACCTGCCCGGTACTCACTGAGGTGTCTCTGTTATCAGATCAACTGTCATGGTAGCTCAGGGATTGTGCCAGTAACCCTTATTTTACTTATTAATGGTCCAAAAGTACAAAAGATGCTGGCAATTAGAATATGCCAAACAGAAGCCATAAAGAGTTTTCTTTAAGTGAAAAGGTATTTACGTATAGGAAAAAAACATAGTATATTTAGGGTTTAGTATTCTCTGGACTTTCAGGCATTCACTGGGAGTCTTGGAACATATCCCCCATGGATAAGAGAGACTAGTGTATGAATCTTAATCTTTTGTTAAAGTGAAAAAAAAGGAACAGAATCCCTTGATTTATAAAATAATTTGTCATAGTAATTTTTAAAAATGTTTTAATTCAGAGAGGAAGGGAAGGGAGAGATAGAAACATCAATGATGAGAGAGAATCACTGATCAGCTGCCTCCTGCATACCCCCACTAGGGATCGAGCCCTCAACCTGGGCATGTGCCCTTACTAGGAATCAAACTGTGACCTTTGGTTGAAGGTCATAGGTTGAAGCTCAACCATGGAGCCACACTGGCTGGGCTGTCATAGTAATTTTACAAAGATCCTGTGGTAGGCAGAACAATGTCCCCCTAATCCTAACCCAAAATATATTTATGTCTTAATCCCTGGAATCCATGAACATGTTATCTTTGGAATTAAGTTTACTAATCAGCTGACTTTAAAATTGGGAGACTATCCTAGATTATCTGGATGGGCTCAATGCAATCACAAGGATCCTTAAAAGTGGAAGAGGGAGACCGAAGGTGAGAGTTCAGAGGAAGAGAGGCACAGATGATACAACGTGAGGAGGATGTAACAGGCTGTCCTGGGCTTTAAAGATGGAGGAAGGGAGCCACAAGCCAAGGAATGTGATAGAAAAGGCAAGGAAACAGTTCTTCCTGAGTCGGCCCACACTTTCATTTTAGCCTAGGCCCTAGGGAGATCCAAGCTGGACTTCTAACGTACAGAAATGTAAGATAAATTTGTGTTGGTTTAAGCTACTACCTTTGTGGTAACTTATTACAACAGCCACAGAAAACTAATACAGACCCCCAATGATACTAATAACAACAATAAAAACAACAACTATAAATGTTTCAGGTCAATTGGATGAGCTAAGTAAGCTGCCTCTAATATACTTCCAACAGATATTTCCAGTAAGTTTTGTTTTGTATTGATGATGTAATTATACTAACTATAAAATATTGTTGCTGGTTCAAAGGATTTTACTAAAGTGTACTACAAACATCATAGCTTTTTGCCTTTGTTCATTTTCTTTACTGTTCTATAATGATGTAATGGCTATAAAGAAGATAAAAATCTTTGTATTATGCACTGATATGAATGTTAAAAGCATATAAGCTTATGTTATATAGCTTGGGTTAAAGATAATACTTCTTTTTCATATGTAAAATACCAGTGAAAATATTATATTTTTAGTTATTTATTGAGCTTTTTTTTAGATGGGATAATGGTTTGATGGCTGGCAAGGGACCTTTTTGTATATTTAACAATTACTTATAGAAAGCAAGAAAAAGTCCTACTGTCAAAATATACATATTTTGAACTACAAATATTTATTCAAAGTTCAAAAGTCAGTGTTTACCTGTGGTTAAAGGCAGGTGTGTGATGCTGTTCAAACAGGTGAGGGTGAACCACGTGGATGATAATGTAGCCCCAGAAAACAGGAGGAGAAGAATTAATTTCAGCATACCCCTGATAAAATCTGCAAACCTAAAAAAAGAAACAACAGTCTATTAATCCTAGCTGAATTTTAAAAATACTGTTTAAATCAATGATACACTTTCATTTAACACGTTAAGCGCCCAGCCTTTTTTGTCTTTGGGACAGAAAATGTAGCATCAGTCACGGTGACTGACAGAGCACTTAATGTGTTAAGGACTAGAGGCCCAGTGCATGAAATTCGTGCACAGGTAGGGTCCCTAGGCCTGGCCGGTGATCAGGGCCAATCGGGCCTTCCTTCAGCTGGGGCCTTCCTTCCCATGGCTGCCTGCTGCTGGCTAGGGCCTTCCTTCACTCCGCACTGCCCCCTGGTGGTCAGTGCACATCATAGTGAGGGATTGAACTCCTGGTCTCCCAGTCAAACTCCCGAGGGGACACTTTACATATTAGCCTTTTACATATATAGAAGAAGATAGATAATTTCTTAAAGAAATTTCCATACATTCTTTTAAAAGCAAGTTTTAAATTTTTTTAACTGATACATTGTGTGTGTGTGCGCGCGCATGAGCGTAAGTGATAAATGTTACTTTGTGATAAATGATTTTTTTCTCTTACGATACACACAAAAGTTGATCTCTGTTCAGGATCTATAACTTACAGGATGGATTCTGAGCTTTTCAATACCACTTTTACTTTCTTTGTATTTTTTCTATAATTGCTAAATATCCTCTAATGAGAACATATTGTTCTAGTTTTAGAAAACAGGCTAATTGTTGACATAAACTTGCAGAGATGGCTCTCCTAAAATTCAGACTCAGAGAACCAATTCTAATGCTTACACTAGAGTCTTTGTGGTCCTATATGACCTGGTCTCTGCCTCCACCCTCCATTTGCTTTACTATGATCCAGCTGAACAGCCCTGTTTCTCTCATACATGCAATGTTGTTTCCCCAGCAGTGACCTGTCCTGTCTGCCTGGAATGCTGGTACCCCCGTTCTTCACATGAGTTACTCCTGCTTCTTCCTCAGGTCATTCAGGTGTCAGTTCAACAAGGCTCATTTAAGAGCCTTGCCACTTCTTTATTTTCTTCATATCATTTACCTCTATTTTAATTCCTCCTGTTTTTGCATTTGTTTTCTGTCTTTCCTATCAGACTGTAAGCTTTGTGAGAGCAAGAACATGGCTCTGGAACAGTGAATACTACTTTTTAAACCTTGTGACTACTGTTTCCTAGCATTTTAAGTTCTTAAAATCCCTGCTTTTCCCTCTGAATTAACGTGAAACTAAAAGGCATCTGGTAGAGATGCTTATCATTTAGTTATGACCAAAACCTTTTCCATTTGTTAATTGCTTTTCCTCATCTGCTGATTAACTGTTGACTGTACAGGCGCAATCCTCTGGCTGAGCCAACATACAACTTTCTCTGTCCTTCAGAATTGTTTCCATTGCAGAAAAACAGATCCCATCCCAAATCTGGCATTTACCATGTTTTCTCTTTGAAGCTTTAAAAATAAATTTAGTTTCTGTTGTAATTATTTGTCTGTCCCTAACAACACACTTTCAATACTATCTTTTGTATTGCACTTACTTGGCATGATATGGTTAATCATGTTTGTGAGCATTATCTAGACTAAAATGACTTCCTCTGAGAGCTGATGCCATCTTTTGGTAGGAAAAATGACTGCACCTTTGCCCAGTGACAGGTTTGTTCTCAACTATGAAAGTTCACAGACAGAAAATTTTGAACCTTTTCTAGAGGTTCCACAGCTTGATAGAAATGTCCCTCAAGAAAATCTAAAAATCACACGTTTCTGGTATATATTTTTGGTATGCTTCCTGAACATACTTATCAGATAGGCAGGTGGCCAGGTCTGAGAGAATAGAAGAGTTTTCTGGTACAACCAGAGCTGAGTGAAGTTGAACTGGGAGACAGTTTCACAGGGCCAGATGACCCAAGAATAAACTGACCACTGGGATCTGCTCTTTTTGGAGGCCTAGACCTTTCAAATGGGCTAATACTATCAAAGTATACTGCTAGGACCAAAGCAGTACATTTATAGTGGCCTTTGCCAACATAATTATAAAATAATCATCCAAAGCACTCATGTCTACAAGGAGACTGCAATCTAGGGGTCCCAAAAATTGGTGTTATAAATGTAGTTTTAAATTTTATTTAAGGTCTAGGACAGTGATGGCGAACCTTTTGAGCTCGGCATGTCAGCATTTTGAAAAACCCTAACTTAACTCTGGTGCCGTGTCACATATAGAAATTTTTTGATATTTGCAACCGTAGTAAAACAAAGATTTATATTTTTGATATTTATTTTATATATTTAAATGCCATTTAACAAAGAAAAATCAACCAAAAAAATGAGTTCGCGTGTCACCTCTGACACGCGTGTCATAGGTTCGCCATCACTGGTCTAGGAGATACCTATAATTGATTTCAGATCCCAGAGTAAAGGTAGTACTTTATAGAACTTCCATTTCAACATATTAAAAACAAAAATGTTCTCATTCTAATTTTCTCCTCTAATTCTATTTCTATAGAGTTAAAATGATTTCAGTTTATGGAAAGAAAATGAAGAGAAAGGAGAATGTGAGATGTCATTTTTGATAATGGTTTCCTCTAATCTATTTGGTGCTCAGAATAGAATTTGGTAAATGATGACTCACTCTAATTGGCTTGGAGATTTAATTAGAATAATTAGGTATGATTTTTGTCAAATGTGATAGGTAAATGCATTTCAGTATCAATGTAGTGGTTTGCTACAAATAGCTATCTTTTAGATTTTATTCTTGATTTTCTTAACTTATAAAAACCTCATAAAGTGGTTTAGAAATTAGTGTCAATTTATTCTTTCACTATCCAAGAAACACTTTGCAAACTTTAAGATCTAGATAGTCTTAGCCGGTTTGGCTCAGTGGATAGACCACCAGCCTGCAGACCAAAGGGTTCCAGGTTCAGTTCTGGTCAAGGGCACATACTTTGGTTGTAGGCTCCTCCTTGGCCTGGGCCCTGGTTGGGGTTCATGCAGGAGGCAACCAATCGATGTGTTTCTCTCACATCGATGTTTTTCTCTGTCTTTCCCTCTCTTTTCCACTCTCCTTAATAATCAATGGAAAAATCTCCTCTAGTGAGAATTAACAAACAAACAAAAGATTTAGATATAATATTATCCTGTGTCAATTATGCTTAAGTGTTTAGATATTGAGGTGATTTACCCATCTTATTTATCTCCCCAAATATGTAATTAGATTCTTCCTTTCCTGGTAAAGTTGATTGCCTAATTTTGTTTCTGATTAAATAGGGTAAAATTATTTGGGAAATGAATGAATATTATCTCTTTGGAAAGACCAAGAGTAGCTTTATAGGCAGTCACATACATGAGTGACACTGTCATTCTTTCCTTTTTTTAGAATAAATGAAACTTTTTCCCTCTCCTGACTCATTCTAAAAATGTGTTGTCGTAATGTGTTAAGATCATAGGCAGTTTGATGAAACTGGAAGTCTTTATGAACATTTTTAATCAAAATAGAATAACCATTGAGATACATGCCAAAAAAACCCAGAAGTCAATATATGCTAATCAGGACAGTACCTTTCATGGAAATTTCTAGACATGCTCTTACAAATGACTGTTTTCAATTCTTTTCTATTCTCGATAACTATCAATTTGCCTCTATTACACTATCACCTTTCTTTGAGTTCCATTTGTAGATGTTGTTCTCTAATAATATGAAAAGAGGCAGCTCAATTACACTGGAAATACATCTCTAGTCTACAAAAACATTTCAGGACGGACCACTCTTGAGGTTTCTTCTAGCAGCACATTCTCCCTACTGTATGTCGATTTTCTTGTAGCCCTCTTCTCTGACCTTTGCCTATTTTACTTTTCCTTAAATTTTAATTTTTATTTAGGGGAGCTGATTATTTCTTTGGGCTCTTTGTTTGTTTCTGGCTACTCACATGTTTAACATAAAATGTTCTTACCTTGCCATAGCTATTCCAACAACACAGCCCCCAACTATGGACCAAAATCCAATCCAGCCAGCATCTACCTGTCAAGAAAATGGCAGACACATTAAACATAAGATTGTCATGTTGCAATTTAGAAGGCTTGAAAAAAGTCCTCTATAATCAATATTAATAGCTACATGACAACAAATCTAGGGAATGCCATTTAAGAAAATGAATCAAATGAAAGGATTTATGTGTAACTAAGTAATACAAATGTATCTCAGTAAATATGTCTTCCATTAACTTATCAGTGTCACACCATATAGTTAATGTCACAACAAATTTTTTAAAATATATCCTACATGCCTAGCTTTATAATAGGAACTCTTAAGAAAACAGGAAAAGGACAAAAGATGGTCACTGACAGAAAAAAAGTTTAAAAATAGCCAACATGCCCTAACCGGTTTGGCTCAGTGGATAGAGCGTAAGCCTGCAGACGAAAGGGTCCCAGGTTTGATTCCAGTTAAGGGCATGTACCTTGGTTGAGGGCACATCCCCAGTCGGGGGTGTGCAGGAAGCAGCTGATCCGTGTTTCTCTCTCATTGATGTTTCTAACTCTATCCCTCTCCCTTTCTCTCTGTAAAAAAATCAATAAAATATATTTTTAAAAATAGCCAACATACAGGCAACTACTAGGAAATAATTAAGTGTTAAACACCTAGCAACAACTAAAAATGTATTAACAGAACACAAAAGGGGGGGACAATGTAGGTTTGAGGGTTGAGTATCTGGGGAGACTGGATAGAGCAAGAGAATTTGGGGGGACAATGTAGGTTTGAGGGTTGAGTACCTGGGGAGACTGGATAGAGCAAGAGAATTTGAGCTGAGTTTCAATGTGACCCTGGGAAAAATTATATTACATCTTCTTACCTATAAAATAGACTAAATGAGATAATTTATGTATAGGTCTTAGATCATTACCTATAAAATAGACTAAATGAGATAATTTATGTATAGGTCTTAGATCAGTGGTTGGCACAGAGGAAATGCTCAATGAAGGTTAGAGCTGTCATCATTACCTGATGATGCTTCTCCATCTACCTGATGTCTTAATCGCTTTCCTACCTTCACGGCCAAACTTATTCAGAGCAATCTACAAATGCTGCCTTTATTTGCTCATCATGCCTGTATCTTTAACTCTTATTATGACTTGGCTTCTGTCTCAACTCACACTCTAAGTTTCAGCTTTCTCACTAGTAGGTGGGGATGATAAAGAATTTTTTTGAGAATTAAATAAGCTAATAAATGTAAAGTGCTTGGTACATGTTAGTTGTTGTTACACTGAAATCCCTGTGTCTCTAACAATACAGATGCAGTCTGTCTCCTCTTTCCCCTTCCCACGTCCACCACACTTGCTTATCTCCTACTCTAGACTCCGGCCATACATCTGGAATGGTCTCCACAATCTATTCCTCCCATCCTGCCAGAACAATTATCCCGATCATTCCCCTTTGTTTCTCAGAAACAGTTCCTGGCTTTCCTTGTGGCTACTGGGAGAAGTCCAAATCTAACCAGCATTCGAGAGCTGCCCAAACTAACTTGTACCTTTTATTTTTTCTAGTCATATTTTTCATTACACCTGTGTCAGAAATGTTCAGCTGTCCACCAAAACATATTATTTTCTTCTGCCTGGGCATTTGGCTAGATTATACGTCCCAACCCCCATTCATTTCCATGTGACCACGTGACTAAGTTCTCATTAATGGAAGTGGCCAGACTGAGGGGTGCCATCTCTGGGCTAGAACCTGGAACACAGTTATATGCCTCCTCCATGCTTTCTTTCACTTCTGCCAGCTGGAATCCAGATGTGGTCACCCAGCTTCACCCATGACTATAAAGACACGGTCTTAGGAGACAAAGAGCTGCAAAGTGGAAGCAACCCAGGTCTCTAAATAAGAGTGAGAAAAAGACCTGTCCAAACTGTAGACAACTGTCCTACATTACCAGGCAAGCTGTCCTAGATTGCTATGCGAATGACAAATGGATTTCTTCTTAAGTCTCAGAATTTTGGGATTCTGCTGCAAGTAATACAATACTTTTACACAAGTCCTTTGTTGTGCCAGTGTTTGGTGCCAAAACAAAGATAAAAGAGAACACTCTGAAGCTTAAATTGTCTCTACATTTTTTTATACTATTGGTTTTTGGAGCAAGAGAATTCTCTGTTCTGCAGAATTGCCCCTCTCATTGCATCCGTCATCTAAGGCCCAGATAATGCTATCAGGCTCCCACTAACATTTCCATCTGTCCCCTAGGCGAGTGGGGTCCTGTACCAGGGCAAGAACCACCATGCTACTGACCATACTGACCCTGGTCCTGTCAGGCTTTTGTGCTTTTCTGCTTCCTTTGCTCATGATAATTACTTTATTTAATAACATTCTACAAAATAATTAAAATATTTTCTTTGTTTTGATCTGTTGCTTTCATTTAATTTTAAATTTCGCTTTACTTAATACCTGGTGTGATTTATGGTCTCTATACCTCTCAGAGTTTGTACAGAGGCAGATACTTGGAAGGATTTATAAGTTGAAGCATAAGATGTTGCAAAATCAGTCCTTGCCTGTTTAGCTCAATATTTAGAATGTGAGCCCTGAAGGGTCGCAGGATCAATTCCTGGTCAAGGAAACTCACCCTCCCTGCCTAGTTGGGGTGTGTGCAGGAGGCAACCAATCCATCTATCTCTTTCACATCGAAGTTTCTCTCTGTCTCTACCCCTCCTCCCTTCCACTCTCTACAACTCAATGGAAAAATATCCCCTAGTGAAGATAAAAATGAAAAAGGATTTGCAGAATCAGAATCATTTAAATGAGCGCTACACTTTTCCTTCTTGAAAGTGAACATGCTTGAAATACCTGCCATCCAGAAAACATGTTAGGAAATTAAGGCTTACTTCTTATGGTGAAGGTATACTAAGTAATCTGGATTAATATTCTGGTTGAGAACTAGGAAATCTATCTGA